>NC_143021.1:37581772-37888818 GCF_055824585.1 Amblyomma mixtum | reverse complement strand
CCAGAGAGGGTTAGTGATATATCTTATAATGACGGGTTCAGTGATCATCAGCTTCTTCAGTTATCGATTAATGGCCCTTATTACTCACGCCGCACCCAACCAAAACAGATTCTAAATTACAGGAAGGCTGACTTTGACGCTATTAATCGTTGTCTTGACGTTGTTTGACGCTATTAATCGGGTTCGAACCCGGGACCACCGCTACACCGGAGCAGTCGCTCTACCAATTGAGCTAACCGGGACGGCAAGCTGCGAAGTTTCTTGCCTTATTACAAATCTACTCCACCTTGGGGGATTCCCCTAAACATTTGACCAACACTGTTCCCACTTCGAGTTATTGATCAATTCGCTCTCGCCCTACCATAAGCATGCCGTCCCGGTTAGCTCAATTGGTAGAGCGACTGCTCCGGTGTAGCGGTGGTCCCGGGCTCGAACCCCGGACCAGGGCGAATTTTTCTTTAACTGCGAAGTTTCTGAGAAAGCTGTGTAGCTTTCCTTTGTAGCCGTATGGCTGCGCTTGGGTGGATGTCAATGAGTAATTACTGCCTTATTACAAATCTACTCCACCTTGGGGATTTATTTATTTATTTATTTATTTATTTATTTATTTATTTATTTATATATTTATTTATTTATACAGATACCTCACAGGTTCCACACTTGGAACATTGTGTGAGGGGAAGAGTTACAATATTTAGCAGACAAAAGATGGTACAAAGTGGAAAGAACAAAAGTAAACAATATTAAATACATTGGACTGCAAACAATTATTACACCGTGCTTGAAAAAAACCGTAATATATTGACACAGACGAAAAAACAGCAAACAAATAGCGGCACTGCATGGATTTGACTACACATACGAACACAATTTATGTACAATATCATGGATGCATGAAGGTGGTCAATTCGTTTTTGAAGATTAATGGGTCACGTATGGTAGCAATGCAATCCGGAAGGCCATTCCAACACTTGATAGCACGTGGCAAAGCAGAAGAATTAAACGCGAGTGTTCGGCCGAATAGACGTTGGAAGCTAAGATTATTATGTAGGCGACGTGAAGTGCGCATTGGGCGTGTAAGTGGCAGTGTGGACGCGTGACGACTGTATATTAGTTTCTGTAGTAAGCAAAGAAGTGCGATATCCCTACGTGTCTGTAAACTTGTTAGCGATAAAGATAACTTGATGCTTGTTACGCTGGAATGACGGCTGTAGTCGTGAGAAATAAAACGCGCTGGACGGTTCTGAATTGCTTCGAGGGAATGAATTAAATAAGCCTGATGTGGTGACCAGATGGCTGATGCATATTCTAGTTGGGGACGGACAAATGTTAAGTATGCTAGCTTGCGGGTAGAAACAGGTGCGCTATGAAGATTTCTTTTCAGGTAGCCAAGCGTGCGCGATGCTTTGGCAGTTATGCATTGAATATGTTCCGCCCAAGAAAGATTAGAAGTCAGATAAACGCCAAGGTATTTATAGGAAGACGTGCGGGATAGTGTGACACTGTTAAGGGAATAAGTGAATAGCGAGTTTGAATGCTTCCGGCTAACTGTCATGATTTTACATTTGTCAGTATTAAGTGTCATTTGCTATGATGTGCACCAGTTAGTTACACATTCAAGGTCCTGCTGAAGAATTGCATGGTCAGTGGTTGAGCGGATTTGGCGATAAATTATGCAGTCATCGGCGAACAGTCGGACTGATGATGTAAGATGCGATGGCAGGTCATTTATGAAAATTGAAAATAATAAGGGACCGAGAACACTTCCCTGAGCGACGCCAGAAGTGACTTCACTAAGGGGTGATGAAAAGTATTTTGTTACCGTGAACTGCTTACGAAAAGATATGAAGTTCCGGATCCAGGAGACAGTAGCGAGTCTAAATTAAGCGACGATATTTTAGCTATAAGGCGACAATGGGCAACACGGTCAAACTGGTAGTTTTCATCCATGTTCTTGAATAAATCACTGGTAAGTTCAATTAGTTGTGTATCACAGGAAAACCCTTTTCTGAATCCGTGCTGGCGTGGGAAAAAGAAATCATTGTTCTCGAGATGGCGCGCGATGTTAGATGCAACGATGTGTTCAAGTAACTTACATGGAATTCTCGTTAGTGATATGGGGCGGTAGTTACTAACTGTGTTTTTGTCGCCAGATTTGTAAATAGGGATTATTTTGCCAATCTTCCAGTCATAAGGAATTTCGCCGGTTGCTAAAGATTGCCTGAAAATATGACACAGAATGATACTAGAGGGATGTATGGTGTGATTGAGAATTTTTGTATTTATTCCGTCTACCCCTGAGGAAGTTGATACCTTAAGACTGTTAATTAGAGATGCTACGCCTTCTGCTGTTATATCTATTGTAGTCATGAATGTTTAATTGAGTTCTTGGGGTTGAGGTAGGTTGGAATAGTCTTCGGTAGTGAATACTGATGTGAAGTAGTCATTAAACGTGACTGGACAGTTCTCTTGGGGTATTGGACATTTGTTTTCATCAAGCAATGAAATGGTGTCCGACGTGCGTGACGGGGAAATTGTTTTCCAAAATTTTGCGGGGTTATTTTTTATGAGCGATTGAAGGTCCTGTGATAAAAATTTATGTTTGGCCTTCCGGATGGCATGGCAGCATGATGCTTCACACAGTCTGTGCTCAGCATGCGCAGAATCAGTGCGCAATCGTTTCGCGGCTCTGAAAAGACGTTTTTTCTTGTTTTTCAATGCTCGTAAGGAATTTTTATACCAAGGTTTAGATATGTTGACCCGTAATGTTATTCTCGGAATGTGTTTGCGCACCAGTTTCGCTATTTTTTCTTTGAACAAAGTCCAGTTTTCGTTAACAGACCGGGATGAAAAATCACGCACAAAAATTTCGGAGAAATGCTCGAGACAACGAATAATAGCGTCAAAGTCAGCCTTCCTGTAATTTAGAATCTGTTTTGGTTGGCTGCGGCGTGAGTAATAAGGGGCATTAATCGATAACTGAAGAAGCTGATGATCACTGAACCCGTCATTATAAGATATATCACTAACCCTCTCTGGAGCAGATGATAAAATAAGGTCTAAAATATTAGCATCGCGTGTTGGAGCATTGACTACCCAGTAAACCATAAAACGTACCATAGACATCAGCGAGATATTTACGCTGGACATTAGACACCTCCATTAGACATCCATTTTAGTACCGTTTACGAAGAATCTACGTACCTACAACATGAAAATTGGGGTCCAGTTCACGTTGTAAGTACGTACTGCAGACATCAGAATATGACCATACATAGATCAATACCCAGGAGAAAATTTCTAACTGGTTCCAGTCCAACTGTTTTAAGGGACACATTTCCAGTTGTTGCAACTGGAAATTTGTTCCTTAAACCAGTTGCGACTGGAACCAGCTGCAATACGAGATGCAGCTGACACCTGTTACAATTCCAGATGGAACGGAGACATACTGCATCCCAGCCACAGACTTCCCTATGGAGTCGTCGGGACGTCCAAGCACTCCAGCTAGCTCAAATACAGTTGAGTAAGCGAGTACATGACCATCACGGGAACCCAAAACACTGCAGATTACTTCCGAGTGCGTCAGTATTTTATTGCGCTCGGCGCTTTCACTGAATCTTCTCGTTGAGCATAATCGTTTACAGCTGCGGTGGCATCAATACTCTTCTGCCGAGCCCAATAAGCCAGGGTTGCTGCAAAAGAAAGCATAATTGTTCACTTTTACAGGTGACAAGAGAATGGCACAGCAACCACAACAAACAAACCCAGTAATTTACGCCACTTTTACCGACGCAAGTCTATGAAGCGTCAAAGGTTGCGCTTGCAGCACTAAAAGGCAGTCGTGCTGAGCGGAGTGTGCTTGCACACACACTTCGGCACACCATCCGAACGCATGCCCACATTTCGGTTGCATACATCACCAGCCTTTGTTTCAAAAATACACAGCGAGTTTGGCAAAACAGCCAAACGAGTGAGCGTAAAAATATAACGTGCCGATAAATGCGTTGGAATTTTTTCATTGCGAACGCAAAAATAGCATAAAATACACTTCAATGAGTAAACTGAGACTGAGTACGCACCAGGAAAGGTCACGATTCCAGCCGGTGAAAACGACTTGTAGTCCTAATTCGTACTGACGGGTCCACTTCGCCGAGTAGTAAAAGCAAGAAAACTGTCTTCCTTCAGCTCCATCAAGGAAAGAACGGTTGAATAATCTCGCCAGCAATAATAAGGGAATAATTAATTCTGTGTCGATGTTCTTCAAACACAACGTTCCCACGGAACACGATGAGAAATCGCACACGCCTTGCGCTCTACCACTGCCGCCATGGCTGAACCTAGCCTCGTGCGGATGTGCGAAACTGTCACATATTTTGTATCGTCTCTTTTTTGTACTTAGTAGCAGGCTTGCTGTGGCACGAAAAATAAGTTAATAATTTTTAAATTGTAGCATATTACTTTTTTCACAGCTGCAATCGCCATGCCCAGTTTGCGCTATTATTGATAAAATACGATACGAACTACAACGCGATGGCGGCGTAGACAATTCACCGCGCTTTCCCCGCCGCCGCCTGTCCGCGGCACAGATCAGGCATATGGGCAGCGCATGTAGCATGAAGGCAAGATAACCAATTATCGTTAGGGTAACGGGCTGGATTCAGAGAGAATGCAAGCACAGCAGAGAGGATCAGGGCAGGTGGGCAGATGAGGTTCGGAAGTTTGCTGGGATAAGGGGGCCGCCACTGGCCCAGGGTTAACTGGAGAAATTTTTGGCCTGCACTGGACATGATTACAGTGTTGACATGATGATAAAAAGCGGTACTCAAGAAGTTTATTCTCTAGAAATATGAGGTCACACATTCAGCTACACAAATGCCTAAGCTTTCCTCAGTTCATCATTCCAATAGTTAGTTATCATTGCTAGCGCGATTAGCAGATTTAAGACATTTTTGAGCAAAAATAACTCCCAAAAATTGAACTGAACCAATTTTTGTACTTTAAATAGTTGAATAAAACATGCTTAATCAGAAAAATGGTTATTATATAGTCCTGGCTGCTAAATAACAAAAATGTTTTTAGTGTGTCCTCACTTTTCAGTGTGGTTGAGATAGCTTGCAGGCTGTAGCACAAGGTATAAATTCATTGTAAGAATAGTAATGAAATAACAATGCGAATCCTGACCAAAGTGACCGGCATTTCAAACCAACTGCGTATATTCGAGTCAGAAACCTGATGCGTGTGCGTTCAGATTTCTCTTTACTATTTCCCGTATTTTTCTTCTTTCTAGGTAGGATAATGTTGCCGTGAAGCGAGCACGAAAAAACACAAAAACACAGGCAGCGCTGGTCATGCCTCCAATTTGTAGTCAACAGCGATTTCCAACTTTAAATGCAGTAAGGCAACACGAAATATCGAACGATTGAAAAATATGGAATTCTTAAATTATATATCTCACTTACATACCCAGGACGTGACAAATAATATCTACGAGGAGTCTAGGTTAAGGCAGATATAATGTCGTGGGTACGTCTCCAGCTTTTCCACGAAAAAAGGTTGGTAGATAAGACGTCTGAGAGATTTTGCTTTGGTACATAGACGTTCAGACTTAATCTGGACATCTATGGGAGGTTTGTGGTTTGCTGGGTAGATGAACAAAAGAAAAGTCGAGTGTTAGCTGCATGAACTCATTAGAGGCAGATGAATGTGAACATTTGAACATTTGACCAACACTGTTCCCACTTCGAGTTATTGATCAATTCGCTCTCGCCCTACCATAAGCTTGCCGTCCCGGTTAGCTCAATTGGTAGAGCGACTGCTCCGGTGTAGCGGTGGTCCCGGGTTCAAACCCCGGACCAGGACGAATTTTTCTTTAACTGCGAAGTTTCTGAGAAAGCTGTATAGCTTTCCTTTGTAGCCGTATGGCTGCGCTTGGGTGGATGTCAATGAGTAATTACTGCTTTCGACTGCTTCTTTCACATGCTGCTTGTAGTTAAACAGCAATGAGCTATTTCTCCTGAAGGAAAAGTCACGTAATTGTTTCATGGTCACTTTCCCAGATGAAAATGCAAGGCCTGGCCAGCGTTTTGACACGTGTAGCCATTCTCATCTTCTAGCTGAAATTTGTACCCCTGACGAAAACTTACAAATTGTACATCAATTCAGTTGAAGGTAACTGGAAGTATAAATTATGCAGCTGGACGTGCGTTTCAATAATAAAGCTCTAAATGGCATTTTGCAGCTGGAAGGGCATGATCCGGTTCAATAATTCAGCTAGAAATAGATCATAGTAGTAGTAGTAGTAGTAGTAGTAGTAGTAGTAGTAGTAGTAGTAGTAAACTTTATTGATCTTTCTGGGTTACTCAGGCGGTCTTCCCAGGTCCAGGATCTTTTTCTCTTTCTGGGATCTGTGGTCTGGGTTCTTTTTTTTGTGCTGAGCTATCAACCTTGTATGCATGCACTGGAAGGTCACTGCCCACCTGTCCTCCCAGTGAAACTCTCTTCGATCCCATTTTCATTGACTTGTCCCCATGCACTTTGCTGCATGTAAATTGGGGACGCTGTTTGGTCATTTTAAAAAAATCCTAGACAACCTGTTTACCCTCTACACCCTTGGTGTGGCTGGACCATATCAGTGTACGGGCTGCCATTTTTCCGCTCAGCAAAGGCGACTTCTGGCTACTTCAATTTGCAAACTAGGCATTACTAATGTGCATGTACACCACTGTCAAACGTTTATGAAAGACGGGTCTGTCCCGAAAAAAGTCTTATCTTTGTACACAAAACACATACAAGACAGAGAAATAAAAAGAAGAAAAAATCAAATAAGCTTAAATAATGATTTTGGCAAGATAATAGAATGGTGTTCGAAGTGGCAAATGGCTCCTAACTTAGACAAGACTGTTTCAATGACTATAACGAAAAAGAAGTTCAAACTTAGCTCATGTTTCTGAAACGAGTCCTGCAGTATTCTACGAAAGTAGCCAAGCTTTTGGCGTATATTACTATCATACGCCCAATACTAGAATACGCAAACGTCGCCTGGTTCCCGTACACGCTAGATAACATAACTACGATTGAGGCTGTCCAGCGAAAAAGTGTGAGCTTTATCTGCGACAGGCGCACCGATTCTACGACGCAGATGCAGACTGGGCTTGATACGTTAGCTAGTCGTGCGACACTCCACCGTCTGAAGTTTGTGTACATGATTTTACACAATAAATTTAAAGTTGATTCTGCTACATGCATTACCTTGAACACTTCCACAGAAACGCATCACAAAAATGAACTCACCACACAATAATACTAATAATACCTTTATGTTCTCTCTTTTTCCGCGAGCTGTGCGGGAGTGGAACTCCCTTGATGATTCAGTGATTGTACAGCCAACTACTGAGAAATATTTGGCGCTAGCTGGCAAAGGTGTATTGTCAGGGAACAAACTGTGATTTTTTTTACTTTTTCTAACATTTTGGGCGGTTTTCCATGTATTTGCATTTCCATGTATTTATTTGTATTTCTCGTGACCATTTATGAAGTTAAAAGGTGATAATTCATGCGTTATCTTTGTATTACCTTTTTGCAAAGCCTCTTCCCATTGTCCCCACAATTTTCACTGTCCTTTTTCCATACTTAATATACTGTTTATGCCTGGTCGACTGCTTGTCTGCGGCCAAAACTCACTCCTGTAAAAATTCCTGAAAAAGGGGTTGGCAGTATTGATAAATAAATAAATATTCCTCAATATATAATGTTGCACTGGGTAATGATTCGTAGTTAGGCTGCATAATGAATTTAAGATGCATGAAGTTCAGTGATGAAAATTAATTATTTTGCCAATAATGGCTTCCACAAACTTTTTCACTGTGCGTGTAAAAGGCACCTCACTCCTTTTAGGCAATTTGCAACACCTGAGAGGCATAGCAACTTGTCTCGCTCCCCAAGAATGTAGGGGGACATTTAAGCTCAGCATTCATGGGTATAACACGACAGTTTTTATGGCTCCCTGCAGCAGTTTCTCTTTTTTATTTATTTATTTATTTCAAATACTTTCAAGGCCCGAAGGCATTACAGAAAAGAGTGGTACAAAAAAATAAAAAATACAGTGCATAGTTATACAAAACTGAAGTTATATGATGGCAAAAAACTCAGTTTTCTTGACGTTCTCAACATCGGTAATGGCAGGGATGGAGGGAGGAAGGTCTTTCCAATCTACGCTGGTTTTAGGAATAAAGAAGCATGCCACAATTTTCATCATTTATTTTACCCTTAAAGGCCTCTGTTGAGGCATTACATAAGGGGGGGGGGGACAAAGCAAATTCAACTGAGAATAATACGTTAATACAACAAAACATAATGCAATACAATAAAATGAAAAACGATACATCACAATACAACGTTGGTCAATAATGAAGGGCGCAAGGCTGAATTAGGCGGTAACAACAACAACAACAAGAAAAAGAATAAGTGTAACTGGATGAAGTTTGTGAAGTGTCTTTTATTCAGTACAGTGATTAATTAATGCCTGTCGAAATTTAGTAGCGTCGCGCTCTTTAACAATGTAGTCGGGTAGCAGGTTCCAATTTTCTATTGCAGTTGGAAGAAAAGATTTATTAAATGCCAAGGTCGATCCATGTATACGTTGAATGCTGAGGAGGTTAAACAGGCGGCGCGATGTTCTGATGGGAGCTAGTAATAATGTGTCACGAAGATCACGAAAATTGTAATATAACTTATGAAAGAGGCAGAGTCGTGCGATTTTCCGTCGGAGCTCTAGTGGCGGGATGTTAAGTGAAGATTTAATACTGGTGATACTGCTGTGTCTATTGTAATTTGAGGATATAAAACGGGCTGCTCGGTTTTGAACGGCTTCCAAGGTGTTAATTAAGTATGCTTGGTGAGGATTCCATATAACCGCTGCATAATCAAGTATGGTACGGGTGAATGTTTCGTATGCTAATTTTCGAACAGAAGGAGGGGCTAGGTACAGGGATCTTCGGATGAGGCCAAGTGATTTTGATGCTCTAGATGCTAGATATAAGATGTGTTCCGACCAGGTTAATTTGCTGGAGATAGTGATTCCAAGGTACCGATATGATTGGACTTGGGTTACCGTGTTTGACAGGAGTAAATATGCAGATCTGATGTTGGAACGTTTTCGCGATACTTGCATGAATTGGCACTTTGAGACATTCAGCTGCATAAGCCAGTCGGAACACCACCGTTCTATTATGTGTAAGTCATTCTGAAGCGATAGTTGATCCCTGTTAGTGACAATGCGACGATAAAGGATGCAATCATCCGCAAAAAGCCGAATAGTGGATGAAACACCGGAAGGAAGGTCATTAATGAAGATTAGAAAAAGAAGTGGGCCAAGAACGGAACCTTGGGGAACGCCAGAGATAACGTTAGTAGTGCCTGAAGGATGATTGTCGATTACTGTGTATTGGGAGCGAACTGTTAAAAAGCAATGTATCCATGATAAAACGAGAGGATCAATGGACAGTCCGGAGAGTTTAGACATGAGGCGAAGATGGGGCACGCGATCGAAGGCTTTAGAAAAATCTAAAAAGATAATGTCAGTTTGGAATGAAGAGTTCATATTTAAGTGGAGGTCAGTGGTTCTCGAAAATGGAACACTAACTTTAAATATAAGATCGGAACGGGATGAAATGTATGAAGGGTTCGAAAAAAAGTGATCCTTTGATAGGGGGGTATGATGATACTGTTAATGGTTGTGTTAGTTCGGGGCGCGGGAGCCCCGCATGCGAGGAACCTCTCAAGGCAGTTGCTGGGTGTAGACTGGGGGTTTATTACCGTAGAGGGAGAGGGAGAGAGAGAGAGAGAGCGAGTGTACAAGAAGCACTTCCGCTGCTGTGGAATGCGTCAGTCGACGGGCTGTGGGGATCCGATGTCGTCGGGGGAGACAGACGCATGCTTGCTTTTGTGGGAGCGGCCGGCCCGCGCCCGTTTCCTGGAAGCGGGCGGCGAGCATGCGCGGAGGAGGCAAGGGTTGCGGAGCGGCCTGGCGTCGCTTGGTCGACGAACACAACATCCCTTCCTCCTTAGTTGTGGTCACCGTATCGGTCGGGCGGGCGCCGTTCACGCTGGGGTCTTAGCGCTTGCTGTTGCGTGGAACCGTTGGGCTGGTCTCCGCAACGTTCTGTCGCACTGTCGTCCAGACTGGCCGCCGGTTCTCCATGTTCGGAGGGGGGCGCTGTAGACAGGTCGAGCACAGGCGACGTTTCCGCTGGCAGCGTGATCACGAACGTAGCTGGCACAGTGTATTGTTTACTTGCTGCTGGTCCGTTCGTCCGATCGTGTGGCGGCGGATCTTCCGTCGGGTAGGCTGCTGCACCTAGTTTAATGTGACCAAGGTGCCTACGAACCGTTCCGTTTCTGTGTTGAGGTCTCGTGGACTTCTGCGGAGCTCGTCACTCCCTTGAGTCCTCGCTGCTGCCTTGACGCACTTTTTGATGGCAGGGCCAGGTCCAAAGCACGCTTCTGGTGGCGTCGATGTTGCAGATGTTGTCGTCAGCACTCCAGAGTTGCAGTCGGCTGTCAAACTTCTGAGGCTGCGAAGTAGCTGCTGATCGAGTGGCTTTCTGTCGGCGTCGTCGATGTTGCAGGCGTTGTCGTCAGCACTCCAGGGTTGCAGTCGGCTGTCAAACTTCTGAGGGCTGCGACTTAGCTGCCGATCGATTTGCTTTCTGTCGGCGTCGTCTATGTTGCAGGCGTTGTCGTCAGCACTCCTGGGTTGCAGTCGGCTGTCAAACTTCTGAGGGCTGCGACGTAGCTGCTGATCGACTTACGGCAGTTGGTCACATCGCTGGAAACGTTACGGCTGTACAGCTCGGGTGGTCTGCCATCGACGTGCTTCCATAGCTGACTTCTCCGGGAGTCTTCGGTGTGACCAGCACGCGAGCACTCTCGAAGGTGTCGGTCCGCATAGCGTCAGGAGGAGCGCGTGCTTCTTTTCTTCGTCGGGGACATCGTTTGCCACGAGGTAGAGTGTGAGGCGCTGAATCCACGATCCACGAAAAGGCTCGATGACACCGTGCAGTCCTCCAGTAGCCATCGGCGACACCTCGAACTGCGTACGCTCTACATCCTGCTTCTCGTCGCCAGTGTTAATGGTTGTGTTAGTTCGGGGCGCGGGAGCCCCGCATGCGAGGAACCTCTCAAGGCAGTTGCTGGGTGTAGACTGGGGGTTTATTACCGTAGAGGGAGAGGGAGAGAGAGAGAGAGCGAGTGTACAAGAAGCACTTCCGCTGCTGTGGAATGCGTCAGTCGACGGGCTGTGGGGATCCGATGTCGTCGGGGGAGACAGACGCATGCTTGCTTTTGTGGGAGCGGCCGGCCCGCGCCCGTTTCCTGGAAGCGGGCGGCGAGCATGCGCGGAGGAGGCAAGGGTTGCGGAGCGGCCTGGCGTCGCTTGGTCGACGAACACAACAGATACGGTCTGTGGAAAAGACACAGTCGAAAACACTTTCGGCGCGAAGAAAGGTCTGGTAAGGCAAGTGTGTTTTTGATAGAAGTAATGCTGGCGTAACGGGAGTAGTTGGATAAGATGAAACGTGCTGCACGATTTTGAATGGATTTTATAGTGTGTGTGATTATATTAGGATCCCAAACTGCAGATGCATATTCTAACTTTGGTCGTACTAATGTTTTATAAAGTGTTAGTTTTATCGGCAATGGCGCGGTAGAGAAATTTCGGCGCAAGTATCCAAGAGCACTTTTGGCGTTATTTGTGGCACGACGTGTTCGACGTGTCTATGTCGATGTGTCTATATGTGTTCGACGTGTCTATGCCATGATAAGTTACGAGAGATACGAACACCTAGGTATTTGTAGGAGTTAAAGGGGTGGAGACACCAAATTTTGAAGTTATAAAAAGCCTGCTATGGGATTCCTATGTATGCAAGGACACTCGCAGCCAGGTGTTGGACGCAACAAACGTTTAAAAAATATTTTAATTCGGGATATATGAATATCAAAAATGCATCGTTTCTGACGATCGTTGGCAAATACCGAGTTCCTGGTAGAAGTGATGACTGCGATGCAAGCAAATTTCATCCCATAGCCGGTTTTGTGCTGCTGCTACCTGGTGCGGTTCGCCTGCCGTCTGCTAGCTCTGTTGCTGAAGGCGTCGTGGAAATCGAACATATCTTTTATTATGGGACGAGTTCACAGTAAAGGGGTGCCGAGCGGAGCACGTTTCTGAGCGCTGGCCAGTCCCGAAGCGCCCTCAGCTGCGGAGTCGATGCGAAAGCAGTTAGGCCTAGCGACGACTAGGGCAGTCTGGGACCAGCGCGCAGGTCGTCGGCCGGCGTTGCCGCAGGCAGTGTCGCTGCCGAAAGATCCACTTTTAGCATAGTCATGCTGTCGTATCTCGAATCTAGAAAGCATCCTTTCTGGTAGCATGGCTGTTTTGTATTTTCTTGTGCGGACGTGAAGTACGCCGAGTCTGCCGGCCGGTAGGTCAGCCTTGATACCGTCTGCCGACGTCATAAAAGCGAGCTAAAGAGTGTTCTTGACGTAAATAATAAACCATGGGACAAGAAATGTGAAAAAAGTGTCATTTTTGAGGATCGCTGACCAATACTGAGCTGCTGGTAGAGGTAACAACTGTGATATGAGCAAATTTCTTGCCACAACCGCGCCTAGCAGCTCCCGCTGGCGCGACGTTGGGGTCCGGCTCGCCTGGCGCCCCCTAGCTCCGCTGCCGAAGGCGTCGAGGAGATTGACCATACTATTATTTTATTGTGAGATGATTCTGTTAACACTACAGCTATTTGTGAAAAGTAGGCCTTTTATTATAGCGCAGGCGACTTCCGAAGCGCAGGCCGCTTGCGGTGGCGCTGATGTCAGTAGCGACTTTCGCGTGGTAGGCAAAACAGGTTCCGCCTGTCCGTGCCTACCGCAGCTGCTGCATATCGTGGCTGCGCACTGCAGAAGTAGCCTGTACTGACCAGCTGCGGCGCTGTTGGGTTCGCGTAGTATCAAAAAACGGAAAATTACATTAGCCTTAATAGGCTTCTCGGAAATAAATGCCGCATTAGGAAATGAGCCGCGGTAGTAAAAGCGCGAAGTCTGGGTGTAGACCGGCGCTGCCAGTCAACGTACTTCATAGCACGGAAATTGCCGCGCTCATTCACCTGAACAACCGCATGGTATGCTTAAAATTGCGCAAGTAAAAGAAAAAGCATGTATGTAGCTGCGCACGTATTTATCACCCTGAGCTGGTGTGCACGGGCGCCGGCAGGGTCACTCTCCACCGAGGAGTGCGTTATTAAGGCGGAAGCCTTTAATGTCTCATCGTTGTAAGCAGCAGTTGTCGACAGAAAATGTCACGCTTTTCAATTGGTGGAAACAGTCGTGACGTCACAGTGCGCGAATTTCAAACGGGGCCAATTGTACTTTGGCTAGTAACCATGCAACCAACTGATGCTCCAAGTAAGAGGGACTGAGCTTAGTTAATTGCTTAATTATCCAATTAGCCTAATTAGCTTTACTAGCCAGGCCATATAAATAAATAAAACCGATTAAGAAATTGGCCGAGCTCAGGAATCGAACCCCGGTCTTCGGCGTGAGAGACGAGCATGCTATCCACTCCGCCATGCCAGCTCCATGGTTTGGAATGAACAAAGGCGCGTCTAGTGAATACGGTGTCTTCACTCGCTCTCATCCTCCTCCATTCCCTTCCGGCGAGGTATAGGTGTCCACCGCCAAATGAGAGACAGATACATTTCCTTTCCTCAATTAAAAACCAATTTACCGACGAGCAAGGACAGCGCCCGTCCTGTGTTTTTCGTGTTCCTTCTGTCCTCGTTCCGTAGCGCTGTTGTGAATCTGTTTATTAAGCAAGGCGTAGAACTGAATGGGCGATGGCGTTCTATGGACTCCTTGGCAGCGTTGCAAGACGCTGTCGCGTTCCACTCGGGCGAAGTTTAACATCTTAACCACACATCAGTGACCACACTTTAGGTCAAAAAAGTGCCCCCCTGAATTTTGTGAGACAGTTACTGCGTAATTTCCTTTCCTCAAAAAGCGTTGCGTTCAAAGGGCAAGGCATCGCGCCGAACGGGTGGTGGCGTTCCGTGGACTCCCTGGCAGCGCTACAACGCGCTGTCGCGTTCCACTCC
Source organism: Amblyomma mixtum (assembly GCF_055824585.1). Taxonomy (NCBI): domain Eukaryota; kingdom Metazoa; phylum Arthropoda; class Arachnida; order Ixodida; family Ixodidae; genus Amblyomma; species Amblyomma mixtum. The sequence continues at coordinate 37,874,674 of NC_143021.1, read as the reverse complement.
TAAAGGCGAAGCTTAAGCGTCATTAATTAGCAGCTAATTAGTATTCAGGCATTAATCAGTAATTAACCATTAATTAGTGATTTGTCATCACTTAGTAATTAGTACTCAATTATATGTGACGCCACCAGTGCCACAGAAACAGCGAAGGTGGTGCGGAAAACGCTTCCGCCTCTACCCACTTTAGACAGTCAAAGTGCCCCCTGAATTTTTTTAAGGCGAAAGCCTTTAATGTCTCATCGTTGTAAGCAGCAGTTGTCGGCAGAAAATGTCACGCTTTTCAATTGGTCGAAACGGCCGTGACGTCACAGTGCGCGAATTTCAAAAGGGGCCAATTGTACTTTGCCTAGTAACCATGCAACCAATTGAAGGGATCGTATAGTGATGCTCCAAGTAAGTGGGACTGAGCTTAGTTAAATGCTTACTTAACCAATTAGCCTAATTAACCTTTCTAGTCAGACCAGATAAACAAATAAAAACGAGTAGGAAATTCGTCGAGCTCGGGAATCGAACCCCGGTCTTCGGCGTGCGAGACGAGCATGCTATCCACTCCGCCATGCCAGCTCGATGGTTTGGAATGAACTAAGGCACGTCTAGTGAATACGGTGTCTTCGCTCACTCTCATCCTCCTCCCTTCCCTTCCGGCGAGGTTTAGGTGTCACCAAGATATGAGAGAGATACATTTCCTTTCCTCAAAAACCAATTTACCGACGAGCGAGGCGTAGAACCGAATGCGCGATGGCGTTCTATGGACTCCCTGGCAGCGTTGCAAGACGCTGTCGCGTTCCACTCTTAGAGGCGAAGCTTAACATCTTAACCACACATCAGTGACCACACTTCAGGTAAAAAAAGTGCCCCCTTGAATTTTGACGGGTGTCCACCGAGATATGTGAGACAGTTCTTCCTCAAATAAAATTTTCATTTCCTTCATTACGGGCCCTCTTTGTCTTCTTTCACTCCCACTTCCTCCCTTCCTCTACGGTGCTGTTCAGGTGTCCACCGAGATGACACAATTTCTGCGCCATTTCCTTTCCTCAAAAAGCGTTGCGTTCAAAGGGCAAGGCATCGCGCCGAACAGGTGGTGGCGTTCCGTGGACTCCCTGCCAGCGCTACAACACGCTGCCGCGTTCCACACCTAAAGGCGAAGGTTAAGCGTCATTAATTAGCACTTAATTGGTATTCAGGCATTACATCAGTAATTTACCATTAATTACTGATTTGTCATCACTTAGTAATTAGTACTCAATTATATGTGACGCCACCAGTTCCACTGAAGCAGTCAAAGTAGTGCGGAAAACGCTTTCGCCTCTACGCACTTTAGACAGCCAAAGTGCCCCCTGATTTTTTTTGTTGATAGCGCAGCATGTTATAACGTGTGCAGAAGTTATACGAACGTGTAATGACGCATTTTAGGGCATTTAATATATATTTCAAAATATTTCTTAACATGAACGACATAATTATTTGATTGTAGCAGAAAAGTCTGGTAAGTTGTGACAATCTTGCGCGGTCGCGTTGGCATGCTTCGAACAGCGTACTTTCATTGCATCCCGCATGTGTCATAAGCTTCTTCATGAAGTAGTACATGATCGCGAAGGCTGTTTGGAAAGAAGCAACCGCAGGCAGGCTACCAACAGAGGCACGTAGCGAGATTGACAGCGGATGAGGCAATGAAAAGTGTTTTCTTTATTGATGCTTGAGATATGTAACCAAATTTGGTACAAATATGAAATTGCTCTGCTAATTTCAGCAATGCGTTTTATTTTCAGCTATACCTGGTAAAGTTCTTGGATAATTATAATTAACACCCTCGTCAAGTCACCACGGGTCTTGCATAATTAAGTAGAAAATGCGGAAATTTTTTATGCCAGCACGTTTGCCAACGCCCTATTTATTTATTTATTTATTTATTTACAGAATACCTGCGTCGCCTCGAAGGCATTATCGCAGGGGAGACAGTTTCAAAACAACATATTCATTTTCACACAAAAAGCAACAAGAACATTAAGCGAAGTTAACATCAAAGTAAAACAAAACAATAAGTGAACATTATTAAAAGCCGCCGCGGTGGCTCAGTGGCTATGGTGCTCGGCTGCTGACCCAAAAGACGTGGGTTCGATCCCGGCCGCGGCGGCTGGAATTTCTTTGGAGGAGGAATTCTAGAGGCCCGTGTACTGTGCGATGTCAGTGCACGTTAAAGAACCCCAGGTGGTCGAAATTTCCGGAGCCCTCCACTACGGCGTCTCTCATAGCCTTAGTCGCTTTGGGACGTTAAACCTCATAAACCAACCAACCAACATTATTAAAGGTAACAGAAATCTTGAACAATAGTAGGAAAGGATTAGATTGTCAGGAATACAGTCGACAGTAAAAATCGCGATTATCAAAGACTGAAACACACTCTTCCGGCAGCAAGTTCCAGTCTTTCACAGTTTGTGGAAAGAATGATTTAGAAAAACTGTTTGTGTTAGTATTGTATTCGCGCACCTTTTTGGAGTGGTCGTGCCGAGTCGAGACGTAAGTTGGCTCCAAAAGGTAGTTACGGCTATCAATTCCTGTTTGGTTATAGAAGATGCGGTGGAAGAATTTAAGTCTCAAATTTTTTCTTCTGATGTTTAACGGTTCCCAGCCCAGCAGTGATTTTATCTCAGTGATACTTTGGAAGGGGTTATAATTATTGGATACGAAGCGTGCAGCCTGATTTTGGAGTTTTTCTATTGCTTCAATCAAGTATGCCTGATATGGGTCCCAAATAATGGAGACATAATCGAGGATAGATCTGATGTGCAAGAAATAAAGTGTTTCTTTAACATCTTTTGATGCTGATTTGAAATTTCTACGAATAAAGTACATTTTACTTGCCTTAGATATTGACTGCTGTATGTGTGTGTTCCATTTAAGAGTCTGCATAAAATAAACACCAAGGTACTTGCACTCTGAGACGCTTTTTATGGTTATGTTTTCAACAATGTATTGTGTAGGGTGTTCGAACTTTTTATTTGAAAAATGGACGTGATTACATTTTCTAATATTCAGATTCATTTGCCAACGCTGACACCAATTTACTATTTTATCAAGGTCGCTCTGCAGGATAGATACATCTGATGGTGAATTTATTTCCCTGTAAACAACGCAGTCATCCGCAAATAGTTTTATGGAAGACTGTATGCCATCTACAATGTCATTTATATATATCAGGAATAAGAGTGGCCCCAGGACACTGCCCTGGGGCACTGTTGTTGTTGTTGTGACTGAGAGAAGGATGAAAAGGAAATTGCACGGGCCTGCTACTGGCTCGAGCCAAGCCACCACCGCTGCCTCGTGCAGATAGAGGAGAGTTAAGAGATCAGAGGAAGGAGAGAGAGGAAAGGAAAGACGCGCGTCGCAGCAACAACTGCGTCCGCCGGAGCGGACGCTGCTCAAAAAACAAGCGGCCGAAGCCGCGCTCGCCGAAGTGAGAACAGATACTCGCACTCGCCGAAGCGAGACTCCTGAAGATACGGTAATATATGATGAGCTACAGCCATTCTGAACAACACACTGTTTACGATTGTGTAATTACATATCCAGTTATGGGTTTTATTATGTATGTTCAAAGAGTTTAACTTGATACTTAACAAGGGGTGCGAAACTGTCAAACGCTTTCTGGAAATCTAGGAATAATGCGTCTACATGTTTATTCTTGTCGAGGGAGTTACCTACAAAGTGCTGAAATTCGACTAATTGTGTGTTGCATGAGTGCCCATTACGAAAACCATGCTGTGAAGGAGTAAAACAGTTAATGGATTCGAGGTGTTTAAAAATTCAGGGGGCACTTTGACTGTCTAAAGTGCGTAGAGGCGAAAGCGTTTTCCGCACCACTTTCAGTGCTTCTGTGGCACTGGTGGCGTCACATGCAATTGAGTACTAATTACTAAGTGATGACAAATCACTAATTAATGGTTAATCACTGATTAATGCCTGAATACTAATTAACGGCTAATTAAGCTTAAGCTTAAGCTTCGCCTTTAGGAGTGGAACGAGACAGCGTGTTGTAGCGCTGCCAGGGAGTCCACGGAACGCCACCACCCGTTCGGCGCGATGCCTTGCCGTTTCAACGCAACGGTTTTTGAGGAAAGGAAATGGCGCAGTAAATCTCTGTCATCTCGGTGGACACCTGAACCGCACCGTAGAGGAACGGAGGAAGTGGGAGTGAAAGAAGAAAGACGAAGATGGCCCGTAATGAAGAAAATGAAAATTACGCAGTAACTGTCTCACATATCTCGGTGGACACCCGTCAAAATTCAGGGGTGCACTTTTTTGACCTAAAGTGTGGTCACTGATGTGTGGTTAAGATGTTATGCTTCGCCTCTAAGAGTGGAACGCGAGAGCGTCTTGCAAGATGTAAAAAAATAGCGCACAGGGAACACACGGGACGGAAAGTAAACGACGCAGACAAGCGCTAACTCGCAACTGAGGTTTATTGCTGACGCGCGCAATATAAGGTAGTCACTTTAAAAACATAAAACAAAAACAACCACAAACAGTCCCTCCTGGAAAGAACAAGTCAGAGGAAAAAATTGAAATTTAAGCATCAGGCGCCACTCATCGCTGTGGAAGATCAGTTAAAAAAAACCGTTATCAAAAAGGAATTCAATGCAACGCTGAGGCTAAAAAATCGATTTCACAGTCTGCCAAGTTAACAGAGGGCTCACTGATACACGGATTCCGACATTTCCTAATATGGTATGCCTCCATTATCTCGCGTACACGCTGATCTCGATGTCTGAAAAGTATGACGGTACTAGAAAAAATCGGTTTACAAGTTTTCCCCTTCTGCTCTTCTTTTTTGCTACATTCCCGGCAATGCTCAGGAAGATTGCCATAATGATCTTTTAGGGAGTTACGGTGTTCACCAAGCCTAACGTTGAGGCATCGCCCCGTTTGTCCTACATAGACGGCTCCGCAGGACAACGGTAGTTTGTACACTACACCCAAGCTGCAGGGAACAAACGGGGCGCGGTGCCTAACGGTGCATCCGCGCTTTTTTCCTTTATCTCCAACACCTTCTTGCCTGTTCCGTATCTGAGAGCATAAACTGCTCAGCTTGCTTGGCCCGGAAAAAACCACCTGGACGCCGTAGCGGCTCCCTACCTTCTTTAACCCATGTGCCATTCTATGCACGTAGGGCACCACGCCGACTTTTTGCCGCTCCCTTCCAACGTCTTGGAATTTTTGTGTCCTTTTAATCCAGCGCACTAGTTTGCCGCACGTCATCGAGATGACATGCATGGGATACCCTGATTCCTTGAGCCTGTTCACCTGTGCAGAGACGCTCTTTTGGAAGGAGTGAATGCACGATTTGGTGATGGCTGCCTTAATGCAGGACGTCGCGATACCATTCTTCACGATTTTTGAGTGTCCCGAAGCAAAATTAAGAAGGGCCTTGGCAGAACGGGGGCTGTAAGTCCAGCAAATGTGATCCTTGCACATGGACAACGACAAGTCTAAGAACTGTAGCACCCCTTCTTTGGGTGACTCAGCGGTGAAATTCAAACCTGAGCTGCATTCTTTAAAAACGTTCAAAATGACAGGTATGCTATGAGTTAGATCACACTGATATGAAAACACTAGGTAGTCGTCAACATATCTGCAAATTTTTTTAATCAAACCTGGTGAATTACGTTCAATGTTTCGGTCCACCTGTGCGAGGAAAATGCTACTAAGAATGGGGGCTACGCACGAACCGATGCAAACCCCTGTACGTTGAATGAACAAGCCTCCTTCCCATCCGATGACGGTTGAGGAAAGATAGAAAGAAAGAATTTCCATGAAGGACTCAACTGAAACACCGCATCTGCCCATAAAGGCGACTTCATCATTGTCATCCGTGATACACACTTTAACACTTTCCATTAATCCTTCATGAGGCATCGAATAATACAAATCTTCCCTGCAGCTTGGGTGTAGTGTACAAACTACCGTTGTCCTGCGGAGCCGTCTATGTAGGACAAACGGGGCGATGCCTCAACGTTAGGCTTGGTGAACACCGTAACTCCCTAAAAGATCATTATGGCAATCTTCCTGAGCATTGCCGGGAATGTAGCAAAAAAGAAGAGCAGAAGGGGAAAACTTGTAAACCGATTTTTTCTAGTACCGTCATACTTTTCAGACATCGAGATCAGCGTGTACGCGAGATAATGGAGGCATACCATATTAGGAAATGTCGGAATCCGTGTATCAGTGAGCCCTCTGTTAACTTGGCAGACTGTGAAATCGATTTTTTAGCCTCAGCGTTGCATTGAATTCCTTTTTGATAACGGTTTTTTTTAACTGATCTTCCACAGCGATGAGTGGCGCCTGATGCTTAAATTTCAATTTTTTCCTCTGACTTGGTCTTTCCAGGAGGGACTGTTTGTGGTTGTTTTTGTTTTATGTTTTTAAAGTGACTACCTTATATTGCGCGCGTCAGCAATAAACCTCAGTTGCGAGTTAGCGCTTGTCTGCGTCGTTTACTTTCCGTCCCGTGTGTTCCCTGTGCGCTATTTTTTTACATCATGAACGTTATCCAACTTGCCCAACTTTCCGCTTTGCTGAGCGTCTTGCAACGCTGCCAGGCAGTCCATAGAACGCCATCGCCCATTCGGTTCTACGCCTCGCTCGTCGGTAAATTGGTTTTTGAGGAAAGGAAATGTATTTCTCTCTCATATCTCGGTGGACACCTAAACCTCGCCGGAAGGGAAGGGAGGAGGACGGCAGTGAGCGAAGACACCGTATTCACTAGACGTGCCTTTGTTCACTCCAAACCATCGAGCTGGCATGGCGGAGTGGATAGCAAGCTCGTCTCGCACTCCGCAGACCGGGGTTCGATTCCCGAGCTCGACCAATTTCTTACTAGGTTTTGTTTATTTATATGGCCTGACTAGAGAAGTTAATTAGGGTAATTTGGTAATTAAGCAATTAACTAAGCTCAGTCCCACTTACTTGGAGCATCACTATATGGTCCCTTCAATTGGTTGCATGGGTACTATTGATTGATTGTAAAACATTTTATTCGCCGGGAAGAGCTTGGCAAGAGGTCGCGTTAAGTGGTCGAGAGTACATAGCCCTCGATGACTTTGTCAGCCCACTCCACCGCCAAAACTTGCGTTCTGGGGTCAGAGCTAGCCAGCACGGTCTCCCACCGCTCGAGAGAAGAAGCTGTAACTAGATCACCCGGAGGTGGCTCTATTTTGCAGTCCCACAGGATGTGATCGTAGGTAGCACGTTGGCCACAGTGTTTGCAGTTTGGGTTGTAAAGATCTGGATAAATGTGCGCGAGGAGTGATGGGGTGCGTATCGATCTCGTCTGTAGACGACGCCACGTAACCTCTTGTTCTTTAGTAAGTCTTTTGTCTGGAGGGGGGAAAATTCTCCTCTCTAATTTAAAATGATTGGTGAGATCATGATATGTGATCATTGAGTCCTTCGTGAAATTCAGGGAGCCAGACTCATCCACTGCCCGGTCGACGAAACCTCGGGCTTTATTGTGGGCTGCCTCGTTCCCCGGATTCCCCGAATGGGCTGGGACCCATATCAATTCGGAATAATTTGGTGAGAATTTGGTTGCGTTAAGGATTCTAAGGGAGGTGTTTGTAATTCGCCCTTTAGCGAAATTATTGATACCCATTTTGGAATCGCTGAGGATGATGCTCCCTTGGGTATGTGCTAGGGCGAGGGCTATAGCCGCCTCTTCTGCCGTTTCAGAGGATTTCGTTTTGATTGTCACCGAGACGATGTGGTCACCATTCTCGTTCACAACCACAATTGCAAAGGCATTGGTATTTTTGTATTCTGCCGCATCTACATAAAGTGTTGCAGCGCACTGTCTGTATTTCTTATGTAAGGCTTTGGCTCGTACTTGTCTTCTACCCTCATGGTGTAAGGGGTGCATGTTTTTGGGGAGTGGTTTGATTAGTAGGGCCGTCCTATAGTCGCGGGGTAAGTCTACTTTGGCATCGTTATTCGTAGGTTGAAAGTTAATTCCGAGCCTGGTAAGAATACTCCTGCCAGTTCTGGAATTGGCTAATCGCGCTGTTTGAGCCATTAAATGGGCTTCTTTCAATTCATTGTAGGTGTTATGTATTCCTAACCTCATAAGCCTTTCGGTTGAGGCATTTAGTGGGAGTCCTAACGCAACCTTATAGGCCTGCCGTATCATGCTATCCAATTTGTCCTTTTCTGCTTTCGAAAATTTGAGATAAGGGGTGGCATAGAGTATCCTGCTTAGCGCAAAGGCCTGCACTAGGCGGCATAAATCTCTTTCCCTCACCCCTTGTCTGCGGTTAGCTATGCGGCGGATTAATCGCGCCGTCGCTCCTACCGTGCGTTTTAGCTTAGTGAGTGTGTCAGTATTCTTTCCATTTGTTTGTAAATACAACCCCAGTATTCTCATGGTCTGTACCTCTTTGACAGATCGTCCATTAACATAGACGTTTATTTGCGGGGGGGATGTCGTGGTACGCCTACCTCTTTGTTTACGACGGATCACGAAGAGTTCAGCCAAAGTACAATTGGCCCCGTTTGAAATTGCCGCACTGTGACGTCACGACCGTTTCGACCAACTGAAAAGCGTGACATTCTCTGTCGACAACTGCTGCTTACAACGATGAGACATTAAAGGCTTTCGCCTTAATAACTGACTGTACAATATATGCTCAAAAATTTTACAGGAAACTGAAGTCAAAGATATAGGCCTATAATTTTCCACCAGTTTCTTGTCTCCAGATTTGAAGATCGGATTGACAGCCGCGACTTTCCAGTCCTGTGGAACCAACCCGGTTTCGAGCGAGGCTCTAAATATGATACAGAGATACTGTGCAATTATGCCGTGACATTTCTTTAGAATGTAGGGTGGGATTCTATCAGGACCCATAGATTTAGAGGGGTCCAGTTCTTGTAAAATACAGTCAATACCATGTACATCGATGTTTATTTCAGGCATGCAGTGATCAGAGGCACAGTTAGGAGGAAGTGATGCGGCTGTGGCAGGCATCAGTCCCTCTCTATGATGGCGGTATTACTTCTTTTTTTTAGATTCGCAGTACCTTTCTTATCAAAAATGACTACCATACTACTGCTCCTGTAGCAAAAAAAAGTCGAGAGATTTATTGCACTCCTCAATGTCTCTGAAATCGTTCGCGACAAACAGAATCATTCTATTTCCATTCGTTACAAATTTACGAAGAGGTGAGTGATGCCAATCAGAAAATGTGGTAGATCACAAAACAAACCTTTAAGTTTTTTTCCCTCGTTTATGGCCTCTTCGCTTTCGTTTTGGTCGAAGAAATGCCGCACTGAAATCAACGAAACCTCTGATCCCTCTTCTGCGTAGTGATACTACCATTGTGGTGCTCCGTCGTCGGAAACCCGCCGGATTCGCGACGTGCCAGGACCATCAGGAACGCCATTAGCTCACAATTTTTGACGACCACAGATCTAAAAACCGTAATTTTATGAATTTCTACTGAATATTTTGCTATAATTTTTAGTAGCCAAACAGAAGACCCAGGGCTGGAAAAAATATAATTTCAGGAATCCAAACTTTTCACCAAATCGACCAGTTTAAGAAGGGGAGAAGTCAGCCTGGTGGTGCCTGATCTGACGGCTAAAAAGAGCGGCTACGCGAGACAGATGAGATCGGGACACGATCGACGCTGTCCCCACTTTTCGCACTGTGCGACACGTGTGTCAATAGACGGTGAGCGCACGTCGGCTCTGCCGAAAAAACGCCAGTGCTTCCCTCAGCACTGTCCCCAGGTAAAATCATTCTTGCTAGTTCAGTGTCAAAAACTTATCATTTTATTGAATGCCTGGGGTAGAAACCAACTGCAGCGCTTTCTAGCCATAATACAATACACACCGTGTCGAAATACGCCGTACATGGCCAACGCGAGCCCGTGTACTTCGAGGAATACTAAGTTGAAAGCATCAACCATTGTTATGATTCTCGGAAACTCAAAACGCGCCTACAAGCCTTGAAAACCGGCGCTGCACCACCTCAACTCGACGCCACTCCCTAGCCTCTTGCTTACCGCGAGCCCGTTCGCGACTGCAGCGCCACCTCGCTTGTTTGCAAACATGAAGGAGGGCCTAGCGACGACCACGGCAGCCAGGCAGCAGCAGAGTTCGTCGCCCGGAGCGCCCGCGAGCGGTGCCGTTGCCGAAAGCTCCCAACATAAGCAGACATGCTTTGTCGTTGCTCGAGTATAGCTGGCAGTTCTGATAACAAGGCGATCTTGTCTTTTCTTGTGATATTTGTACACCATCCCAAGCACCGCTCAGGTACTGCTGCACGGCAGCGAAGTGTAACACCGGTTGTGGGCGCAGCTTGGGTAGAGCGGCGCAGCGATGCTTACTGGCATTTTGCAAAGTGTTTCGCATCCTCACGCGAATCCGCGAAGGCGATATTAGCGTGCGAACAAAAAAAAGTCGATGTCCTCACTCATTGGAATCAGATCTGTCAGAATCCGAGCTGTTGGGACTAGACATGCAGTTGTTTGTTTTCATGCGCTGGTCAGCACGTGTGTGAGAAAGCAGACGATGCAGCAGTAGATGCGTCACAACTTTTGTGGGCCCACGTGACCAAGCGAAGCAGTTGATCTTCCCCCTCTGTGACGTCACTGTACCACTCGGCGTTCCGAAACCGAAACCGAAAATCGTTCACCTAAAAATGCTATAATAAATTATTCACTGTGAATATATGAATCTTTGAGTGTGTATCATGCTTCCTGGAGCCATAAGAAACGTTTGAAACTAAGAACGCGCGAACCACAAATTTGGTGTCTCCACCCCTTTAACGGATTCAAGGGGAATGTCATGAAGAACATCATGAAGAGATTGTTATCAGTGATGTTAGTGGGACGTGATACATGCATCGTTTTACATTTATTAATGTTATAGTCAGATACAACTTAAGTCTGCAGTGAAGCTCCACCCACATTCAGCCTCCGCGCACAGAATTCCTCCACGACAAAAAAGTAGGCCTAAGCGTTTCTTGCTACTAAAACAAGAAACTTACCACAAGAAAAAAAATGAGCTCTACTCTGTTGATACATGGATGGTTTGATATAGTTAAACATTAAAAAGCTCATTTCGTTTGCTGTTGCAATTTGCCAGCGGAGTAATACAGGACGGCGCGGACCACGGCTCAGTGTTAGCAACTGCTGTTTTAAGTTGTATCCTAGGTCACACCAGAATCATCCTGAAAATAAATAGAATCAGTATGGTTATATATTTTGTGATAGATGACGCAGTCGTCTGCGAAAAGCCTGATAGAAGAATGATAAATGCATTCAGGAATATCGTTAATGTCAATTAGGAAGAGAAGAGGTCCCAGTACCGACCCTTGTGGTACACCGGATGTCACAGAGGTGTGAGAGGAGGAACAGCCGTTAGCGGAGACATATTGGGTTCGATTCGATGCTTTTAATCCAGTTCAGTACGTTAGGGTCAATGTTAAGCATGATAAGATTAAGAATTAGGAGATGGGAACAGTACCGAAAGCTTTCGCGAAGTCCAAAAGCACACAGTCTACATCAATGTTCAAGTCAGTGTAAGCAAAAAGCTTATTAGTAAAACATACAAGCTGTGTTTCGCATGAAAATGTCTTCCTGAAACCGTGTTGTTCTGCTGAAAAGAAGGAATTAGACTCAAGGAAATCAATCAGATGAGAGTATATGATACGCTCCAAAATTTTACATGCTATACTTGTGAGTGATATAGGACGATAGTTATCGGGAGAATAAGTGTTACCTGATTTTGGTACTGGAACAACCTTGCCAACCCTCCAATCGCCTGGAAGTTCCTAGGAACATAGAGACTGGGAAAAAAGCATCGAAAGCATAATATATAAGAGTAGGGTTCCGTGAGTTTCAGCTAGCATTTTAGGGTTGATTGCGATCGTCACCGGGTCATTTTCAAGTTTCCAGCCAACTTTTGTACGCTGACCCAGTCAATACTGATAGGGTCAATTGGCAACACGTGATTGGCAAATAAGAAAAAGTAGAAATAAGAAAAGGTGGCCACGGCTGGCCACGGCGCCGGTGGTTCGCAGGTAGGTCGCAATGCGGCAGCGCTCCTCCCCCTCCAAACTTACGGAGAGTGCAGTGGTGGGCAGGTTGGCCCGATTAATTATAATTTCGGTGCCAACCAAACATCGAGTCGCCCACAATATCGTGAAAGCGACCCAGGGGTCGTGGGCTTCAAGGCAGACAAAAATTGATTAACATTTTTTGTACATAAAATCTATTACTTTATAAAATGAAGTAGTTTCAGACACGTGCTGACGTTTGATTAAGATTACAAATCCTCTTTTCAGTGACCTTCACTGTGGACATACACGCGTGAAGCATGTTTTTTGACACAATGCTGGCTGGATAAAACTGGAGAATGGCAGCCTCTCTTTGACAGTGGTGTGTGCAGGCATTTCCTTTTCTGGTTGCACATGGCACCAAATAACTTCTTAGCACTAATTACAATGCCATCACATACCATACAACACTAATGATATTACTTGGTAGTAATCAGAAAAAAAAATTATTCTTATAGTGTGAAAAAAGAATAACAGCCTGTTTCTACCTGACTTGGTTTCGTTTCATACTTCTGCTTGAACTCTAAGAGAAAATAGCGAGCAAAGCTGTACAAGATGGTAATTTTTCATGGGGCTTAATTTTTATGCACAGGCACTTGCAATGACTCCAATTTCATCAACATTTTGCAACCTGTTCTGTCATTATATTAGTGATGAATAGTTTTTGTTCATTAATTTAACACTCTCCTCGTGGAAACTCTAAGTCAGACATGCTTATCATTTTACAAGCTGCCTTAATCATGCTCAAAAAACAAATTTAGCCTCCATGTGCACACATCACTAGGCATTTCCATCATCATCATCATCAGCCTGACTGCGTCCACTGAAGGAATAGTAAGAAACTCTATGACTGAAGGCATAGAGTTTCTTACTATTACCTAGAGGGAAAGCTGGCAGCCCGTCTATGATGATGATGATAGCGGGCGGGCACAGAATTTGTGTCCTAGCCGAAGAAAAAAAGAAAGAAAAAAAAGAACGAAGAGAACAAAAGAACGAAGCACACGCAACCAGAAGTCACAACGTATGTGCACCGCGACTACGTCTGTGTCGGTTCAGTTCGCGGAATAGGACACCGCCGCGTCATCTGCCACCATCGTTGTAGCCGGGCCTTCGTGGTGGACACGGCTTTCGTTGGAGTGCGCCTATTAGCACCGCGCTCTCCCTCGTCTTCCCCTTCGCCTGCTTCAAATCCCAGCGCCCGTGGGAAGGTGGCGCCATCTGCCTGTGAAGGGGACAACCCGTCGCAGTGCAGCACCAAGTTACAGAGGCTAGAAGGTTTTCCTAGTGTCGCGACCGGGCCGGCGCAGCTGAAATAACTTGCTATGCTCAAGGCAGATGGCGCTGCCGCCCGCTGGCGTGCGGGCGGGCGCAAGAAGCCTCTATGGCATGCCCTATGGGGAGTGCTCGCTGGTTCAGTCGGTTGATCGTGTGTGGGTCGCTATCACTGCTTTGACAAGGCGTTAAAGTGTTAAAGACGGTGCAAACACTGGCATAGGTTCTCTTCTCATTTAGATTCGACACGGACTAGCTGTAACACCGACAGTGTGCCGCGGCAGGAGCAAATGCAAGCGTCACGTCGGGCCACCTACTGCGCCGTAAAGAAGCGTAAAAACGCATTTCGTACATGATAACGAAATGAGAAAAGGAAGCGGCACAAATTGCAGGGTGGAACGTCTTTATTACACAAGGTTCCATGACAACAATGTTCTAATGCCTGTTTTTGTGCGAAGTGCCCTGTGCGAGGCTACTGACAGCGCCTCATTTTCAGCAACTTTTTCTTTTCTCGCTGCGCGCCACGCTCTTTGTTTACCGACTTTACAAGGAAATGCATCCTAGTAAAGGCGTAAAACTTGACCACTTCTGTCGTAATTCGACGTCCATGCTCCGTGCAGCCCACACCTTGAAGCTGCACGTCCCTGAAGAAAATGCAGAAAGCTGACTATGCTATCTGCGTGTAGCTCATTGCCGCTGAAAAACACCGTAAATGCGTCCTCAAGCTTAGCTATGAGCTGTTCAATTGGCCTTGATGGATAAATTAAGCCTCCATGGTCAAAATTTCGAGTAAGTGAGGCATTGTTGTTTGACTCGGCTTGCAAAGGCGAAGTGCTGAAACAAGTTGCACATTCGGGGCAAGGAAATCTTTTAAGGACTTTTCTTACAACATACCCAGCTGCATAAAAAATTAGTCTGCTGTCACTTTTTTTGTCTACACAGCCCTGATGATCGCTCAGGCTGCTGTGCTCCTCGAGCAGCTCTGCAGCAGAAGCCAAGTTTCCGCCAGCCAGTAAATTATCGACAAGTTCAGTTATTCGTTCATTTTTTTCTTTGGGAACATCAGATGGTTGCAAGAGGGCAGTCACGACTTCTGCAGGTACGTTTGCTCCTTTTGGAGGCTTTGCGAGGCTGTAGAAAGAAAGGTTGTTGATAATTATCAAAAACTGCCCCACAGTTGGATTATCATTGCAACCGAAGCACTGGCGCACAATCCCAAATACATTCTCCATCCTGTCTTGGCTTAGGTTTGCAGTCAACAAGTACTTGTATTGCAGCGACGTGGTCAGGTATATTACAAGCGACAGTGTGCTTTGCAGCGTTACACGCAGCCCAAGGGCAGTTCCTGCACTTAAAAAGCCGCCACCATACTGTGCAGCATGTTCCTCCCATTCCTTGAGAAAAACAATGAACTCATTCAAAAACTGTGCACTTCTTGAATCAGCACGAAGGCCTTTTGATGGTATTCTAGATGACATTATAAAAATTAGTCTTTCCATTAGTTTTACAAACCGTTCTTTCGGTTCGATGTTTCTGACGTTGTCGCTTTGCAAATGGTCCCGGTAAAAGAAAATACCCTTTAGTACCTCCTGACTGAACAGCTGAAATGCAAGGTTTACTCGCATTCTTTCGAATGCGTTTGGATGCACATGTGATTGCGTGATGTGTGGCATCACCTTCAATGCCACAAATCGCCCGCGCGCACTTGCCAACTGGCTGGGCGAACGGCGCGGCTTGCATAGCGCGCCAAAAGCCGCACGCCTGGCAGCTGCAGCGCCACCTACGCTGTGCATCCAAACCGGCATGGAGAAAGAAAAACTAGGAGGGAGCATGACGTCACAATCTTGAAGCCTAGTCATAAAAAATATAATGAAAAGAATCATGGGAAATAGGCCCTCACGTGACAAGGCAGTGGTAGCTCTTAGCCGGATTTCGGTTTCGGTTTCGCTCTTTCGTTCTACGAGCAACTGCGCGACCATCTGCTTGTGTTAACTGACGGCTCCGTGGTAAGCGCAAACTGCTCGCTCGCCGCAGCGGCCACCGTCCCCGAGCGACGCGTGCGCTGACTGCGGCGCAGTGGAGATATTGGAGCACATGCTCCTTCGCTGTGCCGCTTCTGCAGTGCCGCGTCGCGAGATTCTCGCGGCCTGCAGGGCGTTGGGAATCATCCCGGACAGTCTCGAAGCGCTCCTGTGGCCGCGCGGCAGTGCGCGCACCCGTGACAGAACAATGGTGAGCCTCTGTGCGTTCATCTTCGCCAGGTAGTGCACCCGTGACACAAACGCTCCGTGGGTGCTACCTCGGACCCACCCCGGCCGCTAGTGCAGTGTGCCGCGCGCGCGATTAGTCCGAGACAGGACGCTACGAGCGCGCGGCTATGTATACATACAGTTTACTTCTTTTTGTAAGTGATTGTGGGCAGTGGCCGGGAGACCCCGCGCAGGGGCAGACGTAAAGCCGCCGGCACTCTCTCTCGACAGAGAGAGGGAGAGAAATACTTCACTGCTGCATTTCACGTCGGAACCGCGTATGTGCGCGAGCGTATTCGGAACGACTTGTGCCGGGCCCATGGGCGGGCCGAAGTCCGCCTGAGAAATAGAATCTTGCGCAGCGCGCCGAAGCGCTCGTCAAAACACGTCCGTCCGCCGTGAGTGCTCTGGAAGCCGCTGCGCCCTTTTTTATAGGCTCGTTTCTTCGTCTACTCTCGAGTTCTCCGCTTATAGCATGCGCTGAAATAAACGCTCCGTATATGAGTATAACGACGAAAGGAATTCCTCTCCATTCTCTTTATGAACCGCAGTTGAACAGTGACGAGGTCGCGGCCGCACCCTTTGATGAAATGTTTACCTGCAGTTTTCTACAGTGCACCCAAAAACTCAAGAGTGTAATCAACAGAAGTGTTGAGACGCGGAGCCTTCAGACAACCTCGAGCTCGGTACGCATTCCGCCAAAGCTGCAACACAGGCGCTGCGCTTCTGCGCTACATCGGAGCACGGACGTTCACTAAAAAGCACCGCTGGTTGGCAGTCTGGTAACTGTGGAGGAGGGCCTATTTCCCATGAGTCAGTGCGCAAAAGGGCCCTCGGCAGCGGCGTCAGAGGAGGATGGCTTGCAGAGGCTGAGTGCACTCTCTCCTAGTTTTTTTTACCTCCATGGCTAGAAACCGGTTCCGCCGCCGGAAACAATATGGCAGCGCTCAGGTTGGAAAGGTGAGCACTTGGTTACAGAGGCTAGAACATGGAGGTAGAAGGTTTTCCTAGTGTCCTGAACGGCCGCCGTTTCAAGGGGCCCCTGTGAAACCGGTTTGCATGGAGGTAAAAAAAACTAGGAGAGAGTGCACTCAGCCTCTGCAAGCCATCCTCCTCTGACGCCGCTGCCGAGGGCCCTTTTGCGCACTGACTCATGGGAAATAGGCCCTCCTCCACAGTTACCAGACTGCCAACCAGCGGTGCTTTTTAGTGAACGTCCGTGCTCCGATGTAGCGCAGAAGCGCAGCGCCTGTGTTGCAGCTTTGGCGGAATGCGTACCGAGCTCGAGGTTGTCTGAAGGCTCCGCGTCTCAACACTTCTGTTGATTACACTCTTGAGTTTTTGGGTGCACTGTAGAAAACTGCAGGTAAACATTTCATCAAAGGGTGCGGCCGCGACCTCGTCACTGTTCAACTGCGGTTCATAAAGAGAATGGAGAGGAATTCCTTTCGTCGTTATACTCATATACGGAGCGTTTATTTCAGCGCATGCTATAAGCGGAGAACTCGAGAGTAGACGAAGAAACGAGCCTATAAAAAAGGGCGCAGCGGCTTCCAGAGCACTCACGGCGGACGGACGTGTTTTGACGAGCGCTTCGGCGCGCTGCGCAAGATTCTATTTCTCAGGCGGACTTCGGCCCGCCCATGGGCCCGGCACAAGTCGTGCCGAATACGCTCGCGCACATACGCGGTTCCGACGTGAAATGCAGCAGTGAAGTATTTCTCTCCCTCTCTCTGTCGAGAGAGAGTGCCGGCGGCTTTACGTCTGCCCCTGCGCGGGGTCTCCCGGCCACTGCCCACAATCACTTACAAAAAGAAGTAAACTGTATGTATACATAGCCGCGCGCTCGTAGCGTCCTGTCTCGGACTAATCGCGCGCGCGGCACACTGCACTAGCGGCCGGGGTGGGTCCGAGGTAGCACCCACGGAGCGTTTGTGTCACGGGTGCACTACCTGGCGAAGATGAACGCACAGAGGCTCACCATTGTTCTGTCACGGGTGCGCGCACTGCCGCGCGGCCACAGGAGCGCTTCGAGACTGTCCGGGATGATTCCCAACGCCCTGCAGGCCGCGAGAATCTCGCGACGCGGCACTGCAGGAGCGGCACAGCGAAGGAGCATGTGCTCCAATATCTCCACTGCGCCGCAGTCAGCGCACGCGTCGCTCGGGGACGGTGGCCGCTGCGGCGAGCGAGCAGTTTGCGCTTACCACGGAGCCGTCAGTTAACACAAGCAGATGGTCGCGCAGTTGCTCGTAGAACGAAAGAGCGAAACCGAAACCGAAATCCGGCTAAGAGCTACCACTGCCTTGTCACGTGAGGGCCTATTTCCCATGATTCTTTTCATTATATTTTTTATGACTAGGCTTCAAGATTGTGACGTCATGCTCCCTCCTAGTTTTTCTTTCTCCATGTTTCTAGCCATAGAGTTTCTTACTATTACCTAGAGGGAAAGCTGGCGGCGCTGCACTTCAGCCACCATGGACGCTCGAAGCATCATGGGGCGGTGAGCTACTTGTTGCGGAACAGTCGTAGTTTTTCGGGAACATAGAGTGGCACTACTAAAGCGTTTCATTTCGAAAACGTTGTTCGTGTGTGCGCAAACGACTTTCGCGCGAACGTAGTGTGCAAAAACCATAGTAGTACAAACGCATAGACACACGACGCCAATAAAAAGTTTTTTTCCGAAATGCCATTAAAAAACTTCTTAAAGTATCTAAGCAACAACATTTTTTTTGTAAACATATTTACTTCTAAAAATGCGCCTGTTAATTACGAAATATTAGTTTTTATAGTGTTCATTACTTGGGCAATAGGAGAGCGAGTCGTCTCTTATTTTGGGCAGACTTTGCACTTAAATGCTTTCTGCTCGTTTGTTGCAATCATTAGACAAGATATTGAATATTAGGACGTTTGTATTCATCAAACAGCTTTATTTTTTTATTATTTTTTGGCCAAAAGTTGCAGTTCCGCAACAAGTAGCTCACCGCCCCATGATGCTTTGAGCGCCCATGGTGGCTGAAGTGGTCTCGAGGGGTCGCCATGCAAACTCCCATAGACGGGCTGCCAGCTTTCCCTCTAGGTAATAGTAAGAAACTCTATGTTTCTAGCAGTCCAGAGAGGAGGCGTTTCGCCGCTTCCACCGTGCAAGCGGGAGGGCCCACTGCAGTCCAGGGAACCCTTTTTGTCGGCCATGTTCTTTCCTTCCTCCATGCGAGAATCGGTCCCTCGCATAGAGTTAATACAACCCTCGGTCCAGAAAGTGCAACCAAATACCAAATCGAGGAGATCTTTCATCCGTTTTGATTCGTTTCGATTTCCTTGACCGGCTTGCAGATCAGCTGAAGCCGATCCAATCCGGCCAGCTGTGATGGCGGACAAGACAAGCCGCGAGCACGTCGTTGACCCGTTCAAATGCCTGCTCGGCGAAATCACCGAGGACCAGTGGGAGGCTTACAAGGCTCTCAGGAAACATGTGAGCCAAATGGAAAGACAACGTAATATCCTGACAGTGGTGCACTGCGTCTCTCAGAGCAGACCTGTTGCGTCTGGAGAATGGAGACGTATTGGCGCCGACTTTTTCTGCTTTTTCTAAATGGATGGGACACTCACCAACCTCCAGCTGATATAAATTACGGTCGAGTTGAATATGAACACGCCCACTGTATTCTCGGCAGCAGAAATGTCAGCTCTGTTGATTGAATGTTCACATTGAATTAAGTGACGCTGACCAATTGCAGTTGTTCAGAGTTTTCGAAAAATAAGTTTCTCCTTATTCTTTGCTACGATTGTGGGCTCCTTCCTCGTTGGCGATGCATAACCCTCCTCGCAGCGCTGCCTCTCCTCCTCCGCTCTAAGAGTGTGTTCGTCGTATTTTCCTGTTTTAGATTGTTTACTGGATGTTTCTATTGCACTGATCTGTGCACCTTGTTTGAATTATTTGTAGCGGCGACCACACTGATGCCGCGAAAACGTTACCACGTTCAGGAATTGCCGGATAAGTGTTGTATTTGGCATTCGAGGGAAAAGGCAAGAAATTAATTTATGCTTTGAGCAAATGCAGCGGGAATTAAACAAACTAGATGCAGCATCACTATTCTCTCTAGGCGTTTTGAGAGCTGGATGCATTGCTTCTAGGACTGTGGCAAGCAGTAGGTCAACTGGACACAAATTTATTTCCCTCTGCGAACTTTATAAAAACCCCAAGTCGCCGCTATGAATAATTCAAACAAGGTGCACAGATCAGTGCAATACAAACATCCACTGAACAATTGAAAATGTGAAAATACGACGAACACACTCTTAGAGCGGCGCTGCGAGGAGGGTTATGCAACGCCAACGAGGAAAGAGCCCGATTGTGTAGTGCCTGTCTGCATTTGCCACGCCTTGGCAAACGAATCTCTTTTCCGCATTTAAAACTGGAATAATCTGAACTAAGCTTCATTACTAACGGTATTGGCAAAAATAATGTTCATTAGAGGTTTTCAATCTGCCTTTTCTTCTCCCACATCTTCAGCGAACCCGGACCCAATATGTCTCTCGCGTTTCTATAACACCTACAAACGAGAACTCAAATTGCTTTGTGGTTTGTAGCCAAGCTCTCCCTCTAGCCCTGATTTCATTCCTTTTCAAGGCCTGTGCGACGACGAGCGAGTTGTCCTTAAAATGAGCATAGAAAACGGCAAGCGTTGGGCCTGCCCAGAAAGCTGCCCATTTCTAATTGAAGGCCTGTTTCATCTGCCTGTGTAAGCTGGAAACCACCATTTACTCTGACATAATTTGTCGCTTGCAGGCTAAAGACTTCTTTCTTAATACCAAGCATGGTTTAAGAGTAGGCAGAAGGGTTGAAATGCGGGCCAGTTGGTACATTGTAAACGAAAAAAAAACCAGTCACACAAGACGAGGGACAAAAAGAGTGTACACACCATAACGACTGGACTAGACTGGTGTGTACACTCTTCTTGTCCCTTGTCTTGTGTGACTGGTTTTTTTCCGTTTAAGAGTAGGCTTGCCTTGTGTCACTCAACTTTTAGAATTCTTTTATGACCTATTTTCTTCATTTGGCTCTGGTATGCAAATTCATTGTGGTTTATTATGTTTTAAAAAAATGCTTTTTATAGCTTACCTCACTTTGTCATGTTTTTCAAGTTTTTGTGCCTTGGTCTATCTTCCTCTGTTCATTCTGATTCATTGACCAATATTTAACTGATCTGGCTCTGAATCTAGCTTATCTCTTGTGTCTGGTATACATTTTGGGGCGTTTAGATTTGATGTTGGGTCCAGTATGGGTACCAATGTCACCACACACAGAAAATGAAGAGGAAAATGAAACCAAATTTTTCTTAAAGGTGGCACTGCCATGTTTTCCTCAGTGCCGGTTGATCCCAGCCGCGGTGGTTGAATTTCAATGGAGGCGAAATTCTAGAGGCCCCTATACTGTGCGATGTCAGCTGTGTACCTTAAAGAACCCCAGGTGGCCGAAATTTCCGGAGCCCTTCACTACGGCGTCCCTCATAGCCTGAGTCGCTTTGGGGCATTAAACCCCATAAACGAAACCAATCTGATTGAATGCATTCCTCATGCGTTCCAGGGACCAGTGCAAAAAAATTATTGTAATCGGAGCATGTAAATGAAAGTTATTTCACTTGGAAAATTAAAGATCAGACGCAAATGCTTTTCACTCACCCATTTAACTCACCCAGTGCTGAGATTGGGTGCTACCAATCAGAACCGCGCCTAGCACACATGCGGCAGGAGAAGCTTGCATGCGATTGTTGCTTCTTTGCCAGGGCAGCACACAGCCGCACGCTATGTGTGCTGCCACAGACAGGGCAGGGGGGAAGGATCCTCACCTCCTCCTCCCTTCACACGGTGTGCTCTGAAGCGAAGTGGAGAGTGTCGCCCCTAGCTTTATTCTTGTTGCTTTTTGTTCGCCTTCACTGTGCTTCTTTGCAGTTTTTATGCGAGAGACATATTATTTTGGATCCACTTTGCAAGCATATAAGGAAACTAGGTTCAAACTGGACGCCCATACGATTGGAAAGAGACAGCACCCAAACTAGATGTCACCTCATTTCCGCTGCGGGTAATGGCTGCTGCTTTGTGGCACCATCGGCTTGATCGGCATTTCTGGATAAGATAAAAGATATTACGATTTAATTGATCTCTTTGGGCGTCACAATGTCCCTCACTTTCCATGCAAGGAATGCAGACCCCATGCTTGATCTGTGTGACGCAGGGCACCTCTAAGCTAGTCTTAATTGATTAAACAGAATGTAGTCTAAACAGAGAGCGTAAATTTACTTTTCCCAACTGTGTGGCATGCACTCAGTGTGTGGGTGTCTGCTTACCCCACCGCAGCAAGGGGGCCTGGTTCAGGATGATGACTCGTCACTGGACTCAAGCAGTGGAGATGAAGCACCTCAAGATGCAGCAGTGGTGAGCACGCTTCAACAGGCTGGTAGTCCACACAAGGCTGGCCAACCTTGGGTTTCGCCGATGTTTGTTTTTCTCAAGGTGTACAGGTGGCAACCTACTTGTCGCTGTTGTGGGCAACCTGTCAGCAGGCTTTGTGGTCAGCTATCAGCTTTGCTGGCCACTGCATTAGACCAGTGGGTCGTTGTTGCAGCCATACACCCCGAGTGCTCAACTGCCATTCTCTCGCCCTGTGCTTGCTTTGGATGTCGTTGTCTTCATAAACTGCACACTGGATCCAGAACGCACCGCTTTTGCATTGCCCTCTTAAACCGAGCGTCGAACCAAAACTGAAGTGAAAACCAAAGTGCCATTTCCCGTTTGGCCTAAATGGCACTGCCTGCCATTCCTTCCTTTTAACCTTCATTTGGCCTTAGGACTAGATAAGCAGAGAGCGAGTGTGCTGCAGCAAAACGAATGTGCAATAAACTGAGTGGCCACAAGGAGGGCACCAAACATGACAAAACCCCTAATTGATACCATGCTTCTGAATACTGGCATGCACATTTGATGCCAGTCTACACAGTTTCCAAAAGCTGCAACATGGGTCTCTGAGTAGTCTAGCAGCATGGCTGTTAGTGAGCAAAGAAAGCAGTAAAGTTCCCTTACAAAAAAAGAATGTATGAGCTGGGCAGCATAGTAGTGAAGCTGTAGCAGAAGAAAGAACATCTGCCAGAGCAGCAGCTGTCTGTTTGAAGGAGGCTAGAATTTGGGTGATGCTGCTGCACATGTTTTCATGATTTTCATCTGAACTTTTTTAAGCCACGGGGGACAGGGAAAAAAAAAACACTTGGAGGGGTGTTGCAGTGGAGGCAGATATGTGGGGACAATGCAGTGTCCGTGCACAAATTGATGGACAGCTTAGATTTCTCCACACCTAGAGCACCTTTGGGCCAACAGTCTGTTCTTCCCCCACAGGAGGAGGAGGAGAGTGAGGACCTGTGCTCCATGCTTACCAACAAGTACATCAATGGTGAGTAGTCGAGGGGGCTGGGCAAAAGGTGATCTACTAGGCCTTCTCGACACAAGTGTCTGCCTCACAACCCTCCTGGAAAGTGGGTTCGTGAACGCACCCATTGAACCTGCTGGCCTTCTCTCTGGCTTGCGCAGTCCACGAGATCCAAGCCAGAATAGCAGAACCGTAGTGTGGTTCAGGTCAGTGCTCTGTGCAGGGGAGATCAGCTTTGCCGAGTTCACGGACCGGATGGACTCCTCTCTGGTGCCACAAGCGGAACGCAGCCACGAGGAGCAGGGTGGGTCCAGTTCCTCTCCAGAACTTCCTCCTCATTCCTGGGCCTCTGGTGGTGGTCCCCTCCATTTTTGTTATCTATAAAACTGTGCACAACTGCAATAGTGCTGGCTCGCCCAGCTGATGCCCGGGGCAGTCCTGACAGTGTGCGACCTCGGCAGCAGGCTCGATAAATGCGGCTGCAACAAGGCCAAGGGAGAAGAGGATCTTTCTTTTTTATCATTGTACTCATGGCCACACACAAGCCAAGCCAACGTGTGGTGCTCACAGTGGTCTCATTTTGAAATCACCTGCTCGTCCTGAAACAGCTGTCCCTAATGCAGGTGGGGTGGACGATGAACTGAACGATGCCTTCTTCCGGCCACGACATCGGAGAGGCAAGGTATGTGGAACAGGCGCTGCCAGCCTAAGAAACACTGCCAATGTGCTGCTGGTAGACTTCACCTGCTCACAGCTTGCCTGTGCTGTGCCCTACTGTGTTGAACCAGCTGTTGTGGGCAGTGCTTTACCAGGCTGTGGATGAGAGCAGCACTCCGTTAGTGGCTGGTGCTTTGCCTGGTGCCTCTTTTGCAAAATCCTGGGACACCCTGTGTGCATCACTGGTGCAGGGGGGGGGCAGCAGCCGTCTGCCGCGGGACCTGCAGGGCCTGGTGGGTCAGGCCAACCTGTGCTTTGCCCGGGGGGCCCACGACGACGCGGTCAAGATGTGCATGGAGGTGGTGCGGCTGGCGCCCCACTGCCCGGAGCCCTTCCAGACGCTGGGCATGATCTACGAGGCCCTGGGGGAGCCCCAGCGCTCGCTCCAGTTCGCCCTCATTGGGGCCTACCTGAGCCCCCAGGACGCGGACGAGTGGAGCCGCCTGGGCGAGCTCTCCCTCGAGCAGGGGGACCTCCGACAGGCCATCGCCTGCTACGTCCAGGTAGCGCACAGGGGGCCACAGTGACTGAGGAAGAAGGGGCACCACAGTTAACTCGGAACAGCAAGAGCAGGGACACAAATGAATACTGTACTCCATTTCGTACACAGCAGGCAACGCTGCATCACTCCGCCACGTATCATTCGTCCTTCTTGAAGCCTCGGCGAGTGTTTGGGCAGAAATAAGGTGTAATATAAAATCAAGTGGTAGCACTGATCATTACATTTGAAACTGTGAGGCTGTCAGTACTCGGAGCCTCTGGCTATCATTATCACTAAGCGAGAACTACATTTTACGCATGGGTGGAATAAGGTGTGAGACTGCCAAACTCATTCTTACTTCTCCAAGGGTCGATGAGTCGGAACACAAACATGTTGCACAAGGTAAAACGAAGCCTGAGAATGCCATTCACGGCACTTAGCCTACGTGAACAGGTGCGCTGGCTGTGGGTCTCTTTGATTTGGCTGCACTAGTTCCGTGTGTTGGTGGCAGGGATGCCACTGCCAATGAATTGTCGCAATAGCCAGAACATATTTTTTGTGCCGCCCCTTTGCGGTTTTGTGCAGTGTTCTACATGCATTTCATTAACCTCCTAATTCACCAACTAGCTGCTCTAAATGGGTGATGATTGTGAAGAAACAGTGCTTAGCTGAAAGATGATGCTTCCCAGTCTGCAGATGCATGTAAGCTAGACCTCAGATCGCACAACTGCGCTGCTGCTTATCCTGCAATACCATCTTGGCATCCTGCCCCTGGCTGCTTCCCAACTCAGTTGATTTTCAACTTTGCCTGAGTGTAACTTGGAGCTACATGTTTAGACCGGGAAGAGATAAGCCTTTTTGCACTTTCCATATTTGGAAAACATCTGCGTGCACTTCTGAAGGAAGCACATTTTCCTACTGTTGCTCACCACACCCCACACTGATGGACGCCAAAGAAATGCTTCTTTGGACATGCTCTGCATGCCACAAACTCGGCACACCTGCTCGATTCTGTAATCCGCATCATGCGTGGAACAAACCGGGTTATGTGCGTTGCAGCAAAACACGGCAAGAGCAAAAGCATTAATTATATTATCGGAGAAAGTATTTGCAGCTGTGATGCCTGCATGTGACAAATCACACTGCAGCAGCAGATGATGATGATGTGACTCCATCAGCACTTTCCCACCTTCAGTTAAACACCCGGCCTGGCCTGATGCCATGTTTCGTATAGTACAATCTCCTGAGGAGAGTGCGTTGGTGAATGGCGGTGCGTGGGCATTGAAAGGTGTGCACTCTCGGGCGTTGTGCAGGCTGTGCGTGCGGACCCATCCAATGTGGAGCTGCGCTTTGAGCTGTGCTCGCTGTACGAGCAGGTGGGCGACCAGCAGCGGGCCCTGGCCTGCTGCACGGCCCTCGTCCAGCAGATGGGCCAGGGCAGTGCCTGCCTCAAGCTGTCCCGGGAGCTCGCCAGGGTGCGCCTTCCCTTCTCGCACACGCTGCTGCTCTGCTCCGAGCACTGGACGAGAACCACCTCTGACGCAGGGAGATGGGCCTCGAAACATTCTAGTCGACAGTGGCGCATGGTATTAGCCGGCAGGGCTGTATCATTTGCTGGAACAAAAGTGAGGCAAGATGTTTCAGTGTGAAACCAGGCTTAGGAAAAGCTTATTTTCATCTTCAAGGCTGGCCACTCTCTGTCGGTATGTAGGAAGAAAATAGTAGCACTTGCCACTTGAAAACGTTCAAATGTATCCGTGCCATCTGTTCTCACTGCGCAAAACACGCCAGATCAGAAAGATCCTTTGCTCTTTGAAACTCCGACATTGTTTCATATACTTAAAAGAACTGAAAACAATAACGCACTGCGTGTAATGATCTGGACAACATTTTCATGTGACTCACAGTTCCGAGGGATGTCCGTTACTGCCTGAAATGCTTTCGCGTTGTCTTGTGGATGAAACCAGATGGCTTGTCATTTTGGTCTGTCAATTTCTTTGTGTAGTTGACGAGAAGAATTCAGAGAAACTTCTCAGAAATCAGATGTGCTATGCGTTTGGTGTGACTTCTGTCAACAACTTCCGGGCAGCATAGGAGGGGTGAATATTCTAGATATGGCTCAACGATTAGTTGCAAGGCTTTGACAATCTTTGATCGTGGGAGATCCTTGATCACCTTATCAAAAAATGCTGAAATCGTTTCCAGGAGCGCTAGAAACTCCGGCTTTGGATAGTTCTCTTGAGAAGTTTGTACAGTGTTGTTTGTCGTCGTCACAAGTGTCACACCCCAGATAACCTACCATCCCAAATCAGCAACCGAGGCGGCTGCTTCTTCCTCACCTTGTACGAACGATGGGAGTCCCAACAGTGTGGCCCAAAGCTGCTGTAGCAGTGCTTGCATCATCCAGCGCATGGTTACTCTGCACATAAAGAGCAGTTTTCCGAACAGTGCCTCGATAGGATCACTGTTGAATTTCCTAGTCAAAACGCAGTTTGCGCTTCCTCTTGGTAGGAATTGGGTTACCTCGACTGTGGAGTTTGTGCTAAAAAGTAGGGCAGTGGAACCGTCCTGAATCTTCGTAACATAGCTGCAAAACTCATTTTGCAGCCCCAGTAGTCGGACATCGTCTTCCCTGGAGATGGGCATTTTGCAGTCACTTCCCTTGTGCGTTGTGTCGTGAATGTCGGACCACTTCTTCATCACTTTCATGAATTCATAATGGTGGGTCAACAGTGCAAACACACACAGACCAAGAAGGAGACAGTGCACACACACACAGCGCTGAACTTACAACTGATTTTTTATTAGGGAGAAGCATGTCATAATATGCACACACGAAAGAACAGTGCACATGCGCAATGCCAACAATCTCCTAGTGCTGGTAAAAGGTAGAACAGCTTTAAAAGCACGTGTGCATCTTCTCAAGGCTGCCTTGCATAAGATGTGCACTGAGTAATGATTTAGGGGTGCACAAACCACGCGAGCAAATGTGGTCCTCTGTGGGCGGGCTGCAAGTGAGGCTGTGCTGCCCAGGTGCACCACCAGCGGGGCAACCTGGCTGCGGCCACGCACGTACTGCTCACCACGGTGCTCAAGTTCCCCACCGATGTCTCCTCCGAAGGTGAGCAGCAGCCCCAGCACGGTGTGTGTGTCTCCCTCTCACCTCTCCTCCTCCGGTGTGCAGACATCAACATGCTGCTGGAGCTGCAGCTGGCCCAGAAGCTGTTCACCGTCGCCCTGCTGGTGAGTCCTCTAGCCGCCCTGGCAGGGACTCGGCTGACAGGTGACCCTCTCCTCAGGTGCTGCACAGCCACTGTGGGGTCCAGCTTCTGCCACTGCCCCCGGGACACGAGGCCCTCAGTGCAGATCTGCTGGTGGACGCACTGGGGGCTTTTGCCAGGTGGGGCGGCTCTTCTTCTCTCTCTGTGGAACTGCACACTTTATTTTAAACCCTCAGAAAAGGTTTCAATGTTTCGGGTCTGACTCAAACAGGCAGGTCAGAGAGTACCGTATTTACATGATTGTAAGCTGGCTCAAATGTAAGTTGAGCCCCCCAATTCGCAATTCAGGAAAAGAAGAAAAAAAAGGCGTGCCCTTGGGCATATTCCAAAACCACTGATCCTCGCTAGTGCTGCCGTCATCATCGCTGCTGCTGGCCCAGAACATGTCATCCTAACATCATTGTCCAGCAGAGTCCTGCATTTCGCAAACGACTGACACTGTGTGCAACAACTGGAAATTTTTCCCCACTGCAGCCGCCACACCTGCGTCACCTATTCCGAAACGTAGAGCTTGCGGCCTATTTATTTACTTATTTCCGGGGAAAAAAAAACAATGCTGAGCCGAGGGACAAAGAAAGAACAAGACAACAGGACCGGCGCTGACTATCAACTGAAGGCTTTATTAGCAACAACACACAAAATATACTCCTTCGACAACCAAGAGCGCATGGCAACACCAAACGCCATAGGGATGCATCAATCACCTTAATCAAGATATACTTCAGTTCACAGTCATGAACTGTTACAGAGGGGGCGCTCACGCACGAGCCAATGTTTTTGTGCACATGAAAGGCTTCACCGATTTTATTTGTTTGTTTATCTTTGTGCTTGTACAGGATCCTAGTTTCATTAAAGATGGGGGTACATGATTTTTCAGAAGAATCAGGTTGTTTATTCCAAGGACAGTTCCTGTAATGCAAGGCCAGGTTTGATGACGGAGCCCCTTTGTCTCGTAGGCGGGTTTTCAAGCACCTTCCTGTTCGACCTGTATGGGTCATTCCGCACATGAACGGCACTTCATACACAACCCCTTCAGCGCAAGGGACAAACGTCAGGTCATGCCTAATCTGGCAACCTTTTTTTTGGTTTTCTTCGTTTCTTTTCCTCTTCCCTGGCCCTTCTGTCTACAATGGCACACAATTTGCCAAGCTTGTTTGGTGCAAAAGAAAGAACATCAATGCCATATCTGCTGCTTACTTGCTTCAAACGGTGTGACATTTGAAGGTTCCTGTAGTTCTTGCCTGTTGGCCTTTTTAAGTATCTTACTGCAAGCAGGCACTAAGACATCATCTGGAAAGCCCGCAGTTCTTAGCCTCTGAGCCTGCTGATTAAAACTTGTACTGATAGCATGCATGCATGATTTGGCAATGGCAGCACCTAGGCAAGAAACTGTTATGCCACATTTAAAGTTGCACTGAAGAGGAATCTGAACTCGTCTTTTTGCCGCGGGAACTCGATCTACACGTTCCTAGCATTCTTAGAAACTGCGACTTATTGCCCTGTGTGGCCGATTTCCCTAATTAAATCGAATTAACGCCCGGCTCCCGCCTTTTTTTTTTAATTCTGCCTCGTACGGTGGGCGGAGTCGACCAACGCGGGGAGTGCCTTTCAGCTAGCTACAACCTCATGTTGTACTTCGTCATCAGGACAACCAGCCTTAGCAATGTTCAGATTCTGCAACAGAGACTGTATACCGTTGATGCTGATCACAACATGATCCATAACTCTCGCCACTGGCTGGAAACTCGGGGTATTCATATCAGCATGTTCGATTTCAGAGCTGAAAACAGAGCTGAAATATTTATTAAAGATTTCAGAGCTGTGTGCTATTGAGCTGTTTGCTATACATTTGTTGGTTTTTTTTACGGATAGCCATGATAGTAGGTTACGTGGTTGGTATCGTGCTCCATTTTTTAGATATCTTTCAGAGATCTACTCTACTGCGTTTGTGTGATTGCACGGATGTTACGGCGTGTTGGCTTACATAAAGGCGAGTTTGGCGCGAAATAAAATTCAGTTGCAACTTGGCGCTGGTCCTGTCGTGTTTGTCTCTCTTTTGTCGCCGTTTTTTTTGTGCTGTTTTCCTCCTGAATCATGAACCAACTAGCCTAAACTAGAGTTCTTCTTGAGAATAACTGTAAGTTTGTGTGGGTTCGAAATGGCCGAATCTATCTTTGGCAGAAAGAGGGTGGTTCGTAAATTCGGTTGACGCACTCTACTGATTACAGTACACTAGCTTAAATGACTGATGACTTTTTCTGTATGCTTTAGTACTTCATTATGGCTTCGGATACTTTTCATTTCAGAGATTTTATAACAGTTTTGCAAGCACAAATGCAGATGGTTTCAATGTTATGCACGTTAATGTCAGGAGCATACGAAAACACTGCGATGAATTCGTTTCACGAGTTGTTCAAATTGGAGATGCAGTTGATGCTTTTGTGTTAATGGAAATTGACATAAGGAACGACATCACACAGAAGTTTTCACTTCTGGGATACTATGATCACTTTCATACCCGACAAGACAGTCGTGCTGGTGGGATTGCTGTTTTCATTACAACTTGTCACAACTTTTCGTTCACAGATGCCTTGTTTTCATCCACTGAATCAGTTCTTATGAACATATACAGCTCGTCCTTTCAAACGTCTTTGCTCGCTCTTCATCGTCCACCCAGCAAAAGCGCAAATCTACTTCTTGATGAACTACGGCACGTCTCTTTTCTGCAGGGTAACATCTGCATTATCGGTGACGTCAATATAGATTTACTAAAAACTAAGGAGCAAGTGGTTGTCGAATATCTAAGCATCTTGGCTGAATCCGGCAGCTATTTCTTCTCTCGTAATCAATGAAGGCTACATATAGGGGTAGGTTCTATTCTGCGCATTTCTCTATCACCTGATTGATAGTGTGAATGTGGTCTATTGTCGAGTATCCTTTACGAAAGCCTGCCTGATCATTTGGTTGACTAAAGTCCAAGGTTGTCCTGATTCTATTAGCGATTACCTTAGTAAATACCTTGTAGGCAACGGACAATAAGCTGATCGGTCTGTAATTCTTCAAGCCCTTGACGTCTCCTTTCTTATGAATTAAGATAATGTTAGCGTTCTTCCAAGCTTCTGGTACTCTCGAGGTCACAAGGCATTGCGTATACAGGGTGTCTAGTTTTTGTAGCACAATCTCTCCTCCGTCCTTCAGCAAATCTGCTGTTACCTGATCCCCACCAGCTGCTTTCCCTCTTTGCATTGCTCCTAAGGCTTTCTTTACTTCCTCCTTCGTTACTGGCGGGATGTCCCATTGCTGTGCTCGACTGCCTCCCTCAGTAACTTGATGATTACATTCGCTACTGTATAGATTTGTGTAGAACTCTTTGGCTAATTCAACTATCAGTGGAAACCTCAGTGGAAACTCAGTGACTCAGTGGAAACCTCAGCTGTCATGCAGGCATTGTGGAATCAGGGTGTGGAAGAGTGCTGTGTGAAAATATTGGAAGATATTTATAGCGATTGGACAGCTACTATAGTTCTCCATCCATAAAGTCATCAATAAAATTCCAATATGGAAAGGTGTCGGGCAGGGGGACACGATCTCGCCAATGCTCTTCACTGCCTGTTTACAGGAGGTATTCCGGGGACTGGAATGGGAACAGTTGGGGATAAGAGTTAATGAAGAATACCTGAGTAATTTGCGATTCGCTGATGACATTGCCTTGCTAAGCCACTCAGGACAAGAACTGCAAAACATGATCAATCAGTTAGACGGGCAGAGTAGAACGGGGGGGGGGGCTAAGAATTAACATGCAGAAAACCAAAGTAATGTTCAATAGCCTAGCAAGGGAACAGCAGTTCGCAATTGGTAGCGGGGTGCTGGAAGTAGTAAGAGATTATGTCTACTTAGGGCAGGTAGTGACCGCAGATCCGGATAATGAGAGGGAAATAACTAGAAGAATAAGAATGGGGTGGAGCGCATATGGCAGGTTCCGTCAGATCATGAATGGCGCTTTGCTAATATCCCTCAAGAGAAAAGTCTAAAACAGCTGTACCTTACCGGTACTCACCTATGGGGCAGAACCGTGAAGGCTAACAAAGAGGGTTCAGCTTAAGTTAAGGGCAACGCAGCGAGCCATGGAAAGAAAAATGATAGGTGCAATGTTAAGAGATCGGAACAGGGCAGGGTTGATCAGGGAACAAACGTGGGTCAATGACATCCTAGTTGAAATCAAGAGGAAGAAATGGGCTTGGGCAAGGCATGTATGCGAAGGCAAGATAACCAGTGGTTCTTAAGAGTAACGGAGTGGATTCCAAGAGAAAGCAAATGTAGCAGGGGACGGCAGAAAGTTACGTGGGCGGATGAGATTAAGAAGTTTGCGGGGATACAGTGGCGGCAACTGACAAAGGACAGGGTTAACTGGAGAGACATGGGAGTGTAGTCAGGCTGATGATGATGATGATTTCTTCTCTTACATGCGTAGAATTCTTGGGTACCTTGCTAGTTTCTTCCTGCCTTGATCATGTCAATGTATGCTCCGAATGGAACAATGTTTCTTTTTTTGTCATCGAACAAGAGATGTCTGATCATTTTTTTGCTCGCTGTTGCTTTGCAACGCATGACTCGTCTCTACATGAGGAATCAGATTCCTCTGCCACTGTAATGATTAATAAGCACAAGCTCGACTCACTGCTAAAGAATTATGATTGGGAACATTTAATGAGTGTTCAGCTAAAGTTAAAGCTCTACGATTCCTTTATCGAAATCCTTAATACTTTTATTGAATCGTCAAAAAAAAAAAACAGTTCTGCCCACGCAGCGAAAACCTGGCTGCCTATGGATTACTAGTGCCGTTCTCGCTGCTATAGAAGAAAGGGAGTTGGCTTGGGCTAGGTGCCGCCGATTGCCAAAAAAACAAATTTTTACGAGATGAATTTAAGGCTGCTTGTAACCGCGCAAATGCAATAAAAAAGCGATCAGAAAAACGGAAGTACTTTCAACGGAAATTCCAAGAATCGCGTCCTAGCCCATGTCGGACTTGGTCACTTATAAACAACCTCTGAGACACAGGGCGGTTGACCGCCCTGTGTCGTCTTCTTTCTCTGTCCCGTGTCCGCTGCGGTGTCTAGCTCCTTCATGTCTCACCAACTGGCCTACACATCTACCCTCCTAAGCAATTGTGATGTGTTCTTTTGAAGTGAGATGTATATGGCGAACGCTTTATGCTTGCAACTCTGCCTGCGAGTGGAGGTGTCATGTGTGCTTCTTTTCTGTACATTCCCTACTCCCCCCCACTGTAATGCCACGGCGCTGTGGGTTCCTTAATAAATAAATAAATAAACAGTCATGACCAAGCAACTCTTAAACACTGAAAACGATACACACGCATGAGTGATACGAGAAGATGGCCAACAAGAAACGTGGAAAAAGAGGTGAAGAATGAAGCATTAATACCAAAGTAGTGTCAAAGGTAAAAAAAGGGGTGAAATGGATGATGAGTGCAAAGCCTTAAAAATTAGAAACGAACAACCAGCAGCCATATGAATGATAACCGATGACCAACCAGAAACATGAAAAAGGATGAACGCGGAGCTCAGACCAAAGTCAGCGTCAAAGGCATAAAAACGAGAACATAAATCCGCTCAAACAACCGCACATCGTCAAAAAAAGAATTGCACCCAATGCCAGAGGGAAGAGCGTTCACAACAAAACGAACAACCTACAAAAAACTTTCTAGAAAAGTGTACTCCTCGTTGCTAAGCGTAATGGATGGCTTGCTGACGCGTCTGCTCCCTTCTTTCCTGATGTAAAAGGCTTCAACCATCTCTCTCTCAAATCTGTCATTTCCACTCCTCAAAAAAATAGTTTTCTCGAACTCTGGACGGCAATGCCTGCAGGCTTTGCAGTGATCCACTAGGAAGCTTCCTTCGTTATTCCGCAGATTCCGGCAGTGCTCGCTGGCGCGCTCATTAAAACATCGACCAGTTTGGCCAATGTAGCTGAGCCCGCTACTTAAAGGAATCTGGTAAACAACCCGCGTCCTGCACCGTGTGTTTTGATGTTTCACAGTACAAGCCGGTTGTTTTTTCCCGTTAGTCATGGCGCAACGCTTGGAAAGTTTGCAGGGGGCTGAGAATGCGACCTGAACATTATGTCTGCCTGCTACTTTTTTAAGGTTGTGTGAAACCTTGTGGGTGTACGGTATTGCCGCTACACAGTTGCGTGAAACTGGATCTCTGCTTTTAGGACCTTGCTTCAGCTTCTGCAGTATGGCTTCACATACGGAAAAAACCATACAAGAGAGATAACCTGCATCTTTTAACCGCTGAACTTGAGCGCTGAAGCTTGACGAGTTCATATAGGGACATAATTTGTTCAAAGACGCTTGCAAGGAGTTCGAAACAATTGCCCGCTTCACAAGCTTCGAATGAGCACTGTCAAAGGGGAGCATACCTTTCTTTGAAGGCGGATTATACATCTAACACAAGCCATCTTTGCAAAACCGTATCCTAAGGCCCAAGAACTGGAGTTCGCCATTTGTCGGGACCTCTTTAGTGACACTGAGACCTTGGCTGTGTTCTAAAAACACGGACATACAGTCGAGCCCGGATATATCGAATTCGAAGGGGATCGGAAAATAGTTCGATATAGCGAAAATTCGATATACAGATATAGGCTAAAACTGCACTCCCGATCATAACAAATTGAGGCTTACCGTTTGGAACAGCCGCGAATCACATAGTATGGGCGCGCAATGTGAAAGCGCTTTATTTCGCGGAAAAAAAGATCACTAATTTTGGGCTGCTTTTTCCCCTGAGAAACGAAGTTCAAAACACTGGCCTCGATCTTCTCGAGACTGTCCAGGTGCGAGAGCACAGTGCCTTCCATTTCGCCGCAACAGCGCCGAATCAGGCTAACGCTGACGCCAGTTCAGTGGCTGCGCACGGACGCGTTTCTTCGACAACACAGTTGCCCTCGTCGTCGCTGGAGTCGGTGTCTTGAACGCCAGCTACCGCTTGAACTTCGCTGTCAGCGTTAAAGTCCTCAACAGTCACTTCGGACGGAACGGCGCCGAGAAAATTGGACAAGTCGCGAAACGCGTCGTCCAAGCACTCATCGTCATCTAAATCTTCCGGACATTAATCTCCGGCCACTTCAAGGCCTGCCTTGCCAAAAAGTTGGCTACTGGGGCCTGCTTCACCTCGCGCGTTGAAACACAGGCACACACACAAAAAAAAACACGCGAGGCGCAGATGGAGCGATAAGAGCGAAGCCTATGCGAGCGGCAGTCAACGCGGCTGCGAAGGAACGACAGAGGGAAAAGAAAGAGCAGGGAGAAAAATCGGCGCTCTGGGCTTCGTTTTTTTTTTTTCTGAGCACTCTCTTTTCCCCAGACCCACGATGTGCCCACGAGCGACCGTTTTCTCTCTCTCTCCCTCTCTCTCCCCAAGAAGCGTGGTCGCCGCGCGTCTCCATGCGGCGCTCTCTCTTCGCTGATCTCCAATGACCTTGACGGAGCACACGCCGGCGGTACAGGAGGAGAGGAGGAGTGGGAAAGCTCGCGCCGGTGGGGCGCAAAAACGGGGAACAAAAAAAAAAAAAAGGGCCCTGCGCCTGCTGACTGCGGAAATGTTCTCCGCTGAGGCGGCTGAGGACCGGACAGGAATGTCTTTGGGGAAAGCGCACCTTCCAGGGGCGCGGCGCGGCGTTCGATATATCCAATGTCCGGCGAAAATGGAATTCGATATACAACGCAACTGTCCTATACTTTTACATAGTATTTTCAAGGGGGTAATCTGTGTGTTCGATATAGCCAATAATTCGAAATATGCGGGTTCGATATATCCGGGTTCGACTGTAGTCCTTGCGACCGCAGCGTCTAGCTCATGCCCAGAAGTGTCTTTAAGGATAACCAAGAAATCGTCAGCATACCTGTGTACAGAAACTACGTGCGGATCAACAAGGTGGCATCTGATGTCAGCTCCTACAATGGAGAGAAAAATATCACAAAGCGCGGGAGCTACAGAAGAGCCAGTGCATAGTCCCTTCTTCTGAACTTTCCATCATACACAGCAGCAGTCAAACTTAGGTAAAATTCTAATAATGAAATGAAACTGTCAACACTCACTCCTGCTGTATTTTGAAAACGGACTTCACTGGTGGACTGGATGGTTTCCCTGACAGCCTCTAAAAGTCCTTGATGGTGAACGGAATAAAACAGCTCTTCAGTGTCGATGGAAAACCCTGTGTAGTGCTTGGGGGACAAAGACTCTAGGCGGTTTTGCACCTTGCACGACCTGCGCACAAGAAAAGGGCCATTGTCTACCAGGCATCCAAGGTTGGTTTGAGCGTAGCTAATGACAAGACGTTGCCACATCCCCCTTTCCGAAATGATGGTATGCAGCGATAAACCAGGCTTGTGGGTCTTCACAGTGAAGAAAACTTCGAGAGACCTTTCTTTTTCTTCCTGGGCCAGCTTTTTTATGCCCTCTAGGTGCATGTCTTCTAGGATCTGGAGAGACTGAGTTTTTTGTTTCTGCAATTTGAATGGTACCTGCTTGAAGTTCTTATGTATTGCAGCTAAAGCCTTGTCACGAAATAA
This sequence comes from Amblyomma mixtum, assembly GCF_055824585.1. Classification (NCBI taxonomy): domain Eukaryota; kingdom Metazoa; phylum Arthropoda; class Arachnida; order Ixodida; family Ixodidae; genus Amblyomma; species Amblyomma mixtum. Next base: position 37,838,558 of record NC_143021.1, on the reverse strand, counting down.
ACCGGACGGCATAACTGCAAAGCCACCCTCCTTGTCAGCCTGCAGCACAATGAGGTCCTTGTCTTTGGGAATGCTTGAAATCTTCTGTAGATGCGGCTTTTTAGGAAGACTGCGATTGACGCTCATCTTCTAGAAGGCAACACCGTCGCTTATGATCCTGTCTTTTGCTTGGTCCGTGGCATGACTAGCCACCCTTCCGACCGGGCCTAAAAGTTCCTGACGCTGTGCAGAAGGTGCGAGGCTGAACTTTGGTCCTTTTTATGAGACCAGCCCCACCTCTTCTGACACCAGCTCTACTCCTCCTAGCACGGTCACCCGTCGAGGGCCTTCAACAGAGGGCTCTTTTGAACGATTAGGCAGGTTCGAAAGCGCATGTTGCCAAAGGAACTCGGTAGAATTCGCTGCCAGCCGCTTGAGCTCCTGAAGGTACCTATTTTCTTTCACAGGTTCTTTACCTAGTACAACAAGGAGACGAAGCCAGTTTTGAAACATTCGGGCTTGCCGCCAATACTCAGACTTGAGTATTCGGCAAACACGCCCGACATGTCCGCAGGCTGGCTCCGAAACACCAAAGAGAGAGTGGACTTCCAAGGGAACCAGTTTCCTTTTCAAGCAGTAGGAAACGACCCGGGACTGGCATGTAGACACGGCGATGAGGTTGACACACAATGGCTGGTTTGGTGCGAGAGCATCGAGACAGTAAAGGGCCCATTGTAGAAGAAATATGCTCAAGAAGAACTCTAGTTTGGGCTAGTTGGTTCATGATCCAGGAGGAAAATGGCGCAAAAAAACGAGGACAAAAGAGAGGCAAACACGACAGGACCAGCGCCAACTTGCATCGGAATTTTATTTCGTGCCAAACCCGCCTTTATGCAAGCTGCATTTTGCCTTGCATTTTTGTTGACCTGCCTCAGTTTCTGTTCTACAGTATTCACGAGCATGCAATAAAAAATAAAAACACGCAATAAAAATCCACTCGATATCGTACGACAACCTTGTTGTATCGGCGTGTGCCGCCGATGAATGAGAAGCGGCCGCGCCTGCCGAGCAACCAGTACATCAACTTCCTTTATTCAAGGATACGCATGTTTTTATACACAGGCGACACTAGTCCTCCTAGCAGCGGTGATCGTCAAATCAAAACCAAATATACAGCAAACCTTAAGCTTACGATTGCATCAGCCAGTAAGCAACCAGGGACCTTTATGCAGGGGCATAAAGGTAAGACCACAGCTGCATGCTTTACTGCATGCTACCTAGATTTATGAAGAGCTTTGTGTGACATTCTGAAAGTAAGTGCCCTTTGTTAGCATTACAATGTCATGATGCTGAAAGACTTCTTCATCCGTGGCTCCTTGGCTGTCCACCACGCAACACTGTGCCAAACCAGCCAGTGAGAGTTTGTAGTACAACATTGTTTAGGCAGTCAGGTAAGGATATCCTCCCAATGGTGGAGAAAGTCACATGACTTCCTTCACACTTTTGTGCCAGTGTATTGTAAGGTGTGCTGCCGTCTGGGTGCAACGTTTGTTGCGTATTTATCTTTTTCTTTTTGTATTTATCCCCCCCCCCCCCCGTGTAGGGTAGCAAACTGATTATTCTTCCGGTTAACCTCCCTGCCTGCTGCCGCGGTGGCTCAGCGGTTATGGTGCTCGGCTGCTGACCCAAAAGACGCGGGTTCGATCCCGGCCGCGGCGGCTAGAATTTCTTTGGAGGAGAAATTCTAGAGGCCCGTGTACTGTACTGTCAGTGCACGTTAAAGAACCCCAGGTGGTCGAAATTTCCGGAGCCCTCCACTACGGCATCTCTCATAGCCTCAGTCGCTTTGGGACGTTAAACACCACAAAACCAAACCAAACCTCCCTGCCTTTCCTCTTCTTCCTCCTCTTTTTGTGTGGTTGTGACTGACGCCCAGCTGTAGAAGCAACTTTTTGTTGCAGGTCCATCATAAGTCGCCAAACATTTCACTATCATGCGCAAACACTACCCCCATGCAGCATTTCCTTGGCAGCACCATGTGATGAGTACCGTGCTGCCTGTTGCAAGGCTGCACGAGACGAGATGGAGGCAGTGAGGCTCGTCCCATCTGCTCTGTGGTACTTGCGTAGGGGATGCACATTACATGACTGTGCTTCTTCAAGAAAGGGTGTTGTAGGTGTTTCCCTGTCTGGGTGCAGTGGGGCCATTTGGTCCACCAGCACACTGACGACCATGCTGCTCTATGGGGCTGGGTTGTGTGCGCAGCTGTGTGGTTCCGGCCGAGCTTCCTGTGGACCTGCGCACCAAGCTGGTGCTGTGCCTGGTGCGGCTGGGGGGCCGCCACCTGGTGCCTGGGCTGGTGGACCAGCTGCGGTCCACCGAGGACCCCGAGCAGGCGGGCGACCTGTTCCTGGATGTGGCCGAGGCCTTCCTGGATGAGGGCTGCCCCCAGGAGGCCCTGCCCCTGCTCCACGACCTGGTTGCCACCCGCAACTACGCACTGGTCAGTCAGGGCTCTTCTTCCAAAGGGTGTCCTCCACCCGAGCGCAACCTCAAAGGAGAACAGCATTGCTGATTTCCCTCAACTACAGGATTGGAACCACTGCGTGATTGCGGTTCAGATATTGTTGTCAGGGTTCTGTTGTAGAACAGAGCTCTTGGGTTGTAAAAGTTGCGTGGATGCTGGTGAGAGGCAAATGCCAGCATCACAGAGATGGGAAGCTTGCACGCTGGGCAGTGGAGTGCTGGCAGGACCATGACAGCACACTTGTTATTTGGCCTCTAATTGTGAAGAATCTATTTGTGTAAATCTGTGTAATAAATGCGCCTTCCCTGTGGCGAAGCAAGCATAGCAGAGGGCAGCAGCAAGTTGGGTGGCCTTATCAGATGAGCAAGTTTGTGGGGATAGGGTGGCTTCCACAGGACTAGGTTATTTGAAGAGACATGGGAGAGGCCTTTGTCCTACAGTGGGGCTCCTCAGGCTGATAGTGATGGTGTGTGGGGCACTGACCAGGGGACCCTGTCACCTTTGAGGTGTGACGTGAACAAGACAGTGAGGGAAGGGCAGAGTAAAATAAAGGTTTTTCCCCCGAGTGATCCGCAGTGCATTTTTGACCGATTCTTAATTTCGATGAAGTAAACTGCAGATTTTACGGACTTCATTAAAACAAGGCTTAACTGTGCATGCTTTCTGTCTACTCCTTAAGAGCAAGCAGAGTTGCTCTGAGAAAATAGTGCAGTGGGAAGGTGACATCATATTGTTCTCGCTTTTCGCCTGTACACACAATTGAGCATCTATATTTGTAGCTAAATTAGCACATGGTCACTAGAATTTCAAAGCACGAAAGGGGCAGCTTTAGCGGTTAACACTCATGCGACGTTGAGATTTCTACCTTGTTTTCTGCATAAGCTACAGGACGATTGCTGGGTCTAGCTTACTTCTGGCACTGAGTGCAAAAAACTGCACTTCTAGTTGCATCACTCAGCTGTTCTGCTGGTCTCCAACTTGGATGTTATTGGTTTTCTTAATTATTCCCAAAGCGCATTCACACCAGACTGCGATTTCTTCCTTGTCTTTGGAATACTTAACACTGTATTTACTCGTGTGATGGACCCATCTTTTTCCAGAAGAGTTGACATCAGTTTGGAAGGGGGGGTAATTATGCGGGCAAAACAAGTTTTGTCAGATTTTTTTCCAAGAGTCGAAATTTGACATCATACTTTTGCCTGCCTGCCTATGCGTCCATCCATCACCAACAAAACAGACATGGCAGTAATTAAATTACTGTGTGAAATTACTGATTTAATTTTTTTCTGGTAATTTTTAATCTAATGAATTACTTTTTGGAAGTAATTTCGTGGTAAAAGTAATTAATTACTTGCAAAATTAGTTTCAATAAAATGTGTTGCACATGATGTGTGAAACGGAGTACTTGAGGAAAAGCGGGACAATTTCGGTCTTGTTAAAATTTCCTGAAAGTCTGTAAAAATTCCCTTTTCGCCATATTTTACTCCCCAAATCCACTGAAAAAAGGGGAAGTTTCACGAACGGAATGTCACTTCTTGAACTGTCTTATTGATAGCACCTCTTAGAGCACATGAGGGATTTGCTTTGTGTGCAGTGTGTGATGTGTGTCAACAACAACAACAACAACATGAGATACAGAGCTCCTCGCCAGCTATGCCGATGCCTTTGTCGTGTGCCTAATGAACCTTTTCAATGCATGCTGCGGCTTCTTAGCCATGGCCAAGCATCAGTAGAGAGGCAAGCAAACAGCGATGGAGAACTCGGCGGAAATATCTGCGAATGCGCGGAGAAGGCTTCTGTGCATGTTTGAAGGTAGTGGCATGGCCTCTACATGAAAAGCCGCAAAAAGGAAGTAGCAAGGAGGGTGAGACAACAGGCTGCAGCTTGAGAAGTTGCGCGAGAAAAAGGCGTGTTCAGGTCTCCCATGGTACTAGCCTCTCCAAGGATGCTGCAGTTACATAGCTCTCTTGGTTGACTGCCAGGGAAGTAGAGATGGTGGCCTTGTGCTAAGCAAAAGTCCTAATCTGTGTGATCCAATATGACTTGCTGCCCTCCGTTTAATCGGTCACCACAGGTTCTGTACGAACCCTGGTGGCGTGTATGGTCAGCCCACGCATCCATGTTTCTACTGCATTGATCACGCAGCTCTTCAAACATTGTAGTTTTTGATTTCTTTGACTAAGCAATGTTCTCTTGCTCTGCCAACCTTGTGGGAGCAGAACAGTGTGTTAATTGAGGTATTTCTGTGACCTTTCGTCTCCTTGGTAACCACAGAAAGCATTTGTTCATGTAGCATTTTGAAAAGTAGCTCAAGCCCATGTGGGTTGAAAAACATAAGAAGGCGTCACAAGCATTGGACGCTTAATAAAGCTGACAGTGTCCCACTTGTACACTGATTGTCGACATTTCTGCTCTCAGCCGTGCTCTTGGTGTGGATGCTGGACAAATTGCCTCAGCTCCAGCTTGCACCAGCAGTTCAGTGGGGGTCCAGGTCCAGGCACTTCCTCTGCGGTCAGATGGCCCCAGCAGTATTTGTAGGACTGCTGTTGCTCGATGCCATGTTTGCACCGTGCAAAAAAAGAATCGGTGAGGGTCGCAGGATTGTTCTGTGCCACTTGGAGCAAGGTGCAGCCTTAGTCATCTGGTTGAGCTTGTCTGCTCAGACTCTTGTGCAGATGGGGCCGTGTTTTATATTTCTGTCATAACTGTCCAGTACCCTTATTATTTTATTTATACAATACTGCAGGCCATAAAGGACCAAGCAGGAGCGGGATGGAACATACAGCAGGGTTCAGTGCAAGCGATGAAGTAAATGCGGAGAATGAAACAAGTCACAACAATTAGGGTTAATGATGAAGCAGTTGTTCAGTCGCGGAAAGAACATTTTCGGATACAAACACATGAGGGGGTAGATTGTTCCATTCTGCTATAGTCCGAGGAAAGAAGGAGTATTTAAAGTTGCTGGTGCGGGCAAACGCAGGCGATAATGGTAAGGCCTCGTTACTCTGGTTGTTGAAGGTTGCATATACATTGAAGGTCAAAACGGAACTGAGAATGGTAGAGTTTAAAGAGGAATTTGATTCTTGCTAGCTTTCTCCAGTACTGTAAGAGTTTGATTTTGTTTATTCTCATTAATTCAGATGGGGAGTCATGTCGACAGTACCGGTTAGATATGAAGCTAACTGCTGATCTTTGATTCCGTTCCAGTTTGCTAATGTCTTTTTTAGTGAAAGGGTCCCAAACCTCGCATGCGTACTGTAATCTAGATTTGATCAGTGTGCTGTAGGCCATGATTTTGTTCACAGCGCGACAAGAACGGGAAAGACGAAAGAGTGACACTGACTATCAACTAGTTTTTATTGAAGAACAAAAGGCATACAAATATCAAAACACTTATCAGGAACACAGAAGTTATCTGGAAGGCACTTGCGAGTTTAGATGCCTCAATTCCCTCTCTCAGATAAGGCAATGGAAGGGCTGCTGATGCACAAAGTGCCTTTCTGGTGAATATGAAAGGCCTCCATTCCGCCTTGCTGCTGTAGGCCAGAAGCTTCACATTTGGGTCTCTGTCCTAATTGACGGAGTTTGCGGTGCGCAGATATTGTCAACCAGCTTAAATCGTTATTTAAAACAGTCAGTTTGAGTTGCTTGATAGTGTACTGGTGAGACTTTTTGTTTGTGATACGCATGAAAACAGTTTTATCTGGATTCAGCTTCATATCCCAGTTAGCAACAGCCTTCGGACTTTCATTAAGCGCAGCCTGACCATTACTATTTCTAACAGCCTTGAAGAGCGAGCAGTCGCTTTCATGTATGACGGAGGGGACACCAGAAGGGCTGCATCCTCTCAGTGCCCCCTGTCTTGGCCACTTGGTGCAGGCGGCCGTGTGGCTGCGCTATGGCGAGTGCCTCCAGCAGCTGGGGCGCCTCTCGGAGGCCACCCGGGCGTACGAGCGCACGTGTGAGCTGGCCCCCGGCCACGCCCAGGCACGCCTCGCCCTGTGCCAGCTGCTGCTCGCCCAGGGGCTGACGGACCGGGCCATCGCCTGCCTCGAACCGACCACCGCTGGCACAGAGGAGGACGCAGCAGCTGTGAGTAGCTGCAGTGGGGGGGATCGAATCTCGGGCGGCTGAGAAGAGACGAGGCAGTGCAGCAGGAAGTTGCGTGTAGCCCCGGTGTTAACCAGGTGGGAGGTAATAGAAGGAGGCTGATGGCCAGGGCCACCACTCGGTTTCTTGAAGTGACGCAAACATGTACTTACAAATCGCCACACTGGGCATTAGTGTGCGGGGAGTATGCAAAGTGAAAGGCAAAAGCACTGTGAACAGATGTAGATTCATTCAAAGGACCGAGCATCAGTGCAGCTGAAAACAGTAACAAACACTTGGGAAGTGCTGTACAAGTCATGAAAAGGTTAAAATATATATATAAAGCGAAATACTAATGCAAAAACTCTCTGTGATAAGGAGAGCAGTCAATAGCTTATGGTGCATGGCACAATGATGCATCAGTTAGTCCTCGTAAGTGTGTTTTAAGAGCGGCTGGAAAGCTGTTGTCATCTAATGAAACTATTGCATTTGGGAGGCTGTTCAATTCGCTTATTGTGCGTGGGAAAAAAAGCTGATTTAAAGACAGATGTCCAACCGGCAATTTCGCGTGTTTTACGGCTAGCATCTCTTCTACGGGAAATGTATGTGAAAGATGCAAGGTCACTGGTAAAGGCCGATTTTTTTGTTCATAATGTCGTTTAAGAAGATTAATCTGGAGAAGGTGCGACGGAGCTGTAGGGAATCCCATCCTTTTTTTAGCGCACTGACACTGCTGTGACAATCATAAGTGTTTAAAAATGGAACATGATGCATGATTCTGTATCCCTTCTAGTTTCTCAATGAGGATTTTAGTTGCTGGATCCCACACTACCGTCACGTATTCTGAAATTGAACGCACGTTTGGGATATACAGAACTTCTTTCTTGTCACTTGGTGCATTATGAAAATTTCTTTTAATGAAGATAAGTACGCAACCAGCCTTCATTGCTATGTAATTGGCATGCTTGTTCCAGCTTAAATTATGGGAAAAATAAACGCCTAGGTATTTAACATCCTGATATGTGGCTATTTGATGACTATTTAAAAAGTAACTATTCGAGATGTTTATCTTTTTTTCGGCTAAAATGAATATGCCAGCATTTTTTAGGATTTAGTCATATTCCATTTACAGCACCATGCTATGATCCGGTTAAGACCTGTTTGTAGAGTGTCTGTATCTTCTTCATTTTCTATCTTTCGATATAAGCACGCAGTCATGTGCATATATAATCTAATTTTAGAAGTTATACCCAAGCCGATATCATTTATAAAAATTAAGAAAAAAAGTGGTCCTAGCACAAACCCCTGCAGTACGCCAGATATGTAACCGGTACACAGTGTGACTCTACGCCATTGATGACGACTTTTTGACCGCGGTGGTCGTGGAGGTAGTCGTTTACCCAGTGTAAGATGTTGTAAGGCACACCTAGGCAGGAAAGCTTAAACAGCAGCAAAGATTGGGACACCGTGTCAAAAGCCTTCTGAAAGTGCAGCTGTGCGCAGTCAGCCTGTTTACCACAATCAAAAAAGAAAAAAAATGTCATGTGAAAATTGAACAATGTTGAAAATTGACAAAAAAATTGGTGATCCTGCAAATGACGCAATATAGAAGAGTAAAGATCTAAAGACGTGCAACACACACAATACTGGCCTGTAGTTCTCAACTTCATCGAGGACCATTTTTGTGTGCTGGGACAATGTTTCATTCGTCACTTGAAGGCAGTGGGACACTAAACAGGACAGCAAGAAATGTGGCTGTAACGGGGGCACACATTTTAAGCACATGACATGGAAGGTTGTCAGTACCAGTGGCTGAAATAGCTTGTAACTAGAGTTTTTAGGACACCTTCGTAAGAAATAATTATGTCTGACATACTATCAAGGCAATAGGGGGTCGACCCGGCTGTGCTTAATCGGTAGGTACAGAAAACATGGATCTAAAATAATTATTCAAGTTATTAGCTTTTTCTGTATAGTCAGAAATTAGACCTTCAGGAGACAAGGTCGGAGGAATGGGGCTGTCTTCTTTGCCAGTGGATTTTACATATTTCCATATTTCTTTTGGATTGCGTTTCAGCTGGTGACTTAGCAAGGCATTGAAGGCATCCTTGGCGTATTTTATCTTTGGTGTGATTGTTCTTGCTAACTCATCTAATTGGCTGTATGTTTCATCATCCTTTGTGCTAATGTACTGTCGGAAAAGGCAGCCTCTTTGATTCAGCTGGTGTTTTATTTCAGGAGTGAACCATGGTTTGTTATGCCTTTGTCTACACAATAAGAATTTTGATGGCACTTCTTTGTCGATCAGAGAAAGTAGTTTGTTCCTAAACAGCACCCATGGCTCATTAATATCACAAGTATTAGAGTTGTCTAGAAACTCTTTGTAGAAAACCACAAGGCAGTAGGTAATTAAACCATAATTACCTTTCTCAAAAAAGAACACTTTACGTGCCAAGGCTTTAATCGGTGACCAGTGCCAGCAGGAAATTTGTGCCAATACAGTGTCATGGTCACTAATACCAGGTAAGACGGATCCCACCAGCCTATCAGAGTTTGAGAATATCGGGTCTAGTGTGGAAACGCTGTCACTGCATCGTCTTGTAGGAAAGTTCACAAACTGGTAAAGGCCGTTGGCGGTGATCATGTCTCTAAATTCTTTTGAGAGGGCGCAGCGAGAGGACAAAACAGTGGACCTGTGCACCGAATGCACGGAAGGCATATTACAATCACCGCCAAGTATATAATCTGTCATGTGACTTTGGAGGGCACGAGAGGGAAATACCGCATTTACTCGCATATAGGTCGACCTCTATCCATTGGGCTCGCCGAGAAATAAAAAAAATTATTCGAATATAAGTCGACCCATGTCTTTTGAAAAACATGCACGTACGACGTAGGACAAGCACACACTTCATCTGACTTTAATCTCTGCAAAGCGAGCAAATACACAGAAACCTAGGCATGCGCAGAAAGAAACCTGAGGTGCAATCAAGAGAGCCGTTCAAGATATGAAATCTCAGCTTTAAAAAGGTTCACAGATGTATCGCTGACACAACTTTGTCCTCTTTTTATTATGTGGTATGCCCCCAAAACCTCCTGTGCTTTACTATCGCCGCTTCTGCCCAGAACGCCAAAATATACTGCTTCCTAAGCTGTCTACCGCGATAAGACCACAGAACTGAGCGAAAGAGCAATGCGGGTACACACAGCATATTGGAAGATATCTATAATGATTGCACAGCTACCATAGTTCTCCATAAAGTCAGCAAGGAAATTCCGATAAGGAAAGGTGTCAGGCAGGGAGACACGATCTCACCAATGCTATTCACCGCGTGTTTACAGGAGGTATTCCGGGGCCTGAAATGGGAACAGTTGGGGATAAGAGTTAATTGAGAATACCTGAGTAATCTGCGATTTGCTGATGACATTGCCTTGCTAAGCCACTCAGGACATGAACTGCAAAGCACGATCAATGAGTTAGACAGGCAGAGCAGAACGGTGGGGCTAAAAATTAACATGCAGCGAACCAGAGTAATATTCATCACTCTAGCAAGGGAACAGCAGTCCGCAGTTCGTAGTGAGGTGCTGGAAGTAGTAAGAGAATGCAGCAGGGCAGAATGGTGGGCCTGTTGGTAAGGCATGTCAAGGGAGAAAACCAGCCAAAAAAACGAAAACACAAGAACAGAACGACACAGGACAACGGCTGTAAAAGAATACGTCTACTTAGGGCAGGTAGTGACAGCTGATCCAGATCATGAGAGGGAAATAACTAGAAGAATAAGAATGGGGTGGAGCACTTATGGCAGGTTCTCTCAGATAATGAATGGCAGTTTACCAATACCCCTCACGAGAAAAGTATACAACAGCTGTATCTTACCGGTACTCACCTATGGGGCAGAAACATGGAGGCTAACAAAGAGGGTTCAGTTTAAGTTAAGGACAACGCAGCGAGCTATGGAAAGAAAAATGATAGGTGTAACGTTAAGAGATCGGAAGAGGGTGGAGTAGGTGAGGAAACAAACGCAAGTTAATGACATCCTAGTCGAAATCAAGAGGAAGAAATGGGCTTGGGCAAGGCATGTAATTGAAGGCAAGATAACCGCTGGTCCTTAAAGGGATACTGAACCAAACTTTTGGAGCTGCTCTTTTACATGTAAACAAGAGCTTGACTGCGAAAATTGATAAATCCGACGAGCATTTTAGCGAAAAAGGCGGATAATACGTTTTTTTTTCGCGATTTATTGCCGTATCGTTGCACCTGGCGGCCGCCTGTGGCAGCTGCGACTAGACATCATTACACCCATGCGCCCACCGTTCTCGCAAAAGCACGATTGCTATTGCTACTCACGGCTTTTCCAGTTTTTAGTTTTGCGTCGGCCGCTTGTCGTCCGTCTGTCATCTGCTCACGGCGTACACAGATATGTCAAGACGTTAATCGATGCTGTCTACGTGCCATAACCGTATGCGCGCTTACAATACACTAAATGCAGCTATTTTTTCCGGGCCTTACGCCATTTCTAACATTCTCACTTTTAAAACAGAGGCGCGATTATGTTTAGACTAGTGGCGCCATCCAGTAGTTAGGAGGGGAACCATTGTTGTCAACAAACCGACACCCCTCAAGCCTAAAGGGGGCAGAATCGTTGCTCTAAATAAAAAATAGAGCAAATTTATTACTCATACGTTTCCTTATTGGCAACAGGAGACGAAGCGAAAGCCCATTTAGGGCCACTGAAGAAGGCAGTTACAACAACGAATCCAGTCCGAAGCGAGGCTTCATGCATCGAAGTGCGCCGCGGGAAACCCAGGGGGGTGCCATGACGTCACACTGTTCGCCTTGCGCCGGCAGGGAGGGCTTGGTGTGCTCGAGAAACATCGAAAATAAAACCATCCGCTGAAAAATATGCGCAGTGATGATTAGATTTCGGTGTAATCACATTCTGAGAATCTATTTTCATTGTTTTTGCTCAATTTTAAGATTTTGCTTCAGTATCCCTTTAAGGGTAACAGAGTGGATTCCAAGAGAAGGCAAACGTAGCAGGGGGTGGCAGAAAGTTAGGTTGGTGGACGAGGTTCAGAAGTTTGTGGGAATACGGTGGCCACAACTGCCGAAGGACAGTGTTGATTGGAATGACATGGGAGACGCCTTTGCCCTGCAGTGGGCGTAGTCAGAATGTTGATGATGATTATTATTATTATTATTATTATTATTATTATTATTATTATTATTATTATTATTATTATTATTATTATTATTATTGGAACACTTGGGAGTCATTTATCAACTGAAAGGAAAATGCCACCACCACGCCTGTCTCAATCTCGCCTGTAAACCGTAAAAGCCAAGGGGGGGGGACTTCACTGTTTTTTACTGTTTCATCAAGCCACGACTCGGTGCCGATTAAAATGTGAGGCTTGAAAGAAAGGGTGAGACTGGTGAGTGCATCATTTTTGTTTGCAGTGCTGCGACATTTAATCAGTAGAATGTTTAGAAAATGCCACCCCCACGCCTGTCTCAATCTCGCCTGTAAACCGTAAAAGCCAAGGGGGGGGGGACTTCACTGTTTTTTACTGTTTCATCAAGCCACGACTCGGTGCTGATTAAAATGTGAGGCTTGAAAGAAAGGGTGAGACTGGTGAGTGCATCATTTTTGTTTGCAGTGCTGCGACATTTAATCAGTAGAATGTTTAGAAAATGCCACCCCCACGCCTGTCTCAATCTCGCCTGTAAACCGTAAAAGCCAAGGGGGGGGGGACTTCACTGTTTTTTACTGTTTCATCAAGCCACGACTCAGTGCCGATTAAAATGTGAGGCTTGAAAGAAAGGATGAGGCTGGCGAGTGCATCATTTTTATTTGCAATGCTGCGACAGTTAATCAGTAGAATGTTTAGGTAAGTGTGCCAAGGGGCGGAGTGATAAGCCGCACAACGTGTGGTTTCATCTTTTCGGACTATCTTGCCACCATATAGTTTATCTTTTAGCTTCAGTGACAATGTCTTTGTAAGAGTCGTAAACATAACATCGGCCATCCATTATGAGCTTGTTGAAGCGCACTTTGAATGACAAAAATTTTGTTGTCCAAGCATAACGTACGCGCGGCCGAAAGGTGTCCGCATACTCCTCTGCTTTCAGCTTAGATCGTGCGGCAAGAACAGCCTCCTTGCCCTTAACTGTGACGGGGCTCTTCTGATCAGCTTCGAAGCAACCAATTCCAGGCGCTCGTTGTATCTCAGCCCCATCTGTTTCCACGCCCATAGTTTCAGTACACAGGGAAACAACAGCCTCTTGTGACTGTGTCCAGGTTTCAGTCTGAGAATCAGGTAGTCCTAAGAACAAGAGGTTATTTCTTCGTAGTCTATTTTCCGTGTCGTCAGCGGCAGCACTGAGCATAGCGATGTCTTTTTGGGCCCATGATAAGTACGTACAGTAATTGTGATCTGATGTTAGGGTCTGGTTAATACCTATCTAAATCTGCAACTTTTTGTGATCCGGTGACTCATGGGTAAAGGCTAGACCCATCTCTTGTCGTTTAAAAACCATTAGCACCTCTTCTTTGGAAGCAGTGTGTGTGTCACGTGAGGTTGGTGTTTGAAAATAACCAAATAATAGTCCACACATCTACACACTTTGAGAGTTATTTTGTCGTCCAAAAAGGGGCTTGATCCAGCAGCAGTTCTGGCCAGAGAGAAAGAGGCTCTGTGTACAGCCTTGCCTGTGTCACCAAAGCAAAGAAATTTCAGTATGTTATAGGAACAAAATCAGTGCAGTCAAGATGAGAATGTGCGCCAACACACAACTAAGTAGTAACTGCTTGCCCAAGTTGGAATGCACAGCAGAAAGGTCTGAACCACACAGAAAACACATTCTGATTCAGTTTTCATTTTGTTTGACAGGGCAGGGGAAAGAGGGTATCGTGCATATGACAGAAGCCAGCAGTCACCGAAATCAAGGAGCATAGGGGATTTTTTTTAATCTGTGGGCAATTAATAAAGTAATTGTTTTCAGGATAACTGATTAGAAAGCAGAAGAAAAAACACCGACATGCCGTCAGTGGGATCCGCACCCACGACCTCCAAATTTTGTGTCTGGTTCTCTACCAACCGAGCTGTGGCAATGGTCTTGTGCTTTCAGGCGTAGTTGTACGTACTGCAATCTAACCTTGAGAGTAGTATTCACCCTCATCCATGGCAGCGGACATAGTACGTCCTACATTACTGCGGGTAGGAACGGTGAGGGCAGAAGCTGTGCGATAGCCCTCTTAAGGGCCTCAAGAGTGCCAGAATTGAGGCTGTTGAGCAGACAACGGAATGTTAGTTGGGCCTCGCCACGGTGCCAGGTCGTTTGCACTTGCAGCATGTGTTGAAGTGGTCAGATATAAGCTGAGAATTAGAGTTGCAGGCTTGTTTTTTTGAGTGGTTGGTTCGCACATTGACCATTGTAACCAATGCACATCATTGGGAGCATGATGGAAATTCGTCAGTGACGTGCAGCAAAAAGGCATATCAGTCAAACTGGATAACATGCCATTGAACGAGTGAGGACTAAGAAATGCCTTATCAAATGTTTAGCTTATGTCTAGGGGCTGGACATTTTGGTTTAAACCGAAACAAACCGATGAAAGTGTGCTGAATTGAGTTTTTGAAATTCAATTCTAACCAATAAAGGTCATTATTCTTGGCATAAATAAATTTGAATTAGGTAGCTGGCTGTTGAATGCGAATTACATTCAGTCAGAGCTGAAATTAAGTAGGCAGGAAGCCAGGGTCATGATGGTGTTAAGCAACGCAGTCGAGTAATTTGAGGTGACGCCTGTAACAACCTGGAAGCAGCACATCCTTGCCTCCTATCAGCACGTGCTGTGAGTCGGCTAAGCAGGTTAACCGAATGCATGCTGACACAAAACGTGCACGGGCGTCACGAAAGAACTACGTTCTGGCTGCCGCGACAATTGGGCGGCAGTTCCATCGCTGCCACCAACACGCAGACCACCTGATATCTCTCCTTTGTGCTCTACCTAGCGCAGCAACCCAACATTAAGATGTCAGCCAAGTTCTTGGAAGTAAACTTCCACTCGCGTTTTTGTCTGTCGCATTTAACTTGAGTTTCTCTTTTAATTATTACGGCTATTTCGTCTACAAGCACAGCTCCCTGCCACGTGCATGCTAATCACTGGTAAATAAATTGTTCAGGATGACAAGAACGCCGAGATAGACTTTTTGGCCACACATGAGGGCTGCGCTAAATCTCCTAAAAATTTAGTAATTTATTCTTGGAAAAACAAACTGAAGCGTAGATTCTGAAATAAAAAGTGAATTTTCAACCAACGAAGTGGTGTCTTCCCCAGCAGCAGCAGCCGGACGCGGCCTCTGTGCTGCTGCGTCGGGCGCAGCTGCTGCGCCAGTCGGGGCGGCGGGAGGCCTTCATCGAGTCGGCCCTGCTCCTGCACCAGGCCCACTGCCCACCCGTCCAGACGCCCGCCGAGTACGCCGGTGAGCACACCTGGCCCATTTTTGGTGTGATTTGAAATAATAAACTTGATTGGCCTTTAACATTTTATATTTTAGGAAAACTGGTCTTGTACGCAGTAATTCCGGCGGGCCATTATATTGCTCAAATATCCTTAACACTTTTTTTTCGAGGCTAATTAATCTTGTGTAGTTGTGACTTGTAGTGGCACCCCAGACTAAAGCACAGTAGGAAAGCTTGGAATAAAAGAGCGAGTAATGAAGAACAGTCCCTAACCACTGAGGGATGAGTGGGCAACCAATTGTTTTACTAGGGTCAGCTATGAGGCTGTTGACATGAGAATTCCATGATAAGCTTTCCTCAAACCTCACACCTAAAAATTTTTGGGTTTTGACTCGAGCTATTCCTTTGCCATCAAACAGAATATCTATGGCAGAATTCCTAGGCTTGTTTAGTGGTGCAAACAATATGTATTTGGTTTTCTCAATGTTCAAGCATAATTTATTTGTGTTTAACCAAGTTGACAGGTGGAGCAGATAGTTATTGACAGCATGTTCAATTTCCGGGAGTGAGTGGCTAGAGAAAAAGACATTGGTATCATCTGCATACATGATTAGTTTTGGGGTATCAGGAATAGAGCATAAATCATTTATGTATGTTATGAACAGCAAGGGCCCGAGAATAGATCCCTGTGGAACGCCTCTTTTAACTGGCAGAACTGGAGACGTATACTATTTATTAAAACTGACATATTGATAGCGGTTTGACAGATAGCTTTTTATTAATTCTAGTGGTATTCCGCGGATCCCATACCTATTCAGTTTAACTAGGAGGACATCGTGACACACAGAATCAAATGCTTTGAGTAGATTTAGGAATAGTCCAAGCGTATATATTGTTTGAGCAACACTTGTTGTTGGGCTAGTTGGTAATACATACTTCTGAAGGAACCAGCGCACAAAACACAACGGACAAGAAAAAGGTGGTACACGACGGACAGGAGCGCTGAACTTACAACTTTATTTCGGAAGTAAAGATGCAACGTATATATACAGCCATGTCAGGGAGGCGTGTCACACAGGGAAAGCAAGAACAAGTGAAATCTACAAGGTCATGATGAGACAAGCGGCACAAGCAAACCAAAAACCTTAACTAATATAACATGTGAAGGTGACCAGTTTCAATGGAGGCAAGAAAAACAACAGGGAAAAAAACAAGGGAAAAACGCCAGACCTCGTGAAGATGAAAATTGATACTGATAACAAAAACCGATAAAAACAAAAAGGCAAAAGCCAATAAAAGCGATAAAAGCAATAAAGTTAACAGGGCAATGGAAATGACAAAGATAAAATGCCAACAAGTAACACGGCAAAAAATACTAACAGCTAAAATTAAGAAAACATCGCGGAAAAAACTAACAGCTAAAAGGTAAAACCCACAGAAACAAAAGGTTAAGTCTTGTGTAAACAAATAGCGGAATAAAGTTGGCGGGAAAAAGACGGTTGCATAAGGTGGGAAGTTAAAATGCTAGTGCCTCGAATTTTGTGCCAGATAGGCGAGTTCTTTCTCAGATAGCGACACTGAAGGCTGGCTAATGCACTTTTCTTTTAACGACGCTATCGTGATTGCCTCAACTATTTCACGGGGCCTCGTGTTTCTGATTGTGGCTATTACCCGAGTTTTTTCGAAGTGTGGCAAACATCCTGTTTCTACATCTTTGCAATCCCGACAATGAATACCAATGTGACGGCACTTTTGAACATTTGCGTTGTAATCATGTTCTTTTAGTCTTTCATTTAAACAACGCCCTGTCTGTCCAATATACTGCTTCCCACAGGACAGGGGGATGGAATAGACAACTGAATCGGTACACTGCACAAAATTCTTCTGGTGCCTGATATTGCATGTACTCTCTTTTTTTACGAGTTTCATTGACCTTTCTGCAAAGCTGGGAAAGTCGCTTTGGGGCACTAAAGACGACTTCAACTCCAACACGTTTCCCAATTTTCTTAATGTTGTGCGAAATGCGATGCAAGTAGGGCATAACAGAGACTTTCTTTCTATTGGTGTTGTCAGTCGGGGCAGTCGAATCGGGTCGTTTTGATTTTTTAAGCATTGCTTCAGCGACTGAGGCTAAAAGCTTAGTGGGGTAGCCAGCATTTTCTAATCTAATTGTTTGCGCTAAAAAACTACTCTCAATTTGGTGTTCACACGATTTTACCAGCGCATTTCTAAAGATTCCTTGAACTACATTCCTTTTAACCAACTTAGAGTGGGCTGAGTCAAAAGGAAGTACCGGCTTCTGGCCCCTTGGCTCATAAGCCGGTACTTCCTTTTGACTCAGCCCACTCTAAGTTGGTTAAAAGGAATGTAGTTCAAGGAATCTTTAGAAATGCGCTGGTAAAATCGTGTGAACACCAAATTGAGAGTAGTTTTTTAGCGCAAACAATTAGATTAGAAAATGCTGGCTACCCCACTAAGCTTTTAGCCTCAGTCGCTGAAGCAATGCTTAAAAAATCAAAACGACCCGATTCGACTGCCCCGACTGACAACACCAATAGAAAGAAAGTCTCTGTTATGCCCTACTTGCATCGCATTTCGCACAACATTAAGAAAATTGGGAAACGTGTTGGAGTTGAAGTCGTCTTTAGTGCCCCAAAGCGACTTTCCCAGCTTTGCAGAAAGGTCAATGAAACTCGTAAAAAAAGAGAGTACATGCAATATCAGGCACCAGAAGAATTTTGTGCAGTGTACCGATTCAGTTGTCTATTCCATCCCCCTGTCCTGTGGGAAGCAGTATATTGGACAGACAGGGCGTTGTTTAAATGAAAGACTAAAAGAACATGATTACAACGCAAATGTTCAAAAGTGCCGTCACATTGGTATTCATTGTCGGGATTGCAAAGATGTAGAAACAGGATGTTTGCCACACTTCGAAAAAACTCGGGTAATAGCCACAATCAGAAACACGAGGCCCCGTGAAATAGTTGAGGCAATCACGATAGCGTCGTTAAAAGAAAAGTGCTTTAGCCAGCCTTCAGTGTCGCTATCTGAGAAAGAACTCGCCTATCTGGCACAAAATTCGAGGCACTAGCATTTTAACTTCCCACCTTATGCAACCGTCTTTTTCCCGCCAACTTTATTCCGCTATTTGTTTACACAAGACTTAACCTTATGTTTCTGTGGGTTTTACCTTTTAGCTGTTAGTTTTTTCCGCGATGTTTTCTTAATTTTAGCTGTTAGTATTTTTTGCCGTGTTACTTGTTGGCATTTTATCTTTCTCATTTCCATTGCCCTGTTAACTTTATTGCTTTTATCGCTTTTATTGGCTTTTGCCTTTTTGTTTTTATCGGTTTTTGTTATCAGTATCAATTTTCATCTTCACGAGGTCTGGCGTTTTTCCCTTGTTTTTTTCCCTGTTGTTTTTCTTGCCTCCATTGAAACTGGTCACCTTCACATGTTATATTAGTTAAGGTTTTTGGTTTGCTTGTGCCGCTTGTCTCATCATGACCTTGTAGATTTCACTTGTTCTTGCTTTCCCTGTGTGACACGCCTCCCTGACATGGCTGTATATATACGTTGCATCTTTACTTCCGAAATAAAGTTGTAAGTTCAGCGCTCCTGTCCGTCGTGTACCACCTTTTTCTTGTCCGTTGTTGTGTTTTGTGCGCTGGTTCCTTCAGAAGTATATATTGTCTTTGTTCAAAATTTGTTATTATCTCATTCTTTATGCTAAGCAGGGCTGATTCTGTAGATTTGTTTTTTTGAAACACATACTGCATGCATCGAGTGGAACAGACGACGACACGTCGCGTGTCACTTGCTGGGCAAAAGTGAGCCCTCGCGTTTATTCAGCTCTGGTTTTATACACGATGTGAACATGCGGTAACGCCCTTATCACATGGGGGCGTATCTTGCCATGAACACAGAGCGCGCTGCATGCTGAGCAGATTAGATACAGATTACGATACATCCCCCTTCGTAAAGAGAGAAAAAAAAAACAAAGGACAAGGAGCGCTTTTAGCTCGGGAGAACAAAAAGGAAGTTAAATAAAGAATCACTGCACATCAAAAACAGCAAAGATCAGAGCACTGAATACAGTCACGGCACTTGTTGAAAGTTCGCGTCATACATTAAGCGCCGAGGTGGCCTGCGTTGTCTTGTGGTCCTTCTTGGAGCAGCTGCTTGTTGCGGAACTGTCGGCACAATGCTCGCCGTGCTGTTTGGACTTTGCGCCGCCTCTGGGTCGTGTTGTGTGCTGGCAGGGGCAGCGTATTCTTCAAAATCACCTTCGTCGTCGTGAGGAGGATCCCTAAGGCGAAAAGATTCTCTAGTTGGTAGCAGATGCTCGCGGTTGCGTCGCAAGAGTTGCCCGTCTTCCGTCATGACTACGTATGACCTTGGTTGACCAGACGACCGAAGAACCCGAGCCTTTCTTCTCCATGATGAGCCGTCTTTTATTCTGACCGTTTCGCCGTTGTTGAGTGGTGCGAGTGGCCCTCTTGAGTAGTCTTTTTGCTGGCGTTTGTCAACCCGCCGGCTTTGTCCGACCTGAACGGCTGGTAGAGTTGTTCGCAGCGAGCGTCCCTGCAATATTTCGGCTGGTGACCAGCCGCATTCCAGTGGAGTTGACCTGTAAGCGAGAAGGCCAAGCCAAAAGTCTTGTTTAGCTTCAGTTGTTTTCTTCAAGATTCTCTTGACTACTTGTACCCCCTTCTCGGCGAGTCCGTTGGAGCGGGGAAAATACGGGCTTGAGGTCACGTGTTTGAAATCGTACACTTTTGAGAACATGGCAAATTCTCTACTGGAAAACTGAGGCCCGTTATCAGTGCATACCTCGACAGGTATGCCATATCTGGAAAATATGGCACTTGCTGCATCTACAGTACTTTTTGCTGAAGTGTCTACGAGCTGTTGGACTTCGGGAAAATTGGATAGGGCATCATAAATACACAAGTATGACCGACCTGCGTGGCAAAAAATGTCCATGCCGACGCGGTACCATGGTTGGTCTGGAACGGGACGCATAATCAAAGGCTCTTGCGGCAACTTGTAAGCGTACGTTTTACATACAGAACATGCCTGTACAAACGTCTCGATATCAGTGTTCATTCCTGGCCAGAACACCAGGCGCCGTGCCCTTTCTTTGCACTTGTTAATTCCCATGTGGCCTTGATGAATTCTTGCCAACATATCGCGCCTCATACTTGCCGGAATGATAATCTTACAGCCTTTCAATAGAACCCCTTTTACTTCCTATAGCTCAGCGGCAAAAGGCTTGAGCGGTCCTTCAATTGGTTGCCCGTTCTCCAGGTGCTCTAGCACAGCGGCGAGCTGCGTGTCCTTCAGTGTCTCGGAAGCCAGTTCTTTCCACGTGGTTTCGCTGACAAGAGAATCGACCACACTTACTGCGTGCACTTCGACGTCGTCGTCGTTGTCTGCGTTATCTGCTGCGCCCTTAACAGAAGCCCTGGACAGCATGTCCGCCAACAGAAGCTGTTTTCCTGGAACATAATGCATGGAAATGTCATAGCGTAGCAGACGCAAAAAAAATCGCTGCAGTCTTGGCGGCATGTCACCGATCGCCTTCTGCGAAATGGAGATCAACGGACGATGGTCAGTCTCAACGACAACCTTCCGCCCATACATGAAATGGTGAAATTTTTCGCAGCCGAAAACTATGGCCATTGCTTCCTTTTCAATTTGTGAATAGCGTTGCTGCGTATCTGTAAGCACTCTGGAGGCGTAAGCAACCGGTTTCCATGCACCTTTGTGATACTGCAGCAAGGCAGCACCGATTCCGTTTTGTGACGCATCGCATGATAACCTGGTTTCTTTTTCAGGGTCAAAAACTGATAACAAGGGCTGCTTGCTAAGGCTGTCGCACAGCGCTCTCCACTCTTTTTCGTGATTTGCCGACCATTCGAAAACAGTGTCTTTTTTTAGCAAGCTTCTGAGAAGCGTTGTCCTTTCTGCTAGTGCTGGCAAAAACTTTCCGAAATAATTCACGACACCCAGCATGCGTTGAACGGCTAGTTTATCATTAGGGGGTGGCATCTGCAACATGCACTCGACATGGGATGCATTTGGACGGATTCCTTCTTCGTTTATCACGTCGCCCAGGAATTCAATTCGTTGAACGCCAAACTCGCACTTTGCTGGATTGAACGTAAGGCCCACACGTTCTGCGCTTCTAGTGCTGATCTGAGACGTTGGTCATGCTCTTGTTGGGAATTGCCCCACACAAGTATGTCATCGACATACACTCTAACGCCAGGAAGCGCGTCAAAAATTTCACTTAGGGTTTGCTGAAATACTTCCGACGCTGATGATATTCCGAAAGGCAGTCGCAAAAATCGATAGCGGCCGAAGGGTGTCGCAAAAGTACATATCCTAGACGTCTCGTCATCTAAGGGAATTTGGTGAAACCCTGCGTTTGCATCTAGGCGAGAGAATACTCTTGCGCCGGCCAGCTCGGCCTCTATGTCTTCCCGCCTCGGCATCGCGTAATGCTCGCGCTTGAGGCACTCATTTATTTTCCTGGGGTCCATGCAGACTCGCAGCTTCCCGTCTTTCTTTCGTACGATAACAAGGGGACTCACCCAGTCTGTTGGCTCAGTGACTTTTGCAATTATTCCGGCTTGTTCCATACGTGACAACTCGTCCCGAAGTGGCTCCTCTAAAGCCAGTGGTACTCGACGAGGTCTCTGAACCACTGGCGTGGCGTCCTTGCGAAGCACCATGTGGTACACTCATTTGACGCAGCCGGTGCCAGTGAAAAGGTGACGAAAGCTGGCAACCACTTCTTCAGAGCTGTTTTGCGACACGCTGTTTACGCGTGAAATCAGTCCCAGGCGTTCACTCGCCTCAAGTCCTAGGATTGCTTGGCGCCCCTTTCGTGCCACGAAAAAGCTCAGCATGGCAATGCAACCATTTAAAGAGACTTCGGCCCGCATGAGGCCAATGTGTTTGATTACATCTCCGCCGTAGGAGCGTAAAATCGCACTGCTGGGGTACAGGGGCGGCTGTGGGTTCATTTTGGCGCATAATCCATAAGGCAACAAATTTGCCTGCGATCCAGTGTCAACCTTTAACTGAACTGCCATGTTCTTGATTTGGACTTCCACCGTCCAGTCATGCTTGCTGGACACGTTCCTTGTGGATACCTCGAGAATCTCGAAATCGTCTTGGCCGCTTTTTAACTCACCAACGACTGCCGTCGCTTTACAACATCTGGCAAAGTGGTTTTTCCGCTGACATCTACGGCACGTTTTCCCAAAAGCAGGGCACCTTCTTGGGGAGTGTTTTCCGCCGCAGTTTCGGCAGTCATAACGTGTCTGTTCTCGGCTTTCGCGGCTCGTGCTAGTCCTGCTGATAGGATGCACTTGGTGTTCCTGGTTCCACATTTCCTTGTGAGTTGCTGATGCTTCAGCTGCTTTACAGGCTTGTTCTGCTTTCTGCAGGGTCAAGTTGTTGTCCCTGAGGAGTTTTTCACGTACCGTGTCGTCATTTATCCCGAACACAATTTGGTCCCTCACCATCGATTCCGCCAAAGCGCCAAAGTTGCAAGCACGTGCTTGATTCTTCAGGTCTCGTAAGAAATGCTCCACTGGTTCGCCAGCAGCTTGGATTCTTCTCCTGAATATGTACCGCTCGTGAACCTCATTGGTCTGTGCAATGCAATACTCATCAAATTTTTTCACCACTGTGGCATAGTCGTCGTTCTTCTCGCCTTCTGCAAACGTGAAGGTGTTAAAGACTTCAATGGCCTCTGCGCCCGCGACGCTCAAAAGCAACGCTGTCTTCTTGGACTCAGTCCGAGGCTTTTCTGCGACCTCTGACGCCGTGAGGAAAATTTCAAACCTTTGTTTGAAGAGCTGCCAGTTCTTGCGAAGGTCGCCTGTTGTAAGGAGCGGCTCCGGTGCTTGGAGGAAATCCATTTTCCGCCACAGGGTCGCTGGTCTTCACGCGTCGTGCAGGAAGTGCATTGCCATACTAACCACTTCTGTCACCATGCATCGAGTGGAACAGACGACGACACGTCGCGTGTCACTTGCTGGGCAAAAGTGAGCCCTCGCGTTTATTCAGCACTGGTTTTATACACGATGTGAACATGCGGGTAACGCCCTTATCACATGGGGGCGTATCTTGCCATGAACACAGAGCGCGCTGCATGCTGAGCAGATTAGATACAGATTACGATACACTGCATATGACTGATTACATGATATTTATCGAAAAAGTTTTGTATCCTGGCGTTGATTGCATTTTCAAAAAGTTTTGACAGGATTGGCAAGACTGAAATTGGTCGATAGTTAGTCAAAGCATAGCTGTTCCCACCCTTAAAAATTGGATGTACGCGTGCTACCTTTAATCGATCTGGAAACACACCAATCTCGAACATACAATTAATGATATGAGCCAGAGGAATAGATATTAAATCAGCTACATATTTTATCGGTCCACATGAAATGCCGTCATAGCCAGCAGCTGTATTGTTTTTTAGAGTATTAATTATTCCTTTCATTTCAGGTGGCGTCACGGGAGTTAACATGATTGATTTGATTTGATTTGATTTATTTGTTTCCTTTCTGATACAGAAAGAGGAGCAAGAGCAAAAGGCGGAACGCCTGACGATGGCTCTTGCCCCGCACACAGTCTGCCACAAACAGTCATTTAACATAGTTTTACACGAAAAGTTCCACACCAAGGTCTTCGGGGGGAAATAAGAAAAAGTCATAGGGAAAAAAAGGGTAAATAAATTATGCGAAAAAAAAAAAAATCGCGTGTGTAGCAAACAATAGACCGCACATGCCAACACAGAATACTTAGTACAAAGAAGCACAAGCAAGTACACAATTCTGAAACATGGTTGTTGCAAGTTTAGCAACATGATAGCAAAATCATAATAGCAACACACAACAGCCAGCAAGGTTCAAAACGATAATGCACTCCCAGAAAATAAAACTATGGACAGAAACATCGCAGATTAATTGAATTCTAAGTTATTTTCGAGCAGCAGAGCTTTAAGCGTGTTCTTAGAGACATTAGCACTCAGATCTGTTAATTCTTGTACAGTTGAACCTCGATATAACGAAGTCCTACTTGCAGCCGAAAATTTCGTTACATCGCGAATTTCATTACGTCGAGGTTCCCATGTTTCAGCTGTCAAAATAAAGTATAACTGGTTCAGGAACACTGCTTGTTGATGGGAACGTGTAAATCACTTATTGAGGAAATACGCAAGAAAATCGAGTAATAGTATCGCTAACAAGGGCACCGGATGTTTTTTTCTACATCAGGAGCATAATGAGTGATAGCAAACACCGCGACGGCATCATTTTTCTCCGTGTGCGCATAGCAAAAGAACGAGTGCAGCGCCTAGTACTGAAAGCCGCCACAAGATGTCGCTACTGGTATCATCATCATCAGCATTGAACATTTGCAGCCGGGGACGCATCAGAGAAAAATAAAGAAAAATGTTCGCATCGCTCACGCCGGCGCGGTGGGATTGTGCTCGCGGCGCTCCGACGTAGCGCGAGCGCGCGTGCGCGCGCGGCACGGCGACGTCACGTCCGCGAAACAGCGGCGCCCGATCGCCAGCGTGTTCGGCGGCTACCGGCGCGCTCTGACGGCGCCCGGCGCGGAATGCAGCCGGCTGCATTTCGCGCGGGCCGCGCCGAGAGCGCGCCGAAGCCGCCCACCCAGAATGCACCGCGCGCGCCTCCCACGCCACGCCTCCCCTCTACCCCCTTCGCCACTCGCCTCCTCTGCCAGGGCACGTTTTTTTTTGTTAGGAGAAGGTAAGTGACGCCAACCAAGTAAAATACAGGAAAAACACGACGTTTCGGGACCGGCTCGGCCCCTTCTTCACGGTGTGACTACGGGCGAGCGCAGCTTGGCTTTTTAAGCCCCTGTGTGGAGGACCTGCGGGTCAATGGCCGCAGCCCATGGACGTAGGATGAGGGGAGAGTCCCCAGGGAACGATTAACATTCTCTCGTGTTTGCTGTATGTGCCACGACTCGAGTAGAAGCCTCCTGCGTGGGTTAGCTTCCGTTTCCAATACAATGGTGCTGTCGAAGTCAATTGGGTGGTCACACCCTTCACAGTGTTCGGCCACGGCGCTGCGTTGACGATTCATGTGACGGACGTCCGCTTTGTGTTGGTTCATCCTTTCCGCGAAGTTCTTCGTTTCCCCTATGTACGACGCCGGGCAGACGGAACACGGAATTTTGTACACGACGCCCTGGGCCTTTTCTCTGGGCTGCCGGTTTTTTGGGCGGGGGAGAAGGCGACCGATAGTGCTGGTCGGTTTGTGCGTTGTCAGCACCCCTTCTTTTCCGAGAATGCGACCGAGCGTCTCGCTCACGCCTCTCACGTAGGGGATGCAAACACGTTTCCGCTTCTGGCATGCGTCTGAGGAAATAATAGACCGGATTTTGTTTTGCCTTTCTTGCTTCCTGATAATGCGCCGGATGAATGAGCTTGGGTAGCCGTTCTTTTGGAGGTCAGAAATGACTCGGTTCTTCTCCTTCCTTTTATCTTCACTTGAGGAACATATGGAGTCGGCTCTCTTCAGTAATGACGTCACGACAGATGCTTTGTGCGGGATGGGATGGTTCGAATCGAACCATCCGTTCGATGGTTCCATCCGCCGCTCACCCGTTTTAAAGGTACGACCACACTAGCTCCACGAGTTTGTCAACACTGAAGACTTTTTTTTGTTGTTGTCTACGAGGACATCGCACGCAAAAAAAAAAAAAAAAAAACGAACGGACACTGCAAGAAAATTCCGGTTTGCGCTTTCACGTTCAGAGTCTACAGCTCGCCAGTGGCGTCATGGCGCGGCGCGTCTTGAAACTTCCATGCCGCGGGCTTTGTATGCGCACGCCAGATGGCGTGGCGGTACGTTCTCGCACACTGCCGGCAAAATTGGCGCGTAAAAGGGCAAATACAAACTGCGTTTCGTCTCGGCTAAACTTTTAGCTCTCATTCGATTGTCAAGGTAGCTCCTGGCACATGCATGCGATGCGCACGGACTTCGTTACATCGAAAGTGCGGAGCAAAATTACTTCGTTAAATCGCGAAAAAAAATACATGGTTTTCAATGGGGAAGTGATTGGGAAATGAAAAAAATGCGTTACATCGCGAATTTCGTTACATTGAGGTTCGTTACATCGAGGTTCGACTGTATTTTGTTCAGAAGGTTAGCTTTTTGATATTCAATAAGTTGTCGCCCATAATTCGTCCTTACTTTGGGTGGCCGTAATGTTTCCCTACGAAGTGAGTATGCAGGAGCTGCACTAGAGTTTCGTACACTGTAAAGCTTCGCTTTTTTTATGTACTGAAATAATTTGAAATAATAAACTTGATTGGCCTTTAACATTTTATATTTCAGAAAAAGCGGTCTCGTACGCAGTAATTCCGGTGGGCCGTGATATTGCTCAAACATTCTTAACACTTTTTTTGCAGGCTAATTAATCTTGTGTAGTTACGACTTGTAGTGGTACCCCAGACTAAAGCACAGTAGGAAAGCTTGGAATAAAAGAGTGAGTAATAAAGAACAGTCCGTAACCATTGAGGGATGAGTGGGAAAATCTTAAAGAAGCAGCCAATTGTTTTACTAAGGTCAGCTATGAGGCTGTTGACATGAGAATTCCATGATAAGCTTTCCTCAAACCACATACCTAAAAATTTCTGGGCTTTGACTTGAGCTATTCCTTTACCATCAAACAGAATATCTATGGCAGAATTCCTAGGCTTGTTTAGTGGTGCAAACAATATGTATTTGGTTTTCTCAATGTTCAAGCATAATTTATTTGTGCTTAACCAAGTAGACAAGTGGAGCAAATAGTTATTGACAGCATGTTCAATTTCCGGGAGTGAATGGCTAGAATTTTCAAGGTCAGCGCAACAAGTTGCAGGGTTATTTTTTTGTTTTGTGTTAGGATCGGTACTTTCCGAGCAAGAAACAAAGTAGTTATTCATGGCGATTGCAGCTGCACAGCCAGACAAAATGCCATTAGGCGTTGTAATATGAAAGTCTACACATGGTTTCTGTTGATTGGTTAGATTTCTAACTTCATTCCATATTTTTCGGGGATTGCTCCTTATTTCAGAAAATAGCTGCTCATAATACTGAGTTCTTGCTTGTTTTACCAGCGAGTTAACCATATTTCTATATTTCTTGTAGTCAGTAAACTCTGTCGGGTCACGACTTTTAACGAAGGCGTGGTACATCTTGTTCTTTCTATTTATCATTTTCAATATAGCTTTGCTGATCCATGGTTTTCTTATTTTTTTACTGTGCCGCTTCTGTGTCTTTACTGGAAAAGACTGATCGTAGCACCATGTAAGTTTAACGAAAAACACGTCATAAGCCTTGTTCGGGTCTTTTTCACTTAGAACAGGTTGCCAGTCGGTGGTACTGATAAGAGGATTCTGGTGTGGGCTAGTTGGTTCATGCTTAATAAACAGATTCACAAACAGCGCTACGGAACAAGGACAGAAGGAACACGAAAAACACAGGACGGGCGCTGACTACCAACTCTTTATTGCGTGAAAAACCAGCACAGATTTATACTATTTCCTGGACCACGTGATGCACTGTCAGCCACGGGACACAGCGAAGGAACGCTTCACACGTTTGGGGAGTCATCACACAGCTCGACAGAACTCATAAAACGTGCATGCACTATCAAAAAATATAGCAATACCAAGCTAATGATAAAGGGACTAACAGATACAAAGATGTGCATGGACCAGCTACAGCCAATGACAACTGCAGCTCAGATAGGCAAGAAAATGAGTACTTCAAAGCAAAGCGGAATCTTTGGGCTACGTTTTTGGGCTACGCTGTGTTTTTCGTGTTCCTTCTGTCCTTGTTCCGTAGCGCTGTTTGTGAATCTGTTTATTAAGGTACTGATAAGACAGCGAAAGATTTCCAGAGCGCGTTCATTTATAATACGTGACTTTAATTTCTCTTTTCTTTATTTTTAAAGTGCGCAAGTGGAATGGAATAAAACGTTGGTAGGTGGTCGCTTATATCTACTGATAATAACCCAGAAAGACTGCCGGGGGGATGCACATTACTGATACAGATATCTAGTAGCGTGGCCGAGTCTGCCGTGAGTCGGGTCGCTGTTGTAATAAGGTTCACACATGCAGAAGAATGTATCAATTCGTTCAGTTGCCTTGACGGTGGGTTGTCAGAAAGCATGTCAATATTCACATCACCCATGATTGCAAAGGGAAGCCCTGCACTACTGAGGTAATGAAGAACAGCTTCAATGGGCTCAAAAAAGTGTAATTCGTTCCCTGCTGGTGGCCTATAGACTACTACAATCACAGCTCCATCTAAGCGCACCGTGAGGCATTCAACATCATTTGTTACGATTGAAAACTGCGATATGACCGCATGTTTTTGTGGTTGCAGCACGTACACGGCCACACCACCTCCCTTATTTTTTGAACGAACTAAGCCGTTATACCTGTACTGTTCAAATCCCACCCAATGAAAGCCAGGTTTCAGAAAAAAGCAGAACATCTAGTGAAAATGAGAAGGATGGTAACAGATCATGCAGTTTATCTTGCTTATTGCGGACACTGCGAGCATTTATATGTAATACTGTCAGGCGATTTTGCGGGCTGTCTAGGAGTGTATTCGCAGTTTATATCTGTGTCCATCTTGGATGCGTGCCAGGCAGTCTTACTCTTCGTCTGCTGTCATCTTCTCGAGATCATTCATGCAACTGATTCTAACGATCTTTTCGCGTGAAAACCTTGCATCCTGCGGTCCAGACAAACTTCCATCGGACCTCCTTCTTCCTCTTAATCGCCGCACCAAGCAACTGTTTACCAAGCCTTGTCAGGTGCTCGTTTACGTAGACAGGAGAAGTGGTTTCAAAACCAAGTTCTTTTTTATTTATTTATTTACATATACTGCAGGCCAATGTTTTGGCCCAAGCAGGATGGGCATACAAATTTAGAACACAACAAGAAGAACATATACAATGCGAGAAAGAACACATGGGAAACAACACATTTCTTAAAAGAACAACTATATGGTAAAACTAATATTGGGTAATAAATGGCAACAACACATCTCATGTATGATAAGAATGCGAAATGCATGACAAATAACTCTTTTGGAAGGAAAACAGGATATGTTAAGTATGCAAAATATGGCTTTCTAGTCCTTTCACAAAATCTGCATCCATCTTGACTTTCTTGGCCTTACTAAGTATTGCGTTCCTCTTAGTTCTGCGGACTTAGTTCTGAAATGTCATGCCAGGCCGTCCTTCGGTAATGCCCCCTGCTCGGCTGACCAAACCTCGAGCATTATTTCCTGGATTTCTCGAGTGAGCGGGCATCCATATTCCTGGTTAGTTGGCTCGCTTGCCTCAATATGTACATCGCTGCCCGAGAGATCCTGCCCCTCGTAAAGTTGCGTATGGCTAATTTGGAGTTGCTGAATACAGTAAAAGCTCGCTAATTCGACACTGACGGGACCGCGAAAAATTGTCGAATTATCCGAATGTCGAATTATCGAATGGACAACAAAAAACAATGTTTGCCGCAACAGGATGTACCTTTACTTGGCAAAGAAATCTGTTATCGTCGTCTGCTTTTTACAGCGAATTTGAGCGACTAAGATAGCTCTAACCGCTGCCAGGTGCTCCGCGGCACACGCACCGTCAGGGATTTGTTCACAGAAGTCCTCCCGCACGGACAAGGCTTCTGCGACTTCTTTCACCATGCACTTCGGCATTTGGGACAACTGCTCACAATCGTCACCTTCCGACGAATGGTCGTTGTCAGCGCCTGTCACTTCAATTATTTC
This sequence comes from Amblyomma mixtum, assembly GCF_055824585.1. Taxonomy (NCBI): domain Eukaryota; kingdom Metazoa; phylum Arthropoda; class Arachnida; order Ixodida; family Ixodidae; genus Amblyomma; species Amblyomma mixtum. Next base: position 37,808,653 of record NC_143021.1, on the reverse strand, counting down.
ATCCTCGGTCAGCTGACAGGACACAAAGGCGAGGCGCGCAGGCCCTGCGCGCTACCCACTCGAAAGCAGCGTGGGGAGGAGGGGAAGCGAGCGCGGCGTCGGCCGCTTTTCAGCCAGCCTCCGCTTCGGGGTTGTTGCCGCGACGCGCGTCTCATCTTTTCTCTTTATCTTTCCTCTGATTTTTAACTCTCATCTATCTGCTCCTCTATCAGCACGCGGCAGCGGTGGTGACTCGGCTGAGCCAGTAGGCAGGCCCGTGCAATTTCTTTTCATCCGTCTCTCAGTCACAACAACAACAACAAGCAGCGCAGTAAACACGCCGCCTTAAGCCTGTTTCACATGACAGCGAAAATGCTAGCGAATCCTGTCGCCGCGGCGGAAAAACCTGTTTTTGAGTCGTCGCTGCGACGAGCGGCGAGGTTTCAACAAGTTGGAAATTTTCACTGCGACGCGTCGCTCAATCGTTCAGTCGCTTGCATGTGAACCAGCCTTTATGGTTAAATAACCGCGATCGTAGCAGCAAGAACACATGGAAACGATGACACACGCTAAAACGAAGACGCCAGCCGCTTCGGCCGCCGCTAACCTCGCTTCTCTCGCCCTCTCTCACGCTGCTGATGACGATGACTGTACGGATGGCCTATCAGCCGTACAGTAGCGCCGCTCGCGGCAGTGTTTTTTTCTTTTTGCTCTCGGCGCACCAGCTTGGCAAGCTGCGGAGTGGAGTCGAATTAACCGACGCACGGCAAAATTTGCTCGAATTAACGAGAGTTTCGCCCCATAGACTCCTATGTATAATTGTAGGGACCTCGCGTGCAGGTCGAATTATCCGATTTTCCGAATTAACGGGGGTCGAATTAACGAGCTTTCACTGTATTATGTCAGCTTCTGTGTTAGTTATGGCTAGAGCTATTGCCACTTCCGCCAGTCTCAGAGGATTTTGTTTTGGTTATGACGATCAGTCAACCTTGCGTGTTCACCACCGCTATTGCGAGCGCCTCCTTTTGCGAATTCCTTGTTGATCATATGTTCTGTGGAGAGTCCTAACTTTCCTTCTGCCCTCATGGTGCATGTTCTTAGGCAGAGGTTTATTAAACATCGCCTTTCCAATTCTGGTGTCTTGCACTCCAGTCTCGATTCTAATACAGTTGAATCCCGCTACAACGAAATCGGCGGGGCGTACGAAAAATATCGTTGTCGCGGAATTTCGTTGTCGAGAAATTACAGACAAGTCGAGCAAAAAAAAAATTTATTTCCAGAAGTCTGTAAGCTTTGTCTGCTTGCGTCTTGCTGCCAGCAGCGGCATCACGCGACTCTCACACTCTGTTATGAGAGCCATCGCAACGTTGTCGTCGTGAGAGCCCAGAAACTTCCTGATAAGATCGAAGGCATCCATCTCCTGCGACGAGGTTGCCAAGGCGGATGAATCCTGGGCGGAGTCGTCTTCAGCTTCGGACGGTGGCTCTTCAGGCTCGCGAACACTTTTAATGATGTCCTCATCGCTCAGCTCCTCGTAAACAAGCACATTCGCGTCAGCGTTGAGGAAATCGTCCAGCTCAATATCGCCAGGGATGTTTCCTGCATCCTGGAGGGATTTCCAGGCCGTACTGATCCCCGGAGTCGACGATGATGGAGCGTCATCCTCCGCTGCTGCAGCTGTGCTGGTCGCCTCCTGGTCAACAAACCCGGCGTGCTGGAAGCAGTTGTTGATCAAGGTGGACCGCGTCACATTCCACGCAGCAGCTATAATCTGAAGAGCCATGAAGAGGTCCACCTTCGTCTCCCTGCCAGTCCCGATATTCAAAAGAATACGCTGAATCAGCCTCTCCCGATAAGCACACTTCATGCTTCTGACAATGCCTTGATCCAGCGGCTGAATGATCGAAGTGCAGTTAGGTGGGAAGAATCTCACTTCAATGCTTGACAGCTTGACGTCGTTGATGCGGTGGGCAGAACAATTGTCCAAGAGCAAATTAACCTTTCGGTTCTGCCTGCTCATGTCGCGGTCAAGTGCCGTAAGCCAGTCCGCAAATATGGCACGAGTCATCCACGACCGCCCGTTAGCGACGTACTTGATGGGAAGGCTTCTGTTTCACTTGAAGCTGCGCGGTTTAGCACTTTTATGCGTAGCATATTGCAATCACTTAGTTCAGCCCTTGGGCGCGGCCGGACAGCCACCAAACCACGTGATGTGACGTCACCAAACCACGTGAAAAAAAAAAAAGAAAAAAGAAAAAAAAAGAAAGAAAAAAAGGCCGGCTGAGCATGGTGGCGGTTGCCACCGCCCCATTTCAAAGGGGGCGCTCCTATCCATCCATCCATCCATCCATACGTCACGGAGGAAAAGCTGCTGAGAAAATCGAGTGCCGCCAAGCAATACCTCGCGCAAAAAGACCGCGCAATATGCAACGCATTCTTGGCTTAACCAAGCTAAGCCTGGGCTTCTTTTTTTTCTAATAACTAACGGGGGACGCCTGTCCGACCCATCCATATTCGTGCACAGCAGCACTGTCACTCTTTTCTTGCTGTGCTTGCCACCCTGGCAACGCCGCCCTTTAAAATCTAGCGTCCTCGCTGGCAGCATCTCATAAAAGAGGCCCGTCTCGTCCGCGTTATAAATATCGGACGGCACGTAGCCGCTCATGATATCAGCCATGTTGTCCACCACCCATTCTGAGGCGCCGCCAGTGTCCGCGGAACTTGCTTCCCCGCACAAAACTTTTCCGACGATGTTGTGCCTCGCTTTGAAGCGATTGAGCCAACCTGTGCTGGCCTTAAAGTCATCCAGGCCTAACAAACAGGCATAATTGAGGGCCTTCTGCTGAACAATGCTGCCGCTAAGCGGGATGTTCTTGGCTCGCGTTTCGACAAACCAGGTGTAAACAGCCTTATCGAGCTCCTCTTATGTTGGCTGCATCACCTTCTTGTGTTGAGCTGAAGTGCCCGACGCAAGTGTCTTGCCGATGTTTTCTTTGCTCTTCAGTATCGTTGACAACGAACTCGGCGCGATGCCAAAGTCTGCGGCAATAATCGACTTCTTCCCGCTTTCTGCTTCGGCGATAATACGCGCTTTTTCTTCTAGCGAAAGGAACTTCCGCTTCTTTGCTGGCGGCGACATCCTAGAAATTCAGCAGAGCAGAGACGCGACGAGACCACGCTAAACGGTGCACACACAAAGGAAGAAATGGCGATGCGGAGTGGGCGTCTTCCTGCACTGACTTCCGGTGACTTCCAGCCTGCCTCGCGTTTTTCTTTTTTTTTTCTCCAACAGGGCACGAAGCTCTGCCCACCGGTCCGCAGACTGCCTGAAACGCGCTCGGTGCCTAGCAGACGACGTGGCCTAAGACATTGTCAGATGGCGTCATATTTACGCGCTGGCGCATTTTACACGCGCTTTCGAGGAGCCCTTCTTCGCTTGGAGGCCGCAAACACTTATGAGCCAACACCGCTCGTTCATGGAAACCGCGAGCACCATGACAGCGAGCTCGAAGAAGGCCAGCAAAGAGCGGGGCGTGACGTCACTTCAAAAATCACGTGGGCATCTGGAGGAAAAAAGAAAGCGAGGAGGATGTGCGATTGAGTGCGGAAAGTCGCTCTTCAGCACTCAACTTCTGAAGAAAGACAAGACGGAGAAGGGGCCACTCACCCGCGAAAATTCGCAAAAAAAAATTCGTAGAAGCGAACACATGCTCGCAAAGTACTTCGTTCTTGAGGAAATTTTAATACATTAAGTCCTATGGGGGTTTCACGGGGAATGCAAAATAATTTGTGGCGAAAATTTCGTTGAAGCGGCGTTTGTTGTACCGGGATTCAACTGTATGGCTCTTCCAGCGCATGTGCACGTTAGCCTGCCACACTGTGTTGTTAGGTGTGCTTCTTTTAGCTCTTCCAGTGGTTAGTACAAAAGTGTGTACTAATTTGCAAAGGTTCGATTCAACTCGTTTATTTTCCATAGCGGTACAAATACAAACTCTGAATGGTCCCCTGGACTAAAAGTTGCACTGAGCAACTTGAAGGAGGTCCGGGGGCCACCTTACAAGACAGCAGTCAACATAGATTAACAAAAGAAACTGCACTCATCAAAAATCACATTGAAAATATATGGTTAAAGAAGCAGGTTTCAAAATACATACACATGAAACAAACAGTGGGACAATAAATAAAAATCATTTGTTGACATGGAAGCACACGGCCAAAGGACAATTAGTTTAAAACTAAGGCAAGACACATCAAATCAGGATTAAACGCAGCAGTTCAGTTGAGGTTACAGAAATAATTTTTAAATTCTTTCTTAGATGGAAAAAACCCTTTTGGATAGAAGTGATGGAACATTGTGCTTTAATGACTGAAGCTTATTTTGGGTGCGAAAATAGGGAACTGGCCAGTGTGGGGGATTTCTAGTCAATACATCTGTTGTTGGCTGTTGTAATGTTGCAACAGTTTTAAGAAAATTTGCAGACTCAGTGGATTAATAATAAAGCCGATTTAAGAGTTGATATTCATAACTGTGCTGGAAACGAATGATCTCATACTTCGGAAATAGGTTATTTGTAGATGCGTGTAGTATTCCAGCATTAGCCACATAGCGTAAAACTTTCTTCTGGAGCACATTAATTTTATCTGTATTTCTTTTTGTTGTTGAGCTCCATACGAGACTGCAATAATTTATGTGGGGTGCAAATAACGCTTGGTACAACGGGAGTTTAACCCTTTCGGGAATCAGGTTCCTGCAGCAGGACAGAGTGCCTGCAACAGCAGACAGCTTCTTGCAGACGTGATTAATGTGGTGATCCCAGTTTAGGTGAGAGTTAAAAGTAACGCCAAGAACCTTATGCTCATCTACTATTGTTATATCTTTACTCTTATAACTGATCTTATTTTGAAGTGTGAAAACTTTATTTCTTGGTCTAAATAGTAAAACCTTAGTCTTATACCCCTGTCAAACGGGCACTTTCGATCCTCATTGAGTCAATGCTCATCGAACTCAATGCAGATCGACGGTTGTCACACGGCTACTTTCAAGCGCAATCGAGCTCGATCCTGCTTGACTCGATGCCGGCCCCTCAAGAGTGCTTGAGGTTCCAAGCTCAATCGAAAGCACTCTCGCTCTCACGAAGCTATAAAAATAAACACTAGTTAACAAAACAAAACTGCAACTGTTGTTGTTGTAATTGATTAAAATGCAAGACAGAACATTTTCGGGCACTACACCTGCTTATATGCAAACAATCTCGACACCACGCTTCGCCGTCAGTGTAAACAACAAAGATGGCGTCTCGTCGGCGCGCAAACTGTGGAGCGAGCTTGAGATAGCCGCTCTCATTGACTGCTGGCTAGACCGCCTAGATAATTTGCGGCGCCAGAAGAGAAACACCGTAGTCTACGCAGAAATCGCGGAGGCATTGCGGACCCTCGGGTTCCATCGCACAACAGCCGAGGTGCGTCGCACGTCTGGCTACGGATTTGGCTGCCGCTGCCCCCGACTGCACAGTGTTGCCGGACATCACCTTGTTATGGCTGTTGGAGGAACATTGGGCGCCACCTAACACACATGAGGGAAACTTCTCAAGGAGCATTGAAAATGCCCGTGTAGCACCGGGTGTTTCAAGCGTGCTCGAAACTCTCAATGCAGATCGAGTTCAGTGAGCATCGAAAGTGCCCGTGTGACAGGGGTATTAGTGGGATTGATAATTATGCAGTTAGACTGGGACCACCCCGATAGGAATTCGAGCGGTTCGGTTGCACTGCAGAACTAAAGCGTTTGGATCTGCACCTTTGTGAAGAATGGTACTGTCATCAGCATATATAAACCATTTAGCTGATTGATCAGTAAGAACTATATCATTAATATATAGATTAAATAATAGCGGGCCTAAAACACTACCTTGCGGTACTCCAGTTTGTAGGGGCAGCAGAGATGATTCAACAGTGTGTATACGGACGCAATGGACTGCGTCTTTCAGGTACGATTTAGTTAAATTGAGGGGTTCGCCCCGTATTCCATACTGTGATAGCTTACCTAACAAAACATTATGGTTGAGGGAGTCAAAGGCTTTACTGAAGTTAAGAGACCAAGTGTAGAAAGACCAGAATCTAAATTTTGAACTATCTGTTTTTTAAGTAGAAGCAATGCCATTTCTGTCGATTGTCCCTTCCTAAATTCATTTTTGGAGTCGGTTATTATCCTGTTTTTCTCGAGAAAGTTATTAAATCTATGAAATACAACCTTTTCAAGCCCTTTTGAAAAAATCGAGAGAATGGATATTGGCCTATAGTTATTCACGACATTTGTATCGCCTCCTTTGTGCACTACAGCAATTCTGGCCTTTTTCATCTCATCGGGGAAAGTGCTGGATTCCAGAGCTAAATTAAAAATGTGGGCTAAAACAGAAGCGATATATATTCTATTACATATTTTACTGGTCTCATCTGAATGTTATTGGGGTCCAACGCTTTACTGTTTTTCATGCTAATAAATGTGTGGTAGACTTAAGAAACAAACTGTGAGAGGGACTAGGGCTTCCTGTGCATATTACAAGTGGGCTTAAATTAGCTGCCTGGGCAGTATTAGCAAAATACCGGTTGAAATAATCTTCAAGTTGTACACCACACAACTCTACGCCATTATGAAGCACCGTTTTTGAGGGAGCAATCTTCCTTCTTCTACTGAGAATATCATTTACAATGTTCCATACGGCAGGTGGGTTCTTAGTCACAGTTTCAGTGAAAAGGTTTTTGTAGTATAAATGTTTTGCCTGTCTAAACGTAGCATTTATTTAGTCTGTTTTGTACAGCTGACATCGCGAGCACAAAAAGGCACGATAAAGGCTGTTCTTCCCTTTAATACATTTGATATGTTCTGAGGTCACCCAGGGTTTCTTACTTTTCCGGGATCGCTTTGCAGTTTTAAGTGGTAATGTTTATTATAGATTAAAGGGAAAGTTTCAAGAAAGGCTGAATAAGCTTTGTTAGCATCTGTGTGATCGAATACGAGTTTCCAGTTATACACAATAACGTCGTGCTTAAATGATTCCAAAGCACTTTCGGAAATAGGCTGATAGGTGAACTCATGGGCGAAATGTTTTTTGTTCGGACCAGGAAAGGTCATGAAAACTGGGCAATGATCGCTTATGTCGGATGAGATTGTGCCCGCACATCGAATATCTGTATTGAGATTAGTGATAAGAAGGTCAAGTGTTGATGAATGGGAAGGTGTAACACGTCGTCATGACGTTTTTGTAACCGGCTGAGAGGAGTCTAACATCGAAGTCGTAATTGTTTGTTCTGTCCATGGTATCAATGTTAAAATCACCGCCACAAGTGAAAGAATAGTTATTTTGGGAAACGTAATCCATCAGGCTGTCAAAAAACGTGATAAAATCTTCCACATTACCACACGCAGGTCGGTACACAGCGCAGATGATATCATTACAGGTTTTTATGGTCAGCACTTGAAAATTTGTGGTTACCGCAGAAGATTCTGACATTTGTTCACAATGCAATTCTGTGTAAACGTAAAGTACCAAGCCACCACCACGTCTGCTGCTGCGATTTTGAAAGAAATGTTGGTAACCTTCAATTGGAGGGATATCGGATGCATGATTACACCAAGTTTCAGATATCATCAGGATTCTAAATTTGAATGTAAATCCTCGCAACAGTTGATCAATCTCGTCACGCTTGTTGCATATGGAACGTGCATTAAGGTGCAAAAAAGATATGTCAGATTGACTGGTTAATTTAAGATCAGCTGGACAAATAAATTCAAGGTATTCCATTTTGGAAACTGTACAGCCACACGACAGAGTGTTTCTTTACAGAGTCTTGCACAAATCTGACTCATGCTCAGTTTTGATGACCATCCGATTTTCTTGCAAAATCTTGCCGTTGAGCGTCCAGACCGATTTCCACCCCTGTTTACGCTTCCTCTGCGCCGAGAAGTTTCCTTAGGGCAGGGCCAGACCTTGCCTTCTTTCTCTTCGTGAGAACAGCATCTCGCAGATGCTGTTCGCAGATGACTGCGAAATTTTCGCAGATGACTGCATTCTATTTAAGAAAATTAGCAGCACTACCGACCAAGAATGCCTGCAGTCAAATCTTAATAATGTCCTAGAGTGGTGCACCCTTTGGTCCATGAAATTAAATAGCGACAAATCGGTTCTTCTTCAGGTTACTAACAAGAAAGCGCCATACAGTTTTAATTATGCAATAAACAATCTTCCACTGCTACAGGTGAGCGAATACAAATATCTTGGAGTCACCATTACAAATCGCCTTTCATGGTCCAGCCACATTAATAGCATTTGCTCGTCTGCTTCAAGGAACCTCGGCCTTCTAAGACACAAATTAAAACACGCTCCCTCTGAACTTAAACAACTTGCCTTCAACACACTAATTCGTCCGAAACTTGAGTATGCTTCCGTCGTATGGGATCCGCACTTAAAAAAGGATATAAAGAAACTTGAAATGATCCATAGAAAAGCCGTCCGTTTCATTTTTAACGCTTACCATAGCTCTATCTCGCCATCCGTTCTGATGTCCACGAAGAACATACCCACTCTAGAAAGAAGGAGAGCACTCGCAAGGCTTAAATTTCTGTACTCATTTTACTCTAGTCAATTTAATATTAATGCTGCTCCCTATATATCCCCCCGTTCTACACGGCAGACACGCAATAGCCACAACCATAACCTTACACCGTACTTTGCACGCACAAATACGTTCAAAAACTCATTTTTTCCCCGAACAATCACAACATGGAACTCACTGCCAGCAAATGTCTTTTCGGCTCAGGATGCCGCTGCTTTTGAAAAGAGTGTCTTATTGTATGTGTAAACTTAACAATATCATTGCCCTCTGTTTGGTTTTCTTCTTTTATTGTTGCCGGAACGCTGGATTTGCGTAGTGTTTGATATTATTTTTGCTTTTTGAATGTTGCCCCCCTGCTTGGTCTCTATGACTGCAGTATGTGTAAATAAAAAAAAATAAATAAATAAAGTTTCCTTAGGGCAGGGCCAGACCTTGCCTTCTTTCTCTTCGTGAGAACAGCATCTCGCTTTGCTCTGGACTTGAATTGCTCAACAATGTGTTTTTCAGCATCATTTCGTGTCGGCACTCCTCTGAGATTAGTTCTTTCAAGGCACTGCCGATCTGCTTGACAGTGTCAACAACATTTTTCATTTCTTGCACCCCTCGAATTTCAATGTTTTTGTTCCTGGAATATTTTTGATTTGTCAAAGAAAACATACACTCGCCAAGGTTCAAAGAAAAATAAGAATGAACTGACGTTTCGGCGCCCGTACGGGTGCCTTGATCACAAAGAAGCGAAGGACGGGCAGGTGAGCTATAGTATATGGGCAATTTTTCGAAGGGTGCGCAGGTATATCTCTGGGAGATTGCCACGGGTCCGGTTAATCGTGTTTGGCGTGGACTGAATGCACAATGACTCTATGAGAAGGCGTTTTGGCAATGATTTTTCTTTTGCAATTACACATGCTGCGTTCCAGTCGATGGTATGGCCAGTTTACTGATGTTGCGCTAAAGCGTTTGAGTTAGATTTTCCTTGGCAACGTCATTTTTGTGCTGTTTGAGCCTTGTCTTTAATTTTCCTGTCATATGCCCTTCAAGGTACCTATTTTTGTTTTCCACGCTTACGCACCTCTCCTGCAGTGCCCCGTTTTCTTTTTCAAGTGTTTGATTCTTGGTGAGTTCAACATTTAGCTTTTCTTTCAGGTCTTTGATATCCTCGTGTGCATATTCTAAGCTTTCAGTTATGTTACGCTGTTCTAACTTCAACTCGCGAATTTCGTTTCGTAGGTCTCTTTCAATAGTTTCTTTAAAGGTTTTCAACTCCTGTTTTAGTTCCTCCTTTAGTTCCTCCTTCATTTTATGCACATCCTTTGTCATGACTGGCTAAGTACACGGGTGCTGTACTATTAGCACAAAACAGAAACAGCGATTCAGTAGTGACTGCACCTGTGATAGCACTTGGCAGCAGCGACAAATATGACAAAAAAAGCTTCAAAAAATTTACACGTACCTGCAGCAAAGAGCGCAGCAAAGTGCTGAGTCCGATGAAAGCTGTTTTCGCCGCTGCTGCCAAGTGAGGGTAGACGAGGAACGGGTGCTCCTTTTCTAGCCAGCAACAGGCCACGTGGTGCAGGTCACAGGGGTCAGGTGATATGCTGTGATGACGTGGTATCGCTCTCCGTTATAATCCGGGCAGTCAATCAGTTGTCCACTTATGGTCACGCAGAAGGCAGGTTCGTAGCTCTGACGGAAGTCAACCTGCGGCAAAGAGCGCAGCTAAGTGCTTAGTCTGATGAAAGCTGTTTTCGCCGCTGCTCTTGTGGTCAGCGATCCATCTGATTAGTCTTACTGACGTGTTAACTGTCGTCTTTAGTTTCCATAGTGTTTCCTTACTCTTCCTGTTTGTTTGGAGGAACAGCCCTATGATTCGTATTGTTTGTACCTCTTTGGTGGGAAGCCCTCGTACGCAGACTTTGAGTGGGGGCTGGGGTGCATAGTCTTTGGCACGAGGGCCTCTGGGTTTTTCTTTGATTACAAATACTAGCTTAGATTGGGAGTGCGAGCAGGTTAGTCGTGCTTCACCTCCTCGATGGTTTCCACTGCCTGTTGCATTGTGTCCTCTACTTGACTGTCGCTACCTGTATCTCCTGCGTAGAAGGTGCATTGCGACTTTGCCCAGGAGGCAACGAGTATGGAGCGTTCTCTACGGGGTGCATGCTACAGTCGTCAGGCTAGCGTAGCAGCCGCTCAACACTGCATGCCTACGCCTCGAAGCTTCGAGAGCTTGTGAGGAGCCTTGTGCGCGAAGAAGTAGAGGAACTTCGCCTCGAAGCTCCGCGGGCTGCCATGATGGTGCATGATGAGTTGTACAGCCAGCTCCACCGCCTGCACCCTACAGCAAAGCACTACGAAGTGGGCCAGTGCCTTTTCCCTCCTGTGCCTTCTCTGCGCTGCCCAACGGCAGCTGTACCAGCCGTGCCGCAGGAGTCCTGGCCCACCATGAGCAAACAATCGGCCGCTCTGCTCCCACTGCAGGGAACCTGGCCACATCCTCTGCCACTGCCGCTACTGCAGAAGGGGTATAGACACCTAAGGTGGTTGGCATATTTTCTTCTCTGTATTGATGCGGCAGACACTAGTATGCATGAATCACCACCTACAGCCGTTAAATAATTTATAATCGAATTTTTCTCATGCTGTTTCAGTTTCGGTTTCAGTAGCTGAACAGTGGCTGTGATACAAAGAAAGGTAGTGAGGCATGAAAAACTGCAATACAATCAGTGCTTCTACATAAGTTGTCATTCTGGCTCTTGAGGAAGGCTGGCTTCAGTACTGTAGTGAATTACAACAGTGAAGCAGCAATTATATTGCAGTTTTTTTCACGCCTTACGTGGTCTATAAGCTCTTTGGCGTCATAGCCACTGTTTGGCTATTCAAACTGAAGTAGGATGGCAGAAAAATTTTATTATAAATTATTTAGCTTTCTTAAACAAATGTCACTTGGCGATTCATGCATAGTAGTGTCTTCCGCATCATTATAGAGAAGAAAACATGCCATCAAAATTGGTTGTCTATACTCCTTTAAGGGGGTTTTCACCGGACGCACCTCGACTGCACTATAGTGAATGGCTGCAGGATATCGAGCAGTACCTGTCCGATAACATGCAGCCATCGGCCTCGCAGTGACACCAGTTCCGGTCGACACACCCAAGGCGGCTCTCTTCGCCCAGCCACTCGTCGTCCTCTGGTCAGTTCAGAGGCATGTACACATATCAGGAATACAGCATCCTGCGAGGGTAAGGCCGCCGCTACTGGACCGAGTCAAGAGCCTCCAGCCAACAATCAGCGGTGACCGTCCAACCAACGATGACGATCTGGCCCGACGACCTCAGCGACAATGATGTGCTGTAACCAGCTGGTTTCTGCTGAAATCAACAATTCGTTGTGACGATCCGACCGACGACAACCTGACCCGACGACCTCAGTGACGACGTGCTGTGACCAACTGGTTTCTGCCAAAATCCCGGTAGCCGCCGACAACCACGACGTGACCACACTCGTGGATACCGGCACTGATTTTTCAGTAATGAGCAGTCGGTTCTGACCCCTTGGTCTGGACCGCAGATCTGCACCACTGGGGGCCATGCTGATTGGTGTCTGCACTTCATGCCACTTTCCCTGGTTGCTTTGATGTGCTGCTCTGAAAACCTGATGCTTGGCTTGGATTTCCTCCGGGAGTATGGTGCCGTCATCAACCTTCAGGAACTTCCTGTTGACAACGACACCGAGCCACGCAGAACCGAATTACGCGTCACTGGCATGGTCGTATTGCGTGCTGCAAAGAGCAGCAGTATTTCCAGCTCGTCGTCGAAATCATCGATTTCATAGCGCATGTGACGTCTATTTAACGCGGGGACAGAAGTGCTCGCGTGCCTTGTCTAAAAGAAAGTCTCCGCTTCAACGCTGAAAAGTCAGCACGGTCTCAGGACTAATTTTCGCAGAACGAAAATTGGCGCTTGTCTAATGCGCGGGGAAAAGAACTTTAACTGTTTCGCTACCGCGGAAAAATGGACGATTAGGAGTGTACTGAAAGAAAAAATTTTTTCACTAGAACTAACACATCCAGCACATATTGCAATGCATGAAATTGTAGCTTAATAGTTGTACTTCTGAATGAAACAAACAGAAGAGTTGTGTGTGCAAAGTGAATGAACATTTAGTTGTGAAATTTGCCAAAAACAAGAAAAAAGTATATAGCAAAAACAAAAGTTACCGGCTGCACTAAGCCAGAACTTGATTAGAGGAAAGCTGGAATATACAAACTGTTGCACATGTTTATAGCTGTCATTATTCACAGTTTCAGCTATGAGAAAAAATTACTGCACTTTCCATGGCCGGTCAAGTCGGGGGTCATGGCTGTGGTGCCACAGTGAAGAGCAATCAGGGGTGAAGATGTGAAGCAGAGGTAGACTGACAGGTGCTTCACATAAGGTTTTATCTTTGTTCCTCTCTTGTTCTCTGATAGCCGAGCTTGCAGTTTCTTCTTTTTTTCATTTTTTTCGGTTGATGTTGAATGGATTCTATGGTAGGATTGGGGGCATGGACTTCTTTTTCCTCATCATACCCGAAGATTTCTTGAATGAGCTGCTCCCTGAGAGCCAGCTGATAAAATTTGTCATTTTAGGCAAGCTCTAAAACATCAAGATGGATGAAATAAGTTTTATCGATGTGGTTCAAAAGCCAGAACACTTTCGAAGTCTTGCCAATAGATGCTGCCGTCACTGAATCATCCGGGTTCGTTACGTGCAAAAAAACAAACAAAAAGAAGTGAAAACCAATTTTGGGGATTTATTTTTGATGGCAGAGGGCTAGAATAGATTATTCTGGTATTTCAACAGAGATGTAGTCACGGCAGGTCAACAATTCCAATGTATATGATGATTCCAATGAACTTCAGCATCTCCAACGGATTCACGTCTTCCCATGAGCCATCATGCCGAGCGTATGTTTGCTTGTCCAAAATCTTCATCCATGCATACTTAATAGTGTTTTTGCACACGGTCTTCATCACCTCCGCCGTAAAGAGCATCAAAAAATGCTGAGAGGTCAAGTGAATCTCCGAGCGCTGCTCCGCAGCGATGTGCCGATATGGACACCTAGCGGTCGTCTTGGTTGAAAAACGCGGCGCGACCTTGAGCATTTGGCAAACTGTCTTCGCCATACGTTGTGAAGACACTGAAGCACAAAAATAAACCACTGTCATCAATTACAAACCGTATGCACCGCAGAAAACACACAGCGAACGAAAACAGAATTTACATGCAAGTACACGCTGACGTTCCAGGCACCCGAGGCGAAGTCTCGCTGTCGAAACCGAAATCCGACGTTTGTACATTGTTGCCCGACTAATAACCGCTGCTTACATCCCAAAAAACGAAACCGAAACCAGCCGACGTGCTCTGTGTCAGTTTTCGGTTTCAAGGAACGCGCGGCGATGCGGACGCCATTTTCTGCGGCTGGCGCTGCTGCGGCTGCAGCCGGAGGGGGGGAGGCCGTTTCACGGCGCCCCCTCTTGTCAAAACACTGAAACCAAGGCTGCAATCGAAAGAGCAGTTGTCATGGAGGGAAGGTTCCTCCATGGCAGTTGTTGAGCTCGCTAACTAGGTGGTGGAGCACGTCCACGACGCTCCAAAATGAGCTTTTTTGCGTGGGCGATTTGAATCGTTCATATGCGAACGATGCCCTATGGCGCGGTAGCGAAAGAGTTAATTAATTTTTGAAAGCCAGAGTAGCAGACATGCTTATTACGCAAACGCTTTTTGATTATGGGCACTGTGCGGCCGATGGAGCTGCACAGTGCTGCGTTCAGCGCCACCAGCGGCCAGTTTACCATCCCGAGTGAGACTGTTTTCCGTGACTCCAAGGCAGCAGTCACCTGCGTGCCGCTGCTTATAGAAGCCAGTCTGCCCTTGGGCTGACAAGTTTGTTTTTGTTTGTTTGTTTTTTTCCAAGGAGGGCTAAAGGCATCAAGTTTTTTCAATCCTGCCATGTTCACGATGTGAATGAAATTTTGACGGCAGATGCCCCGATGCATCGCGTAGACATGCGCCCTCAAAATCAATCAAATTGAAGGTGTGGAATATTTTAGGCGAGTCTTAACTGTTCCTCTTCTCCTGCGCAGCTGTCACTGACCAGGCACCTGGTCCAGCTGCAAGGGAGACGTTGCAGAAAAATGCAAACAGACCGCTGCTGTGGCAAATTTTTGCACCGAAGCGACACACTGTCGAAAGCTAGCCACCCTCATGCGTGGAGAATACCGAACGGCAGGAGAATAGTATACCCAAAATTTTTAAATCTGCCAAATCAGACAAACTATAAGGTGTTAAAAACCGTTATGAAATTCTCTTCTCGCAAACAGTGATAAGCTTTTTCATTTCATCTGTATGAGTTTAATTTATCTCATGACATCCTAGATTGCGTGTTAAGATAGAATGCAAAAAGCAATGGTTCTAAGACAATTTTGTGGGTGATGTCCATTCTGTTTAGGAACTGCAAAGCCAATGAAGGGGGAGTATGTGTTCAACCATTTTGGATGCGTTAAATATGGCCTTAATGATTTCTAGTGAGCCAAGGCATTGGGAGAGTGTGAACTAACGAAAACAATCAAGAAGGCTCAATAGAACTGTCTGTATGGGACAAGCGATCGTGACCCGAATGCCCCAGCAATGAAATAGTGCCGAACGGCGCACTTTGATGATGAAAAAAATTGGATTTTCTCGCAAGGCTTGAACACTGATTTGAATGCTGATATACATGGCAATATATCTGTTGAATATGTCTCAGTCTCAGATGCAGAAGCATAAATATATCAAAAACAGGTCACAGTAGGTCTAGCAGAAAACGTGGCATAGGCAGGAGAGTTGAAATCTGGGTGGCATAGGCACCCAGAACAACAAACGAAAGAAGCAAGGAGTCCGCGCATAACTGGCACCAAAGTGGGCAGTCTGAGGTACAACGTGGCATAATGTCCAGTAGCATGTCGCGCACAACTACAAACATCCTGCACCCCCTGTCGCTTTTATCTGACAGCCTGAAATGTAAAGTGCATTCATGAAAGCATGCTTTGCTTAGAAAGAAAGGCATAATGAGAAGGTATTTATTTTTCAGCAGCCATATGGCAAGGGGCGCATATGGTGCTCGGTAGAAGGGCTTCAATATGATTCGTTTGAGAATGTCTTTTTTTTTTTTTTTTTCAGGCACTCTAAGCACTTTACTGCCGGCCCCAGATTAAGAAGGCAGGCGAAATATTTCACAGGGCCAGCTGTGTGATATGAAATCGCGATGGAATTAAAAGCTCAACTTGCTGTCTAGAATGAAAAGGACATTTCCATGTTCCGTTTCGGTTAGGATGCTGTAGGTAAATCTTGGTTCCAGGTGAATTCTGGTGAGGCCTGTTGCAGCCAAAAATACAACAATTTGTTCACACCGTAAAACAGCGCGCTTACACGGGACGAAGAAAGAAGACACGCACACACACAGCGCTGAACTTACAACTGCATGGTTTATTGCATTGCTCGCAATAAATACCGGAAAGGAAAACAAAAAACAACCAAAGGAAGGCGAGGAAAATATCCTCCTGTCGCATCATGTCGTCAATGGTTATTCAAGATATTTAATCTCTTTTCTTGTCAGTGCCATCGATGGAGTGCGATCGATGCCCCAAAACCAGCGCGGTGCAGTAAGAAACATGAAAAAATGTTCACCACCTGTGACACGGAGGTAATCTACGAGATACCGCTGTCATGCGGCGCATCTTATGTGGGCCAAAGTGGACGCTGCATAAACGACCGTCTACGAGAGCACGCCATTAACATCCGCACAGGGTACGGCAGCACGCTGGCAAAACACGTATCTGCCTGTCATTGCACACCTAACCTTGGACGAAGCCAGATTTTGAGGCGGTATAATCATCAACACAAACGTGAACTATATGAAGCATTCATCATAGACAGGAAAGGCGCGTCATGCGTTAGCACTCCATCGATGGCACTGACAAGAAAAGAGATTCAATATCTTGAATAACCATTGACGACATGATGCGAGAGGAGGATATCTTCCTCGCCTTCCTTTGGTTGTTTTTTGTTTTCCTTTCCGGTATTTATTGCGAGCAATGCAATAAACCATGCAGTTGTAAGTTCAGCGCTGTGTGTGTGCGTGTCTTCTTTCTTCGTCCCGTGTAAGCGCGCTGTTTTACGGTGTGATCATGTACCAACTGGCCCGGCAACTATCCTTAAAACAATTTGTTGTCCTCTCGAAACAGTTCATTGGTGCTTGATATAACCTCACCGCTGTCTGCTTCGCTCACTGCCACCCCAGTGAGTTCGTGCCGCCTTCTCTCTGCACATGTGGCACTCCAAAGTTAGGCGCGCAAAGTGCCTATACGACAGTTTCGCGCAATCCCCAGAAAGTCGAATAAGGAAGGTAGTCTTATGTTGCTTTGAAGGGGAAATGAAAGGGCCACAATATGTGGCCTGGCGTACATTCGCTGAGGTTTGTAGAGATGCAGGCAGGAAGTTCCGATGGACAGACTGGAGTCTGTGTTCTGTGTGGCCAGTGTACATCGAGTGAACTTGCAAGTTGACTGCAGTGCAGCTCATGTGGTGTATGCGGAAAGTGAAGGCGCATTTCGTAGAAAGCACTGCAGCGTAGTGGTGCTTCATCATCATGTCACCCCAGTGTGGTTCTGCTCCTGTCCCGTTGCAGCAATGTACTCCAACAGCACGTACCGAGGCCGCTCGGAGGTCCTGAGGGAACTGTACCAGCAACGCGGCTTCACGCCTTTCAGTGAGTTCCCCTGTTCTCAGAGAGGGCAGGCCAGTGCAGTTGTTTGCCTGCTTGCAGACTGGCTGACGGCCGACAGCGGCATCCCTGTGGACCAAGTCTACGACTGCTTCCGAGAGGTGCGTTTGTTTTGGCATGGAAGTAGCGCGGACAAAACGAACAAGAGTGACTAAACCTTTATCGGAAGGACACACAAGCACACCTTGTAAAAACATCAGGAAAAAGCCAAAATGTATTAAAAAAAAACGGGAAAAATAACAGGGTAAAAGGTTCAACTCTAGTAGCGTACAACTCAAAAATAACAGCAGTTGTCAACTATGGGCCATGGTTCAAGACATCCTGTACAATCAAGCCTCGTTAATTCGGAAAATTGGATAAATCAGCCTCCCGTCAAAAGTGTACATAAGTCAATGGCAGCATGCACTCATTAATTCATAGTGAAAGAGTGCCGGACTGATTAATTTGGACTGAAGAAAGGCCAGGAATAGCGCTGGAGTCAGTTTTCGAGACGCACATCGTTACTGTCATCATTTAAAACCAGTGCTGGACCAGAAACGACTCCATTCAGAAACTTACAAGGGGAAGCGGCTACAGTAAAACCTCGTTTAATCGGCCCCCGTTACGGAAATTCAGACCGCCACTGGAGTTCCACCTAACGCCCATGCAAAACTATGGCGTCGGAAGCTCGTTTATTCACAGGGCACACCTCGGTTAATTCAGTTGGGCCCCCGAAGGGGCGCCGTGTTGAGATATGACGTGCTCGACAGGCGATCGTCCAGATATTCATCCACAGGCCTGAACTGCATATTACACTTTCTCCCGCGCGCCTCTGATCGGCACGCAAAGGCAGCAGCCGTGTTGATGGTTGGCAGGTTCCCTTTGATAGGCCAAGAGAGAGCCCAGCCACGCAGTTTTGTTTTCAGAGCTTCGTCGCCAGCTCACAGTGATGGCGGCTATCGTCTGCACATATCAGCGAGCCAGCCAAGCTGCACACCGTTTGGTACAACGATTGCCTTGCTGCTGATCTATGGGGTTTTTCGAAGGCGCCAATGCGTGGTATTTCTGTTCTTCCAGCGCATAGAAACTCCACGCTCGTCACATGCTCTGTTTGTGTGGTGAAGCCACCCCACAGGCCAAGAAGCTTCAGCGCTGTCGTTTTGGAAAGAAGCCTTGTGGAGCAGTTGTGCTTCTTCTGCCACTCACGATAGCATTAAAACATTTGATGGAACTGCGAGAGATCACTGTTGTCATGCAGTTTTCGTCTTGAAAGGAAATAATAATTCCCCAGGTTCCCACTAAATAAATTTTGCTTTCACGTAAGCAGTTTTTGGCAGTTTGGGGAGCTGTTTGATAATTCAACATTCGGATAATTCGGACATTTTTTCCACTCCATTGAAGTCTGAAATACTAACCAGGTTTTAGCGTATTACTCCGCTAGCCAGTCACAACAGTAAACAAAATAAGCTTCTTAATGTTTTACTTTATTAAACAAGCCAGGCACCAGAATTGTAGAGCTTATAATTTTTTTCTCGCAATAGCTTCTTGTTTAGAAGGACGGCAGATTTGGCGAGTTGGTGTCCCATGGTGACAAGAAAATTCAAACAGCGGGAGGCAACTCCTCTTCCTGGTCCTGTTGTCTAGCGCTGTTTGAATTTTCTTCTTGTTTAGGTAAAAATAAAAGTTTTAACAACAGACTACTTTCTTGCCGTAGAGGAGTTTTGTGTGGCAGTCCTTCCTGAATGTGGGTGGAGCACGGACTTAAGTTGTGTCCCACTCTAGTAAGAAGTGCAGCATAAACAAGGCTCGACATACGAAGTCAAGGAACCAGCACACGCACAGTCAAGGGAGATAAACCAGAAGGATCTAGATTTGTCTAGGTTTGTCAAGTTTCTTCACTGGCACAACTAATGGTTTACCTACACAAGATTGATATGTAAAACCTGGATAATATCACGTGGGGGTTGATCCTTGTGTGGTGCTAAAATGTTTTTTTTTTGCTGAAACTGAAAATGGAGCCTTATAGTCACTACAGTGGTCAACTGGGTGCAATTATTTGGACCCTGATAGCGATTCCTTCTGGCACACATTGTGGGATCGTCATCACCCGAGTGACGGTGTGCTAATTAGGTGGCATTTCGCCCACATATCGTGGGTTCGGGGCAGAGCAAACTGAGGGCACTGTCAGCGTTTGGTACACGCCTGCGCTCTTGCTCTTAGCTCTTAAGGAAGGAAGGCGCAGTTATTCGAAAGCACAAGTGTTTATTACACAGAAAGCTGCATTACATAACACTGCACTAATCCCCAGACCTCGGTACAACCCATAGCCCCACCGCAGCACCCGAAAGCAGGCTCACGGAGCCGTGTGCTCAAAGCAAAGACTACATATGCGCATGGCAGCACAGCTAAGGGCGATCACACGCCGTGCGGCCAACCAAAGGGTTAAATCGCGTGCAGCTCAACACGAGGGAGGATGGGGTATACGCGGAGCACATCTTGACAACGCATGTTGCACATCGATGGCTCATTGCGCGTCATCACTGGCAATGGCCCGGCGATGACGGAGAACCAGCCAAATCAGGCCCCCCGAATCCGGAGTGCGTCAGCGCCGCACAGGGGCGCACAGGCGGGCTACACAACTCCGGAGGTTCGGGCCTGGACTCGAGCATACCTACTAGATGCGCACGTTAAAGCACCCGCGCTCTTGGGCCCCCGGCTGTCGCGAATCGGTGTGCCGCATCTCCAACTGCTGAAGGGGAACGCTTTCGCGTGCAGGTTCGAAGAGGAAACCAGAAGAATCAAACAAAACAAAACGAAGCCGTGTTTACACTTTAAAGGAAAGGAGTCAATAAAAGAAACGGAAACACCCAGGAAAACACACGTGCAACACTAGGGATAAAAAGGAGAGAGTTCACCGGATACAAAGCGTCCCAGGTGGAGCGGGAATGCCTTGCAGGCAGCACAGACGCAGCTTGTCACATCGCTGGCATTGCATCCAGGGTGGTAGAGCGCCAGGAGATGAGGAACGAAGATGGAACTCCTGTCAGCCGCCCCCAAGAACTGCAGCAGGAGAACTGTAGCCAGGTCCTGTCATCCCAGGAAGCCTTGGCAGCATTCATTATTACAGCGCAACGACAGTACAAAACAAGAGGGGGACACTACAGCGCTGACTGTCAACTAAATTTTATTCAAGACCAGTAGGGTTCTTATACCACCTGGCAATCAGAACAGGAAATAACATACAAGAATAGCTACAGGCATGCGCAAGGGTACAAGAACGGCGGTTAGCCGGCACGTGTCAGATTTCACATTCTAGATATTCGATCTCCTTCTGGGACAATGTCACTGATGGTGCGCTTATGCAGTCGTCCTGCAATCTTAAAATCATACAAGCTTCTATTATCTCTCTTGTTAATGCATCTCGGTGTCTCCCTATGACATTGCATTGCCTGTACATAGGTTCACATTTATCGTCGCTGTCATCTTCTGCGCTGCAGTACCTGCAATGTTTGACTACGTGGCCTGAGGTAGCAGCACATGCGACATTGTCACTGTGCTCTTTTAGCCTTTTGTTGAGATAGCGGTCAGTCTGCCCGATGTACTTTTTCCCACAGGACATGGCCAGTGAATACACCACACCTTCTTGACACGGGACAAAACGATCACCGTGTTTAACTTTAGACCTGCGCAGTTCGTTAGTCGTGCAGTTAACTTTTCTGCACGACCCGGAAAGTTTTTCCGGTGCTGAAAATACTACATCAACCCCTGCCCTACTTCCAATTTTCCGGAGGTTGTGCGACACCTGATGGAGGTAAGGCAAGACAACAACCTTTCTTCTTTCCCTTTGCTTAACCGGTTCGCCAGTGCAGCGAGGTCTCAGGTTCTTCAGCTGCTTTTCTGCCACTGACACTGTGACATCGGACAGATAACCAGCCATCGTAAGGCGATCAACTTGTTTTGTCCCATACTATGCTGGCAACACTTCTTTAAAACATTATTAAAAACAGAATGAATAATGGCCCTTTTTACAAGTTTTGAATGAGCTGATGCGTATGGCAGGATGGGTTTTTTTGCTCGAGGCTCGCACGACCAACACACATGGGACGGAGTGAAATGAAGGGCGAGATCTAAGAACCTGATAGAGTCATTAAAGGTGCACTGAAGAGGAATCTGAACTTGTCTTTTTGCCGCGGGAACTCGATCTACACGTTCTGAGCTTTCTTAGAAGCTTCGATTTATTGCCCTGTGTGGCCGATTTCCCTAATTAAATCGAATTAAGGTTCGGCTCCCGCCTTTGTTTTTTTAATTCTCCCTCGTACAGTGGGCGGAGCCGACCAACGTGTGGAGTGCCTTTCACCCAGTCCCGTCGCGGCTTGCCGCTCCGCCATCGGCGGAGTAATACGTAGTAGTCCGTAGTAGAGCACTGCACGGGCCTCAATCTCAGGCCCGAGCCCGGCCCAGGCCCGCTAAATTATCGCTTTAGCGAGCCCGGCTTGGCCCGTGAATCCCGGAGTGAAACCCAGCCCGGGTCCGGCCCGTCCCGTTTCACAGTAACGCTTGAGGTATTCTGCTCCCTCTGTGCAAGTGCGCTGCTACTACACCGATAAGGAACTGGCCGACAAAGGTTCTGAAACTGCAGTTTGGCTCCCAGAAAGTTGGTTCTTTTTAACCCAGAAGGAAGTGATAGTGCTTGCCAGGCCCCTCTTTTGAAGAGTGATCTCGTGTAGGTGGGCAAATTTAAACTCGGAAGTTCCGAGAGCCAAATAAAAAGGGCTGCATACGCGCGTAATAGACTACTTTGCATTCCCTCATGATTTTAATCAGTTATATTTTGCCGCCCGCGAAGTATAAACATTAAAGCTGCTTAGCAAGCAGTGGGATGACATTTTTTAGTGAACGCGATCTCACAGGTTAAACTCATAGCCGAACTGGTCGCCTTTCAGCAGAAACAAACAGAAAAAGGCTTGAGTATTTCATGGTGTGTGTTTGATGACTATAAGCACCCTAGAGTAATATGTTCTTCCCGAATGCATTTCTAATAGTGTACAGGTATGTTTTAAGATGACGAACAATCAATGGCCAATTAAGACCGGTTGAATTTTACTCGTACTGGTGGAGCAGAAGATAACGCGAAAACCACATGATAACTTACAGCGCAAAACACTTATCATGACAACCAGGCTGAAGAAGCGAGGAGAGATAGATGTGGTTATGAGACGAGATTTGTAAACTCTTGCGAGCTTTTGTGGCTATTTCATTTACGAGACATTCCGGTCAGCAGATCGAAAAGAAAACCAAGCGCACTTTAGTTCATGAATTTTCTCACATCAGGAAAATATAGCTATAAAATAGAAGCTATGTTTTGGGCGCTTAAGGGCCCAAGGGGAGTCAGGCTGTGAGAGACACCGAAGCAGAGGGCTCCGGATCCTGTCGACCACCTGGGTTTCTTCAACGAGCAATGATACTACAAAGTACATGTCTGTCATGCTTGCCGTCTGAACAGAAATGCGGCCGCCGAGGCTAGGAGCAAACCCTGGTTCCCCGGCTCAGTAATCATGCGCCTTGACCACTAAGCCACCGCGGCGTGGAAATAAGGAAATAAATAAGTCAACGAATAAAGCTTAGGTTTTTCTCAGCGCGTACTATAACTTGTAGCTCATCCGTGTCGCTGCTCCAATACCGCAGTTGTGTACTTCACTCTGCAACAGTGAATGAAAAGTCGGACGCCAGCCGTTCCTGTATGGACCCAAGCCCGGCTCGGTCCGCAGCTTCAGGCCCAGGCCCGGCCCAGGCCCGGCAAAACAAATCATGTCCCGGCCCGAGCCCGTGCAGTGCACTAGTCCGTAGTAGCAAATAGTCCGCGCGTATTTTTATTTCTGTGGGCTTATTTTGCGGCTATATTATCTGCGAATGAAATTATTATTCATTATTATTATTCATGGAATAATTATTATTATTATTCATTAATATTATACATTATTATTCATGGAAACCTAAAAACAAAATAAAGCGAAAGTAAAGCCTCCATGGAGCTGGCTGAAAGGCATTCACGCGTTGGTCGACTCCGCCCACCATACGGGGAGAATTCAAAAAATAAAGGCGGGAGCCAGGCGTTAATTTGATTTAATTAGGGAAATCGGCCACACAGGGCAATAAGTCGCAGTTTCTAAGAATGCTAGGAACGTGTAGATCAACCTGTAGATCAACCTGAGCTTGTATATGCCACAAATGGGCTATGCCTCTTGCGATGTTAAGCCTTTGGTCTAAGAGGAACTGTGTTTTTCTTTCCATGATGCCTTCGACGTAGCGGTGTGTGAAGAGTGGTTTTTTGGTTCGAAGTGAGTACAGTAAAAGCTTGTAAATTCGAACTTCAAGGAACCGGGAAAAAGTTTGAATTATTCGAATTATCGAACGGCCACGAAAAAACTGACAAGAACCACTCATTGGGTCACTCCGAGTGACAGTTGGGGGGCGTTGTTTCGGCGAGAGGCTCCGGGCGGAAAATGAATGAGATCGCCATCGACTTGGGCAGCAAAAAATGTGCGCAGAGTTTGGCTCCTGGGTGCCTCGGCCTTTGCCGGTGTGATGTGCACAAAACACTGCCGACGGATTTTTGGAACACGGTGTGTCGGCAGCGGTGCGTCGGACAGCGGAGCCCCGTGGTGCGTGCCAGCCCCGCGTTGTGCGTGCGCGAATGGTGTGCGCGAGGCAGGTACGAGGAGCGGAGGGCTGATGTGTCAGCAAACCGAGGTGCAGAGGAAGACACCGCACCACAAGTCTGGACATTCAAGCGTGGAAGTGGCAGCCGTCAGACTTCGGGTCTGTGCTGAGGTGGGCTTCCCTTGAATCAACGACGCAGGCCTACTGCGTCCCTTTCGAGGTCGGAAGAGGCAGCAGAAGGATTGAAGGTCCTTGCTGCTAAGGTACAACATTTTGGGCGAGTTGGTTACCTACATTCATTACTACAGCGCAACAATGGCACAAAACAAGAGGGGGACACTACAGCGCTGACTGTCAACTAAATTTTATTCGAGACCAGTAGGGTTCTTATACCACCTGGCAATCAGAACAGGAAAAAACATACAAGAATAGCTACAGGCATGCGCAAGGGTACAAGAACGGCGGTTAGCCGGCACGTGTCAGATTTCACATTCTAGATATTCGATCTCCTTCTGGGACAATGTCACTGATGGTGCGCTTATGCAGTCGTCCTGCAATCTTAAAATCATACAAGCTTCTATTATCTCTCTTGTTAAGGCATCTCGGTGTCTCCCTATGACACTGCATTGCCTGTACATAGGTTCACATTTATCGTCGCTGCCATCTCCTGCGCTGCAGTCCCTGCAATGTTTGGCTACGTGGCCTGAGGTAGCAGCACGTGCGACATTGTCACTGTGCTCTTATAGCCTTTTGTTGAGACAGCGGCCAGTCTGCCCGATGTACTTTTTCCCACAGGACATGGCCAGTGAATACACCACACCTTCTTGACACGGGACAAAACGATCACCGTGTTTAACTTTAGACCTGCGGAGTTCGTTAATCGCGCAGTTAACTTTTCTGCACGACCCGGAAAGTTTTTCCGGGGCTGAAAATACTACATCAACCCCTGCCCTACTCCCAATTTTCCGGAGGTTGTGCGACACCTGATGGAGGTAAGGCAAAACAACAACCTTTCTTCTTCCCCTCTGCCTAACCGGTTCGCCAGTGCAGCGAGGTCTCAGGTTTTTCAGCTGCTTTTCTGCCACTGACACTGTGACATCGGACGGATAACCAGCCATCGTAAGGCGATCAACTTGTTTTGTCCCATACTATGCTGGCAACACTTCTTTAAAACATTATTAAAAACAGAATGAATAATGGCCCTTTTTACAAGTTTTGAATGAGCTGATGCGTATGGCAGGATGGGTTTTTTTGCTCGAGGCTCGCACGACCAACACACATGGGACGGAGTGAAATGAAGGGCGAGATCTAAGAACCTGATAGAGTCATTCAGTGGGGTTTCATGTGTTAAAACCAGTGGTTCAAGACACTCTGTGAACACTGAATGGATCTTTAGGAACTGCTGCTCAAAACTGAGGTTGTCGTTCTGTACCAACACAAAGTAATCGTCAACAAATCTAAAAATGCAGCACACACTGAACCCTTCCAAACGATCTGGCAGTGTTTTGCCACGCAAGGCCAGAAATATATCGCTAATAATCGGGGCTAGGCACGAACCAATACATATCCCCTCTTTCTGAATGTACATATCCCCATTCCATTCTGCAAAAGTCCAACTAAGATAAAATGGTAACAATTCTAGGAAGGCATCGGCGGAAATTCCACACTCGTTTTGGAAGGCTATAACACCATGCTTTTCGATGTGGTTATTCACAGCTGACAAGATTTCCGCCTGGGGAATTGTGTAATACAAGTCTTTAACGTCGACTGAAAATCCCTGCAGTTTTTTATCGTGATCCCATTCTTTTACGAAGGTGATTACTTCGTCAGAATTTTTTATTTTTTTATTTTAAAAGGGTCATCGATAGTTAAAACGTTGAGTTTCTGTTGCAAGTGTCTTGCGACATGCTTCTGCCATGTCCCTGCTTCTGAAACTATTGCACGAAACGGCCAGTTGGGTTTATGGGTCTGTGCAGAGAAAAAAATTTCAAGGTTGCTCTTGTGGCAGTTCTCAATCATACTCGACAACTTGTTTAAATTCAACTTGTTAGTTAGCTTTTTTGCTTGACTCTTAATTTTCGACATTTTTACATCATCACACTTGTCAAACACTGCAAGGATGCTGTCTATAGCTTTCGACATGTACACATCTCTAGTTAAAACAGCAAAACCTCCATCCTTGTCTGCAGGAAGAAGAGACAGCGAGTTATCTTTCAGCCAATTAACTGTTTTAAGCAAGGGGAGCTTCCTGCCTGCCTGTCTGTACTTTGCTAAAACGTCGACACCTTCAGAGATGCAACGGTCTGCTTCGGTCTTCTCCGCGCGTCGGGACACTTGTTTCACCATAGCCCAGAGCTCCGGTCTCGATGCTTTTGGCTCGACCGCAAACTTGGGCCCCCGGCCAAGGACTTGCCTGGTGTTGCCGGGAAGGGAGATGCCCTCCGTGACGTGGATCTGTTGTCCGGTAACTGGAGTCCTCTTAGGAAGAAGTGCACGAAGCGCTGGGAGCCGCATTATTGTATTATTCATTATTATTGTATTATTCCATAATACATTGTGTGCTGCATTTTTAGATTTGTTGGCGATTACTTTGTGTTGGTACAGAACGACAACCTCAGTTTTGAGCAGCAGTTCCTAAAGATCCATTCAGTGTTCACAGAGTGTCTTGAACCACCGGTTTTAACACATGAAACCCCACTTAAAGGTGCACTAAAGAGGATTCTGAACTTGTCTTTTTGCCGCGCGAACTTGATCTACACGTTCCTAGCATTCTTAGAAACTGCGACTTATTGCCCTGTGTGGCCGATTTCCCTAATTAAATCAAATTAACGCCTGGCTCCCGCCTTTATTTTTTGAATTCTCCCCGTATGGTGGGCGGAGTCGACCAACGCGTGAATGCCTTTCAGCCAGCTCCATGGAGGCTTTACTTTCGCTTTATTTTGTTTTTAGGTTTCCATGAATAATAATGTATAATAATAATGAATAATAATAATAATTATTCCATGAATAATAATAATGAATAATAATTTCATTCGCAGATAATATAGCCGCAAAATAAGCCCACAGAAATAAAAATACGCGCGGACTATTTGCTACTACGGACTAGTGCACTGCACGGGCTCGGGCCGGGACATGATTTGTTTTGCCGGGCCTGGGCCGGGCCTGGGCCTGAAGCTGCGGACCGAGCCGGGCTTGGGTCCATACAGGAACGGCTGGCGTCCGACTTTTCATTCACTGTTGCAGAGTGAAGTACACAACTGCGGTATTGGAGCAGCGACACGGATGAGCTACAAGTTATAGTACGCGCTGAGAAAAACCTAAGCTTTATTCGTTGACTTATTTATTTCCTTATTTCCACGCCGCGGTGGCTTAGTGGTCAAGGCGCATGATTACTGAGCCGGGGAACCAGGGTTTGCTCCTAGCCTCGGCGGCCGCATTTCTGTTCAGACGGCAAGCATGACAGACATGTACTTTGTAGTATCATTGCTCGTTGAAGAAACCCAGGTGGTCGACAGGATCCGGAGCCCTCTGCTTCGGTGTCTCTCACAGCCTGACTCCCCTTGGGCCCTTAAGCGCCCAAAACATAGCTTCTATTTTATAGCTATATTTTCCTGATGTGAGAAAATTCATGAACTAAAGTGCGCTTGGTTTTCTTTTCGATCTGCTGACCGGAATGTCTCGTAAATGAAATAGCCACAAAAGCTCGCAAGAGTTTACAAATCTCGTCTCATAACCACATCTATCTCTCCTCGCTTCTTCAGCCTGGTTGTCATGATAAGTGTTTTGCGCTGTAAGTTATCATGTGGTTTTCGCGTTATCTTCTGCTCCACCAGTACGAGTAAAATTCAACCGGTCTTAATTGGCCATTGATTGTTCGTCATCTTAAAACATACCTGTACACTATTAGAAATGCATTCGGGAAGAACATATTACTCTAGGGTGCTTATAGTCATCAAACACACACCATGAAATACTCAAGCCTTTTTCTGTTTGTTTCTGCTGAAAGGCGACCAGTTCGGCTATGAGTTTAACCTGTGAGATCGCGTTCACTAAAAAATGTCATCCCACTGCTTGCTAAGCAGCTTTAATGTTTATACTTCGCGGGCGGCAAAATATAACTGATTAAAATCATGAGGGAATGCAAAGTAGTCTATTACGCGCGTATGCAGCCCTTTTTATTTGGCTCTCGGAACTTCCGAGTTTAAATTTGCCCACCTACACGAGATCACTCTTCAAAAGAGGGGCCTGGCAAGCACTATCACTTCCTTCTGGGTTAAAAAGAACCAACTTTCTGGGAGCCAAACTGCAGTTTCAGAACCTTTGTCGGCCAGTTCCTTATCGGTGTAGTAGCAGCGCACTTGCACAGAGGGAGCAGAATACCTCAAGCGTTACTGTGAAACGGGACGGGCCGGACCCGGGCTGGGTTTCACTCCGGGATTCACGGGCCAAGCCGGGCTCGCTAAAGCGATAATTTAGCGGGCCTGGGCCGGGCTCGGGCCTGAGATTGAGGCCCGTGCAGTGCTCTACTACGGACTACTACGTATTACTCCGCCGATGGCGGAGCGGCAAGCCGCGACGGGACTGGGTGAAAGGCACTCCACACGTTGGTCGGCTCCGCCCACTGTACGAGGGAGAATTAAAAAAACAAAGGCGGGAGCCGAACCTTAATTCGATTTAATTAGGGAAATCGGCCACACAGGGCAATAAATCGAAGCTTCTAAGAAAGCTCAGAACGTGTAGATCGAGTTCCCGCGGCAAAAAGACAAGTTCAGATTCCTCTTCAGTGCACCTTTAATGACTCTATCAGGTTCTTAGATCTCGCCCTTCATTTCACTCCGTCCCATGTGTGTTGGTCGTGCGAGCCTCGAGCAAAAAAACCCATCCTGCCATACGCATCAGCTCATTCAAAACTTGTAAAAAGGGCCATTATTCATTCTGTTTTTAATAATGTTTTAAAGAAGTGTTGCCAGCATAGTATGGGACAAAACAAGTTGATCGCCTTACGATGGCTGGTTATCTGTCCGATGTCACAGTGTCAGTGGCAGAAAAGCAGCTGAAGAACCTGAGACCTCGCTGCACTGGCGAACCGGTTAAGCAAAGGGAAAGAAGAAAGGTTGTTGTCTTGCCTTACCTCCATCAGGTGTCGCACAACCTCCGGAAAATTGGAAGTAGGGCAGGGGTTGATGTAGTATTTTCAGCACCGGAAAAACTTTCCGGGTCGTGCAGAAAAGTTAACTGCACGACTAACGAACTGCGCAGGTCTAAAGTTAAACACGGTGATCGTTTTGTCCCGTGTCAAGAAGGTGTGGTGTATTCACTGGCCATGTCCTGTGGGAAAAAGTACATCGGGCAGACTGACCGCTATCTCAACAAAAGGCTAAAAGAGCACAGTGACAATGTCGCATGTGCTGCTACCTCAGGCCACGTAGTCAAACATTGCAGGTACTGCAGCGCAGAAGATGACAGCGACGATAAATGTGAACCTATGTACAGGCAATGCAATGTCATAGGGAGACACCGAGATGCATTAACAAGAGAGATAATAGAAGCTTGTATGATTTTAAGATTGCAGGACGACTGCATAAGCGCACCATCAGTGACATTGTCCCAGAAGGAGATCGAATATCTAGAATGTGAAATCTGACACGTGCCGGCTAACCGCCGTTCTTGTACCCTTGCGCATGCCTGTAGCTATTCTTGTATGTTTTTTCCTGTTCTGATTGCCAGGTGGTATAAGAACCCTACTGGTCTCGAATAAAATTTAGTTGACAGTCAGCGCTGTAGTGTCCCCCTCTTGTTTTGTGCCATTGTTGCGCTGTAGTAATGAATGTAGGTAACCAACTCGCCCAAAATGTTGTACCTTAGCAGCAAGGACCTTCAATCCTTCTGCTGCCTCTTCCGACCTCGAAAGGGACGCAGTAGGCCTGCGTCGTTGATTCAAGGGAAGCCCACCTCAGCACAGACCCGAAGTCTGACGGCTGCCACTTCCACGCTTGAATGTCCAGACTTGTGGTGCGGTGTCTTCCTCTGCACCTCGGTTTGCTGACACATCAGCCCTCCGCTCCTCGTACCTGCCTCGCGCACACCATTCGCACACGCACAACGCGGGGCTGGCACGCACCACGGGGCTCCGCTGTCCGACGCACCGCTGCCGACACACCGTGTTCCAAAAATCCGTCGGCAGTGTTTTGTGCACATCACACCGGCAAAGGCCGAGGCACCCAGGAGCCAAACTCTGCGCACATTTTTTGCTGCCCAAGTCGATGGCGATCTCATTCATTTTCCGCCCGGAGCCTCTCTCCGAAACAACGCCCCCCAACTGTCACTCGGAGTGACCCAATGAGTGGTTCTTGTCAGTTTTTTCGTGGCCGTTCGATAATTCGAATAATTCAAACTTTTTCCCGGTTCCTTGAAGTTCGAATTTACAAGCTTTTACTGTACTCACTTTGAACCAAAAAACCACTCTTCACACACCGCTACGTCGAAGGCATCATGGAAAGAAAAACGCAGTTCCTCTTAGACCAAAGGCTTAACATCGCAAGAGGCATAGCCCATTTGTGGCATATACAAGCTCAGGTTCTGGTAATGAACTTCAGCAAAGAATACCGATGCCTGAACAAAGGCACGACGTTGCTTTCCTGGACGAACCGGGAGACATTCGAGATTTCTTCACCCTCTCCAACTGATCGACAGAGGGCTCGGCTAACCAAGATAGCACGTCCACCTTCGACATGAACCCAGCACTGCCTCGGACCAGACAACACCACATCCAAGGGTCTTCTTCAAAGTTGCAGCATGTGCTTTTCGTCGTCATCAGAGGTCTGAGAAGCACCAATTACCAAACACCACATTGTAACCGATGAATATGCCCGAACTATCCAGAGACTAAAGCCTATACTGTGTATCGCCGTGAGAACACCAAGCCATTCGGCACCAAATGGAAGAAATGCTTTGCGACAACGTCATCTAGCTACCGAAGAGCTTCTCAGTGGCACCGGTTGTCCTGGTAAGAATGAAAGATGGCACACTTTAATTCTCGGTAGATTACCATCGCTTGAATAACAGAGTGAAGAAGGATGTCGACCTCCTCGCCCGCATTGGCGACACACTTGACTGGGTCTGCAATGCCAAGTACTTCTCTTCGATGGACCTCGAGAGTGGCTACTGGCAAAATTAAGTCAATGAAAGAGATAGAGGACCGCATTCATCACGCCAGATGACCTTTTCGAGTTCAAGGTGGTGCCACTGGGTTCCACTGGGTAATGGATGCAGTACTGGCAGGTCTGGAATGGCAGATATGTGTCGTATACTGAGATGATGTCGTCTTCACCTCAAACTTTGGTAAGCATGTGAAACAGCTTCGAACAGTGTTGGAAGCAATCAAGTCGTGCGCGCTAACCTTGAAAACAGAGAAGTGCCACTTTTCCTATGAGGAGCTGCTCTTTCTGGAGCGCATTGTAAGTAGGGATGGAGTACACCCAGGCTGCAGAAAACAGCTGCTATCACACAGTTTGTGCAGCCAGTTGGCAAGAAAGCTTTGTGCAGATTCCTCAGACTGTGCATGCGTTACTAACAATTCGCCAAGAATTTTCTGTGCACTTGTGTGTGTCCCTGTGTCTTTCTTCGTGGTTCGTCCTTTGATTGCGCATCCTTTACCTTCACAACATCATGTACCAACTAGGCCCTACCCAAGTTTTGTTGAAGTTTCTGTGCACTGCCAAACCTCTGACAAAGGCAGATGTGCCATTTAAGTAGAAGGCGCAGCAAACCAGAAGCCCTCAAGGAAGTTCAGCATTGTTTACAGTCCCACCAATCCTTGTGCACTTTGATGAAAATGCTGAGACTGAAGTTCATACCGACAAAAGCAGCATGGGCCTAGACGCTGTCCTCATTCAGAACACCTACGGACTGGAGAAAGTTATCGCATACGCTAGTCGTTCCCTGTCCAAGGCCAAGACTAACTATTCGACAGCTGAGAAGGAGTGCCTTGCCATCATCTGGGCTCCATCGAAATTCCTCCCCTACCGGTACAGACGACCATTGAACGTGGTCAGTGATACCACGCACTGTGCCGGCTTGCCAGTTGCAGTACCCTTCTGGCTGCCTCACTTGGTGGAGTCTGCACCACCAGGAGTTCGACATCACCGTCATGTACAAACATACCGATGCTTTCTTTCAGGCCGGTAAGCACAAGTGACTTCGCACTGCAGCAACACTCAGACCCCAACCTACAGCATGTCATCCAGCACCTGAAAGGCAAGGCTTCTTCGCCCCCTGTGGTGTGTCCTCTTTCTGTCTACAATATGACATTGTTGTGAAGAACTTTGACCCCAACAAGACCACATACTTTTTCATCATTCCCAACAGCTTACGAGAAGAAATTCTGCGCGCTTCCCATGATGAACCAGCTACTGAGCACCTCTGGTTTACCCGCACCCTCTGCCACATTCAAGGTAAACACTACTAGCCACTGCTGTCCGCAGACATTGCTCAGTTCATAAAAACCTTGCCAGAGATGAAAGGCTCTGCCGACCGAGCCAGCAGCACATTTAAAGTCAATTTCACCAACGACAAGGTCATTCCAGCAGATCAGTTTGGACCTCCTCAGTCGACATGCGGAAGCAAATGGGTGCTGCCGAATATTTGACCCGCTGCACCAAAGGAAAAGCCCTACCCAGCAGTCACCAAATTTTTCTTGGAATGCGTCCTGCTGTGACGTGGTGCCCCTGAAGTGCTCGTCACAGGAACATTCTGCGGTACAGGCAGACAAGCCACCAGAGTACAACTGCGTACCGTCTCTCCCAGCCATCACCAAGGAGGACAGCCTCAGTGCTGCCACCTATCTCCAGTGGGCAGAACCCCGATGGCTTGGGTGCAGAGTACAGGCCAGGTGATAGAGTCTGGCTGCGGACAGCAGTCCATCATCAAGGACTTGTTGAAAAACTGGTGTGGCACTGTTATTTGAGAAAATTACAAGTATTTCCACAAATAGGTGAACAAGGCTATGAAGTCACTAGCGATGAAGCGACGGCATCACAGTGGCGCCAAGTGTGCCCCGAGGTTGTCATGTTGTGTGCCTTTGATTTTTTTTCTTCCTTTCTTGTCATTGTAAAGCATCGGGACGGTTTGACTGTTTGTTTGTTCATGCGGAAAGTGGCTTTATCACTTTGTTTTGTGACACAAGTTGCGACCAAGTTAATTTCATATGATTGCAGCCACATGCAGCTGTTTCTGCCTTGTTCAAGACTGTTGTGGTTTTTTGTCATGCTTTATCTCAAAAGTTCTTTGCCAGCTTTGAATTGAACATGGCCCAGAGCAGGGGTGATTCTGTCCCTCGAAGACCATTGAGCATGCTCGTTGCTATGACAGTCGCCAATTTGTTCAGGTGTTTGTAGGCGCAAGTGACCCCAAGAAAGAGTCCATTTAGGAACGACTTCAGTTGGCTTGCCCATTGATCACGGCGTGGACCCTGCCACTAGACAATATCTAGACAGCTCGTGGAACTAGTGCTTTATCTTGCTTAACTGTGAATGCGGTGCTTCCTTGACTTTGTATCTTGTGTCTGGTTACTGTGCACTTCTTACTCATTGAACCGTTTGTTCTGCATTATTTTTTCCTTTCGTTTGCTTACTGGCTTTTTTTTTGGGGGGTATTTTTAATGAGGTGGGTTTTATATTCAGGGTTTTTCCAGTAAAGGTTTAGTCGCAAAATAACACTTGTGTCAGGTCATACTTGTTCCTGTAGCCCTGGTCGTTCGCGCTACTTTCATTATGACCTGGCCCTGTGCCTGTTCATTCTGGGCCAAGAAAAATGCTGGACCCTGCGTCGCCATTAACCAGGTGGCAAAACAGTGCAGTGCCAGGCCCAGCTAGTGGTGGTAGTGATGCAGCACAACTTGATGCTCACCGCTGCTGCCGGGCCACTGCAGCCACGTGCCATTGGTAGCATGCTCGTCCAGAGGCTCCTACAGGGCAACAGACAGGGCCATGCTGATCTCAGGCATACCCTGCCGGCCTGCAAGGGTAATGAGTGAGTGAAGGGACCGTTTGCAGATGTGCCTGGCTCTGCTGGAGAGCAACCGCATGGTGGAGCTGCAGCAGGCGGCCACGGAGGCTCTGGTGTCGCCCCTGCTCAACCGGGACCCATCAGTGTCCAAGGTGAGGAGCTGTGTGCACATTTCTTACTTTGCATGTTGTGCACGTCCCTCTGCCTTCTTCCTTTCGCTCCCTCCAAAGTGACCATTTTATTATCTGTTCATCTGGACACGAGGACTGGCAAGGGGCTCAGACGGTGGGCCGCAGAGCACCATGCACGAGGTGTGTGTGCGGATACAGGTGAACCCCTGGAGAGAGAGGTAAACAGGGTTTTCTTTGCTTGCTGTTGTCACCCAGTGATTTGGAGTTTCACAAAAGTCTGTAGCTTGGTGCACAGGCTTATTAGCTGCAAAAGGCAGCTTTTCTTGTCTCCTTGACTTTATTTATTTATTTATTATACCCTCATGGTCATTACAGCATTACAGAGGGGAGTGGTTACAAAGCAAAAAGAAATGTATTCAACAAACAGGAGTTAATGAAACAGACAAGGTACAAACATGACTTCTACACATACATTATTAGCTGAGGCGTTCAGGAGATAGAAAAAAGGGGAAAAAATGGTAACACAGTATAAAATGAATCCTAGTTAGACAATGTTAGCCATGACATTCTTGAATAATTGATCGGTGATGGTGGCCATCGAAGAAGGAAGGTGATTCCACTCATTCGATGTGCGTGGTACGAATGACTGGAAAAAAGTTTTTCATCTGCAGAAAGGGATGCCAACCTTATGAATGTGATCTAGTCTTGGTGATACGTACTGAGGTGAAGAGATGAGTTCGGCACGAAACTGCGGGTGATAGAATAACTTGTGAAAAAGGCACAGGTGAAACATTTTGCGACGTGATGACAAGGATGGTAAGTTAAGGCTAGATTTCATGGCACTGATGCTTGCTGTTCTGGTATAAGTTAGAAAGAATGAAACGAGTCAAATTATTCTGAACCATTTTTCAAGCCGCAAATGTACGGCTTTTCCCTCCGCCTCCTTCCACTTCTTTGTGGAGAACAAAACTTGTATGTATGTATGTATGTATGTATGTATGTATGCCTGTGTTAGGTTTATTTGACGTGGATCCCAAATTGACGCGGTGTACTCGAGCTTGGGCCGTATTAGAGTTTTGTAAAGGAGTAATTTTAGAGAGCACGGTGCTTTGGAAAAGTTACGTCTTAATTTACTTAAAGGAATTGGTGAGCGCTAAAAACCACGGAAAAAGGACTAATACACAGGACGAAGCGAAGTGTATTAGTCCTTTTTCCGTGGTTTTTAGCACTCACCAATTCCTTTAAGTATGTATTTCCAACTAGCCCCAGTAGTAGCTCTTTTGACTTTAATTTCTATTACGTCTTAAGTATCCAAGCATTCGGTTAGCATATGCGCGATGTTCCAAGTCAGATCAGAGCTGATGTGAAGGCCAAGATATTTGTAAGTAGTTACTGGATCCAGCGGTGCGTTATTAAGAGAACAAGTTCGTTAGTATTTCTTGACACATTTAGTTCCATTAACCATGACTTACACAAGAAGAGCTCTAGTTTGGGCTAGTTGGTTCATGATCCAGGAGGAAAACGGCGCAAAAAAACGTGAACAAAAGAGACAAACACGACAGGACCAGCGCCAACTTGCAACTGCATTTTATTTCGCACCAAACCCGCCTTTATGTAAGATCTTTTCTACTGCCTGTACGTGATTGCACGGATGTTACGGCGTGTTGGCTTACATAAAGGCGGGTTTGGTGCGAAATAAAATGCAGTTGCAAGTTGGCGCTGGTCCTGTCGTGTTTGTCTCTTTTGTCGACGTTTTTTTGCGCCGTTTTCCTCCTGAAGCATAACTTACACCATGCAGAAACAGCGTTAAGGTCTGAATGGAGCCTGGTTACGTCTTCATCACAAGTTATTTCAGTGAAAATTACAGAGTCATCAGCAAATAAGTGAATGTGGGAGGATATGCAGGAAGGTAAGTCATTGATATAAATGAGAAATAAAAGGGGCCCCAAGCACAGAGCCTTGTGGTACACTCGAGTCAACTGGACATTGCTTCGAGGTTACACCATTAACTGAGACAAACTGTGAGCGGTTAGTCAGGAAAACCTCAAGCCAGTACAGAATTTCGGTATCAAGGTTTAGTTGATGCAATTTGTAGATTAATAAACTATGACACACCTTATCAAATGGTTTTGAAAAATCTAAAAATATTAAGTCAACTACTGAAGAGTGATGAAGTATTAGGTGCAGTTTGTGCGTGAACGATACTAGTTGGGTTTCACATGAGTATGTTTTGCGAAATCTGTGCTGAAATTGTGAGAAAATTGAGTTCGCTTCTAAAAAGTTGGCAATCTGAGAAAAGAGGATATGTTCGAAAATTTTGCATAGTATACTGGTTAAGGAAATGGGCCAATAGTTAAGTGGGCAATGTTTCTTTCCTGATTTGTGGAGTGGAATCACCTTCCAAACTTTTCATTCAGCAGGCAGTGAACCTCTGTCAAGTGATTGCTGAAACATCTTTGAAAGTATGATGGAACAATATGAGTTAGTGTTTTTCAGAAACTTTGGATTAATTAGGTCACAGCCAGGAGCAGATGAAAGTTTCAGTGATGTGATTACTTTTTCTACACCGACTGGTTCAATATATAAAGGGTCCATTACAGCAAAGTCGTAAGAATGTGTAGTTGGGTAAGTGGCATGGGTGTGTTTCGAAAAGTTTCACGTAAAAACCTCATTAAAAAGGGATGCAGAATCGATAGATGGGATGACATTTTCAGCATCATCAACAAGGGTTGTTATGTCGTCATGCTTCGGGTTAATGCTGCACCAAAACTTTTTCGCGTCAGTAGATAGTATGCTTCGGGTTAATGGTGCGTCAAAACTTTTTCGTGTCAGTAGATAGGATAGATGGCAATGTGTTATTTAAAAAGTTATCTTTTGCATCCTTAAGGGCTGTGATGTAATTGTTCGATGCACGTTTGTAAGCTGCCCATTTTGCACTGTCAGCAGATGTTTTAGCTGATTTATATAAACGTTTTTTCTTGTTAGATAAGCGCTTGATGTGAGTGTTATACCAGGGAGCGTGACAGTTAGAGGAAACTGTGTATGTAGGGATAAACATTTCTGTTAATTCAGTGGTTTTAGCAGTAAACATGTCCCAGTTCGCTTGCACACTGTGGTCGTCGAAATCTTTGAGAAAGGTATGAAGAAATATACATAGCTCTTTGTTAATGGAATCAAAATCGGCTTTCTTGTAGTCGCGAATGATCTTGGTTTTCTTTAACTTTTGGCCGTGAGATATTGATGTTGAAATTAATAAGAGAGTGGTCGCTCAGGGGAGGTAAATAACTAATGTTCGAAATAAAATCGGGCCGAGTAGTTAGCAGTAGGTCAAGAGTACTGGCAACATGTGCTGCGGTTCTGGTAGGCTGTGTTATGAGTTGACTGAAAGTGAATAATGCACACAAGTCAAGAAAATCTTGTGCTGACGTCGAAAAGGGATGTATGATAGTGGGTTCGTTATTCCATGCAATGTTTGGAATATTGAAATTGCCAAGCAAAAACAGGGGTAAGAAAGGATGGCGTGTTATGACGATGTTGATCGCATCTTGTAATTCGTCAACAAAGAAGGCAGAGTAAGTAGGGGAACGATAGCATGCGCCAATTATAATTTTTTGGAAATTTATTTCAATAATTGTCTATACTATCTCTAAGTTAGTAGTACGAATACTAATATGGTGAGAGCTTAAGTGTTTGTTAATAGCCAGAAGAACTCCGCCACCTTCTTTTATTGTACGGTCGTAGCGATAAACAGAGAAGTTATGAGTGGTTAGGAAAATTTGGTGGTCACGAACATGCGCATGCAGTCAAGTCAAGATGCTTTCTACTGCACTGCAGCTGGGCAAGAATTTTCTGAGTGTGTACACACTAGACCTACTCGACAAATAACAGTCATCAAGAAGTGACTAGCTTCCAACAATATTCCTAGCTAGTTACCCGAATCCATCTCGGTCAGATATTGCGAAAAGTTGCTTGAGAGTTGCCCTGCATCACTCCCTCGACCTCCTTCGCAACCAGTGCTACTCCTACGCCATTTTTCACCACACAGGTTGTGGCAAACACGTCAGATTTCTTTTTGCCTATGTCAGTCATCATCACAACAGTGGAAGTACCTGTGGCACCATAATCCACTGGTGTTCCGGCCATTTCTCGATGGAACGACGTCACTGCTGCTTGAAAAGCTTTTTCTATCAGTGCACAATTTTAGAACGCGGAAAAATGAAAGTGGAAGCTCCAAACTGCCGATTTGTGCACCGCGAATTTGATTGCGCATACCAGCATGGCGGTCATTTCCAGACCAGACACTAGAGGGCGCCACCTTCCCCAGATGGCGGCACCCACGATGTGCAGATCATGTTTGTAAACAAAGCTGCTGTCGGCAGCGCCACATTTCGTCTGTGTTTTTGCCGTCTTGCTGACGTGCTGCCTGTTTTACATCACCTGCTGAAATAGACCGCATTCCTTTTGTGTCGATGGTGTCCAAAGATGTGAACTAGGCTAAGGCCCTGGTGACATTCCTGCCGCTATTGTAAGGAATTGCGCAGGTATGTTTTGCTTTTATTTCACCCGGTTATTCCAGAAATCCCCCAATGAAACCGAATTGCCTGCTGATTGAAAGTTTGATTGATTGGAAGCGCAGTAGGCCGATAAGAGTCGTATGTGAAATTCCATTCAGAACTGCGGGGACCAGTGTCCTTGACTAGCATAACGTGCAAAATTCTGGAGCATGTAATAAATAGGTGCGTTATGACGTATTTAACTAAAAATAGTCTGCTCAACCCCAGCCAAAATGGTTTCAGGCGTGGCTTATCTGTGTGTAGTCGCATACAGTTTCCTCCCCACCAGATTAAATAACATGGATTATAAAATAACTGAATGAATTGCCGAATATTTGTCATTACAGAAACAGGCTGTCGTTCTGAATGGTTTTTCTTCACCAGTTCACCAAGGCTCAGTGTTGGGACCTCTTTTGTTTTGTTGTAAATCAGTGATATTTCATCTGGTCTTCATTCAGGATGTTTGCAAATGATTGCGTTGTTTATAGAGTAGTAGGCGGCATTTCCAATTCACAAATCATGCAAGCCGATTTAGGCACTATATAGCAGACTTGTGTGTGTGGTGGAGCATGTCGTTAAGTATAAATGAAAGTGTTCATGTCACCCTAATCATCCGTAAGGTACAGAATTAATGATGTTGCTTGAAGTATATCGAACATCAGTTCAGTTTAAATATCTAGGCGTCTTTTTTTACTTCTGATTTACGATGGAATAAAAATGTTAACTGCATTATAAGTAAAGCAACAACAGTTTTGGGGTTCTTAAGGCGGAATTTCAGTCATTTACCGAGTAACTTAAAAACACTGTTGTATTTCAGTTATATGCGATCAATACTTGAATATGGATGTGTTTTTTTTTTATAAGTAAATTTTTTTAAAAATTGAAAGCAGGGCAGTTAGATTTGCTCTTGGAAACTGTAGCTGGCAACTTAGCTTGACAAAAAGCAAACTTAGGCTTAAATGGCAAGAACTAAAGGACTGCAGCGGACATCTGAGTTTAAAATTTTTCTTCAATATTATTCCAAAACTGGTACAAACCGCGAAAAATACATCCCGGCATCACACTATGTATTGAAGCGACTCGACCACTGCTTGAAGGTCGGGGAATTTTCTTATAAGGATGATGTCTTGCGCCCCGCCGCGGTGCCTCAGTGGTTACGGCGCTCGGCTGCTGGCCCGAAAGACGCGGGTTCGATCCCGACCGCGGCGGCTGAATTTCGATGAAGGCGAAATTCTAGAGGCCCGTGTGCTGTGCGATGTCAGTGCACGTTAAAGAACCCCAGGTGGTCGAAATTTCTGGAGCCCTTCACTACGGCGTCTCTCATAGCCTCAGTCGCTTTGGGACGTTAAACCCCAATAAACCAAACCAAACCTGATGTCTTGCATTACTCTTTTTTCTTGGAACTATTTGAGACTGGAACAGTCTGCCAGCATTGTGTTTATTGTATCAAATGATGCTTTCTTTTATTAATTGTAACAATCTGGCCATGTGTATTGAAATCTGTAATGCCCTGCGGGGTGATGCAGGTAACAAATAAATAAATGAAATAAATAAAGAGAGACGGGCCCGCGTTTTGCGTACTGCTGACACCAGCACTGCTGCATCTCTGTGACATGATGTACTGTATGCAGTAATGCCTAAGGGTCCTTTGCCCACTTGGAACTGGCAAGTGCACGTACCTCCAGCAACATTGAAGGCTATTCTTCACTCACAGTTATTGTGCCCTCGTTGATGCTTTGCATCTAGCCAGCCCATTCTGTGTCAGTTTCAGTCGTAATAAATGCAATCACTGGAGAGATCACTCCTTGCCTTCGCCACTGGTGCACGATAGCACCACATCTGCGGAATGGTTAAGAAACCCCCACAAGTTGAGCTAAACTGTCTCTTATAAGCGAGGCTCCTGGTCAGAACTCAGTTACTTGTCCATCGTTACCAACTCTCTTCTTTACCCTATGTCTTTTTGCAAAAGAGGTCTGCTGAATTGGACAGATGGGGCGGCCAATCATGTGGCCGAAAAATCTCTCTTATTCCCAATTGTCTGTTATGTCCATGTCTCTTACGAAGGGGTTCAGCTGTAGTACATTTTTGAAACCAAATTGGATACAGATAGTGTAATTAACGATAAAACTGAATGTCACTTGTGGGGTTTTAATTAGGGGGAGATAAATACGTTTCCCCGCTGTTGACGTATTTCAAGACCGCACGGACCCCACCCCGGGGTCGCGTACGCTACCGAGCGCGCGCCGACCAGAGCGGGCCTTGCTCTGGGGGAACAAAGGAATGACACTCTGGCCGGCACAAACAAGGCATTTACTGCTACAACAAGCATAATGCCAGCTAGCAACAAAATACGCTAAGGAATCGAAAACGTCCGACTCACCAGCACGGTTACGAGCGAATGTTCGCCCATGCTAGGGCAAGGGGGAAACTCTGAGGCCCGTGTGCTGTGCAATGTCAGTGCACGCTAAAGAACCCCAGGTGGTCGAAATTTCCGGAGGCCTTCACTATGCCGTCTCTCATAGCCTCAGTCGCTTTGGGACGTTAAACCCCAACAAGCCAACCAAACTCTGAGGCAGGATGGGACGAGCTGTGGGAGAATGTTCCCCCCCCCCCCCCCCACGAGGCTTCGCCATTCGCCCCGCCGACTAAGAGCGGAGCGTCGCGCGTGAACGTCAGCACGCTTCCCCGGTCCCGAGCAGAAGAGGGCCATCTCTCTTCCGCGCGCGTGCACAGCAAACACACCATCCGTGGCGCTGCGACGCCGGTGCCCTTCCTTGTTAGTTAAAGCGGGGGGGACGAGTTGAGTGTGCATTGCGGGGAAGTGAATCACAGGGGACAAGTAAAGCACCTCCCCACACACTAGAATACTGAGAACTAAAAAAACTAGCCACCCTATATACGCAATACCTTATCACCTCAGGCATACACGCTAACATCATCGTGTTTTATTAGAAAGGATATGTCAAGGACTTGAAAAATTACAGGCCGATCAGCTTACTGTCCATTGCAATGAGGCATTTACTAAGGTTATCTCTAATGGAGTTAGGACAACCTCAGGCTTCAATCAACCAAATGATCACGCAGGTAGGCTTTTGTAAAGGATACTTGACAATAGGCTATATTCACACTATCAGTCAGGTGATAAAGAAATGCGCAGAATATGACCAAGTCAATGACCGATTTTTTTTAACCCTCTAGGGACCACGAAAAAGACCGAAAAATCGGGCAGTCCGTAAAATCAATTTCACTGAAAAATCGCAAACTTATTGCCGATATGGCGGAGGAACGAAAGGAAGGAGTTTTGTATGGATTCGGAGCTCCTCATGACTAAATTTCGTCGCGCGTCATGTGCACAGACAGTGGGCAGCGACCGTTTTTATGAGCTCGGGCCTGGCTGTACTGCCCTTGGCACGTCGGTGAAGAACACACAGTTTGGAACAAAGTCTAGACGCCAACACGAACATGGGAACTGCCCTGTGCCCGCAGTACGAAGGGCCCAGAACGAGAACGGCCGAAGCAAGCGCCCCTCCGGCGTTGGCCTTCGTAATTAAGCCTAGAGACTAGAGCCAAAATCGTATCCGGTGATATGCGCTCTGCGGTGGCTTGCATATAATGAC
The DNA here is from genome assembly GCF_055824585.1 of Amblyomma mixtum. Classification (NCBI taxonomy): domain Eukaryota; kingdom Metazoa; phylum Arthropoda; class Arachnida; order Ixodida; family Ixodidae; genus Amblyomma; species Amblyomma mixtum. The sequence goes on along the minus strand of NC_143021.1, from coordinate 37,766,320 downwards.
AGCTGTCTTGCACATCATCGGAAAAGGCCCCATGTCACAAAGAAGCCAGTGTCTGCATGACGGAAAAAGGAAAAAATGGCGCTTGCTCCCACAGATGGCACCAGCCACACCACTGGCACATCATGGGAACATGGGAACTGCCCTGTGCCCGCAGTACGAAGGGCCCAGAACGAGAACGGCCGAAGCAAGCACCCCTCCGGCGTTGGCCTTCGTAATTAAGCCTAGAGCCAAAATCGTATCCGGTGATATGCACTCTGCGGTGGCTTGCATATAATGACAGCTGTCTTGCACATCATCGGAAAAGGCCCCATGTCACAAAGAAGCCAGTGTCTGCATGACGGAAAAAGGAAAAGGTGGCGCTTGCTCCCACAGATGGCACCAGCCACACCACTTGCACATCATGGGAACATGGGAACTGCCCTGTGCCCGCAGTACGAAGGGCCCAGAACGAGAACGGCCGAAGCAAGCGCCCCTCCGGCGTTGGCCTTCGTAATTAAGCCTAGAGACTAGAGCCAAAATCGTATCCAGTGATATGCACTCTGCGGTGGCTTGCATATAATGACAGCTGTCTTGCACATCATCGGAAAAGGCCCCATGTCACAAAGAAGCCAGTGTCTGCATGACGGAAAAAGGAAAAGGTGGCGCTTGCTCCCACAGATGGCACCAGCCACACCACTTGCACATCATGGGAACATGGGAACTGCCCTGTGCCCGCAGTACGAAGGGCCCAGAACGAGAACGGCCGAAGCAAGCGCCCCTCCGGCGTTGGCCTTCGTAATTAAGCCTAGAGACTAGAGCCAAAATCGTATCCGGTGATATGCACTCTGCGGTGGCTTGCATATAATGACAGCTGTCTTGCACATCATCGGAAAAGGCCCCATGTCACAAAGAAGCCAGTGTCTGCATGACGGAAAAAGGAAAAAATGGCGCTTGCTCCCACAGATGGCACCAGCCACACCACTGGCACATCATGGGAACATGGGAAGTGCCCTGTGCCCGCAGTACGAAGGGCCCAGAACGAGAACGGCTGAAGCAAGCACCCCTCCGGCGTTGGCCTTCGTAATTAAGCCTAGAGCCAAAATCGTATCCGGTGATATGCACTCTGCGGTGGCTTGCATATAATGACAGCTGTCTTGCACATCATCGGAAAAGGCCCCATGTCACAAAGAAGCCAGTGTCTGCATGACGGAAAAAGGAAAAAATGGCGCTTGCTCCCACAGATGGCACCAGCCACACCACTGGCACATCATGGGAACATGGGAACTGCCCTGTGCCCGCAGTACGAAGGGCCCAGAACGAGAACAGCCGAAGCAAGCACCCCTCCGGCGTTGGCCTTCGTAATTAAGCCTAGAGCCAAAATCGTATCCGGTGATATGCACTCTGCGGTGGCTTGCATATAATGACAGCTGTCTTGCACATCATCGGAAAAGGCCCCATGTCACAAAGAAGCCAGTGTCTGCATGACGGAAAAAGGAAAAGGTGGCGCTTGCTCCCACAGATGGCACCAGCCACACCACTGGCACATCGCAAACCTCTGGCCCTCAGGATGCGACTTAGACACGTTACCTCTGCATCACTCAGGCGTGTTCGTGTGGCTTGGTTAAAGCGGGGCTTTATACAGGGCGTTTCACCTCAGACTTTACACAATTTTTAAAAATAGGCTTTCTGAGTTAGAAGAGCGCTCTTTTCGGCATAGCATTGTCAGTGGTGTAGTACATCAGAATACATCTAAGATGTGCTAACTAGCTGACTGGTTAACTAATATTGAATAGTTAACTTTTTAAGTATTACTGTTAGACTCTTTAATTATTGAGAGGCATGTAGCCCACTGCAAGCAGTATCCATATCAGTTTCTAGAATTTCAAAAATGCGATTAACCTCAACACTGTGGCCCAAGAAATTTTAGCTATTTCGACGAGTTACCTGCACTAGAGGGATTGTTTTGCTTGCAAGCTTCTCGAAAGCACATGTATTTTGGCTGAGGGTAACCACGTTTTCGAAATTCTAAAAACTGACAAGGATACTACTTACAGTGGGCTACATACAGGCTTGTCAATAATTAAGAAGCCTAACACTAATAGTTAAAAGGTTAACTATTCAATATTGGTTAACCAGCCTGCTAGTTAGCACATCTTAGTTGCATTTTGATGTACTACACCACTGACAGAGCTATGCCGAAAAAAGTGCTCTTCTAACTCAAAAAGCCTATGTTTTAAAAATGTGTGGAGTCTTAGGTGAATCTGTCGTGTGGTGATTGTGCAAGAGGAAACAGTGTCCATGGCTGCATGGGCAAGAGGAGTCTGTCGCATTGCACCCTTGATTGTTTCCCCAGTTTTGGAACAGCCATCAAAAAAAAAAAACTATGGCGTGCCCATTTCAAGCTTCGTGCCTCTTATTCAAAAACTTTATTAAAACCTGTGATCGCATTGAATTTGGTGTGAATAATTTTGAGCACGCATTATTTGCTTTGTGCAGCGAAGGATATTCAACCTGCCTTTTGAATATTTGCGCATCTCTATCAAGGGCCCACCGCCGCCGCAGCTCAGTGGTTATGGTGCTTGGCTGCTGACCCGAATGACATGGGTATGATCCCAGCCGCGGCGGTCGAATTTCGATGGAGGCGAAAATTTATAGGCCCGTGTACTGTGCGATGTCAGTGCACGTTAAAGAACCCCAGGTGGTCAAAATTCCCGGAGCCCTTCACTACAGTATCCCTCATAGTCGAAGTCGCTTTGGAACATTAAACTCTCATAAACCAAACCAGTCTATCAAGGGCCCATTTTGCCAAGCATTTTTTCAGCCCGAAAAAACTGAACATCAAGGCAGGGTTAAGCTGATGTCTGCTGATATAGCACATACAACATTTTAAGCCACTTTCGTGAGTTACATGTTTGGGAACCCCTTGTTGCAGCCAACTGACTTGCACAGGATGACACAGAGCCAAGATTACAGTTTCCGACTGATTTTTCGAACTCGGTGGCACCTGCGAAATGGTGCAGATAATCAGACAATCCTGTTAGCACTGTGTGTATATGTTTTTTTTTCAGTCCTTGTCTTTTTTGCGCAAAGTTTTTTTCTCCCTGAATCATGAACAAATGAGCCCAAACATCTACCCTTCAGCTAGAAAAATTGTGCATTTAACCAGGTCTCATGTTCTGCTAATAAGCGATAATGTTTGCACTAAAAACTATTTACAAGATCAGTCCGTGTAGGCCTTCACACACGAGTGGCAGCATACTGACCACCCAAAATGGGCACAGAGAACCAGAACCAGGCACAGAGAATGAGCCCAAACATCTACCCTTCAGCTAGAAAAATGGTGCATTTTACCAGGTCTCATGTTCTGCTAATAAGCGATAATGTTTGCACTAAAAACTATTTACAAGATCAGTCCGTGTAGGCCTTCACACACGAGTGGCAGCATACTGACCACCAAAAATGGGCACAGAGAATGAGCCCAAACATCTACCCCTCAGCTAGAAAAATTGTGCATTTTACCAGGTCTCATGTTCTGCTAATAAGCAATAATGTTTGCACTAAAAGCTATTTACAAGATCAGTCCGTGTAGGCCTTCACACACGAGTGGCAGCATACTGACCACCCAAAATGGGCACAGAGAACCAGAACCAGGCACAGAAAATGAGCCTAAACATCTACCCTTCAGCTAGAAAAATGGTGCATTTTACCAGGTCTCATGTTCTGCTAATAAGCGATAATGTTTGCACTAAAAACTATTTACAAGATCAGTCCGTGTAGGCCTTCACACACGAGTGGCAGCATACTGACCACCCAAAATGGGCACAGAGAACCAGAACCAGGCACAGAGAATGAGCCCAAACATCTACCCTTCAGCTAGAAAAATGGTGCATTTTACCAGGTCTCATGTTCTGCTAATAAGCGATAATGTTTGCACTAAAAACTGTTTACAAGATCAGTCCGTGTAGGCCTTCACACACGAGTGGCCGCATACTGACCACCCAAAATGGGCACAGAGAACCAGAACTAGGCACAGAGAATGAGCCCAAACATCTACCCTTCAGCTAGAAAAATGGTGCATTTTACCAGGTCTCATGTTCTGCTAATAAGCGATAATGTTTGCACTAAAAACTATGTACAAGATCAGTCCGTGTAGGCCTTCACACACGAGTGGCAGCATACTGACCACCCAAAATGGGCACAGAGAACCAGAACTAGGCACAGAGAATGAGCCCAAACATCTACCCTTCAGCTAGAAAAATGGTGCATTTTACCAGGTCTCATGTTCTGCTAATAAGCGATAATGTTAGCTTGTATTTTGGCTGTGGTCATGCTTTCATTTGCACTTGTCCGTATCACATCTCGTGTAATGATATCAGAAACCTTGAGGACAACCATTAGCTTTCGAGTCTTATGATGTTTAATGTTCAAAAGCAACTAAAGCGATAAGGGACGCTTTGGTTAATTTTTGACCGCCTGAGGTTCCTTAACGTGCACTGTGCATGGGCCTCTAGCATTGCGCCTCCATTGGAATGCGACCGCCGCAGCCAGTATTGAACCCCCGTCTTTGGGTCAGCAGCCAAGCAGGACGCTACTAGTATTAGCTATGGCAATGCAATAGCATAAGAACCGCATTGAGGTAGCGCATTCAGAACGTCCACCTTCCATGGCACTGTTGGCAGGTGCTCTCCCCACCTACCAGCTGGCCTTGGCAGCAAAGTGCGGTCAACATACATGAAGCTGCTCACCACATGAAGAAGAGGGCGTCTGAGCCACAGCACTCTTTGCCTCAGTCAGCCACCTCTGTGGCAGCTCTGCTTACTCACTCAGTTTTCGCACTCCCTGGCTGCATTGTTGTCTGTAAATTCATGGACTGTGCCCTTTGGGTTGCCTCAATTGGAGTGGGCAAGATCGGTTGGCGTTAGCAGAAAAGTAAGTGTGTGTGTTCCCAGGAGCTGGACTTCCTGAGCTTCCATGCACACTACAGGGACCCAGGGCAGGAGGAGCACACCTTCTCGCTGGCACGCCTGCTCGTACTCAAGGTGAGCACACTCTCTCTCTGGGGCTCACCCAACGCGCACAGACTGCGCTGGCCAGCCTGAAGGCCAGGCTCTGTGTTGCATCACCAGGAAGCCTGGTTCTCTGTGCCCATTTTGGGTGGTCAGTATGCTGCCACTCGTGTGTGAAGGCCTACACGGATTGATCTTGTAAATAGTTTTTAGCGCAAACCGAGACAAACCACAAGAAGGGCACACACACACAGAGGGGCTAATTGTTAGCTGGTTTTATTGGCGGAACCTCACACTGTGTGTAAGCCCACGTGAAGAAGGTAGGAACGATGTAGAAGAGCATGGATTTATTACACAACCAAATCAGTTTTCTTTAGTGTTTCCTTTCATTGGGTCAGCAGTTATCTGTTTCTGTAAAGTCAATCAGCCGCAAGCGGAGATGAAGACAGGATGCTAAAGCACTCACTGCCAAATTTCTTTATGTGGTAGGTTTTAAGTACCCCATTTACTCAGGTAATGAACCCACTTTATTTTTTTTTAGCAAAATTCACATCAATTTGGAGGGGAGGGTTCATTTTGCAGGAAAAGAAGTGTATACAGGTTTTGTTTTTCTTTAGAGTCGAAATTTTGTGTACGGCCGTCCTCCACCCACTCGCCTGTCTAGTCGCTTGCTCGCCCACCTGACCGCCTGCCCTTTTGCGTGCCTGCTTGTGCATCCATCCATCAGCAGAAGATGCATCCCCAAGTCACCCGCATTTTTGTGTTGCTGGTGTCTGACATATCATTTGCTCAGACGGTGCCTGCTGGTTTTCCAAGAGTCAGCAGCGGTGGCCAGTCACAGCGAGATGATGCAAACATGCCGCTGAGCGCCTGTCCTAATGGTCATGTGCGCGTTTCTTTCTTTACTTTTTTTCTGCAAGATTAAAAATGAAAGTAAATTCCCAGTGGCAAAAGTGGGTTCATTGCGCAAGTAAATATCATAGTCCGCACCGTGCTATGTGCACTCTTGCCAAGAATCTTGGCCTCTTCAAACTGGGCTGCGCATGCCTTGCACTTACTGATGCACACAACCAAATGCTTGCGTGTCATCTAGGTTTTCTAAATTTGGAGCATGCTCCCCCAACAGGCCATTGACGCCACATCTAGTTTGGCTACGTGAGCATTGGAATGGTATTGTGACTTTTCTGGGGCCTGTGCTGCAGTACCCGAACCACATGCGTGCCTGGAACCTTTTTGGGCTGGCCATGAACCTGAGCCCCGTGATGCGGCAGAACCGGTTCTGCCTGCGACTGCTCTACAAGTACCCGGACAGTGTGCCACTGGGGCTCCTCAACGGCCACAACGCCCTGGTCTCGGGCACCTACAAGCATGCCCTGGGTAGGTACTACTGGCAGCCCGGCAGCAGCCGACCACTGACGGTCGGGGTGGTGGCAGCGGAGTATGTGCAGCTGCTGGGCCAGGTGGGTGAGGAGGAGGAGCCCCTGCTGCTGCTGTGCGCGGGCCTCTCCCTGGTGCACATTGGCTGCCAGAAGTTCTCGGCGCATCGCCACTGGCTGGCAGCCCAGGCCATGGGCTTCCTGGGCCGCTACGCCCACACCCGGGGAGGCAGCTGCCAGGAGGCCCTGTTCAACACGGGCCGGGCACTCCACCAGCTGGGCTTCCCACACCTGGCCCTCAGCACGTACCAGCGGGCCCTCCGGCAGCCCCCAGCTGTGCCAGGCATGCCGGTCAGTCGTCAGCTGCTTGGCTGGTGGTGGTGGTTTCAGCAGCCACATGGCACGCACGAGAGGGCCATGGTTGACGTTCAGAGATTTCATCACGCAGTTTACAGTGAGGCATAAGGGACCCTACATTCAGACTGGCAACAACAAACTGTAGCTGCATGTCCGGCTTCTTTTTTTTTTGTCTCTCCATCAGCATTCGTGTACTACATCAAAGTGTATTGCTGGGCAATTTGGTGACTGAAGAAAAAAAGCACAAAAAGATAAGAAAAAGAAGGAGCAGACACACACGAGCACTGACTATCAACTGGTTGTATTTAATGCGCGAGCGCATAAATGCACTGGACAACAGATGCACAGAAGCAAAGAACAAGCAACAACAGCAAAAGCACTACATGAGTTAAGATACCATATTTACTCGCATAATAAATGCACTTTCTTTTCCAAAAAACCGAAGCAGAGCTGGAGAGTGCATTTATTATGCGGGGTAAATTTTATGACAAGTTTTTCAGGATGAGTGAAAATTACGGTAATGCAAAAAAAAAATGCGTTAGATAGCTTACCTTTCTACGTAAATGTATGTGTACACTATTTGAAAACAGGTTTATTACTGCACTTGATCCATCTTTGTCTGTAGGCCCACTGGCCACTTCCTCGTCGTGCTCCCGAAACTGATCATCCTCACTGCCCTCCAGCACATTGGTGATTGCAGCCTTCTTGAAACTCTTTGAGAACAAGTCAGCTGGCAGCGACCGCGCTGCGTCCAGGAGCACGGACAGCCTCTTAATCTTGCCGGTCAGGGTGTGCTCCATCCAGTCTGCATACAGGCACTGTCTTTGAACAGTTTGTTCACACAAAGACGGGGCTGCTGCACTGAAGTGAGTCCACCCACAGTGATGGCGATCTTGGTGCACAGCTCCTTTAGTCCCCAGTGTACATCCTCTCCAAGGTGGCCGCGAAAACTTTCGAGCACGGGGAGAGACAGAAGAAGCAGAGCGCCAGATCGCTGTCCCCAGACATTCCAGACTCAATCAGCCATTAGGTTGGCCAACACCCATCCATTCTCTTGGGTTCGTACACGTATGCCGGCTGTGTAGTCGGCCTTTGGCACAGTTTTGCTTTTAACGACAACATACGGTGGCAACTTCCTGCTGTGATAGCCAGCATTACCGCGAAATGCTGCTTCTCGGCGCCTGTCATTTTGACGAGCATGCTGCGTGCTCGTCAGAGAGCTGACCTTCCTGCTCATCGGCATGATGGGCGTCTGGTCGACATTCCCACTTTGCGAGATGAGATCATAGATTCTCGGTCCCGCCGCAGGCGTATGGCAAACTTGTGGAAGTCTCTTCCTAAGAAGGAGGCAGTCGCTGACAAAGTTATATGTACCTCCTCAAGCGCAGTCCGTCGCGCTGCATGAAGCATGTCGTCCACCCATTACTCGCTTTGAAAGCGGTGGTTGCGATGCCATGCTTCCCAATCATTTCATGCGAAACGACACAGCCTTCCTTTTGCAGGTCCCACACATATTCTGGGACCTCCTCTTCCACACTCCTGTCTTGGGTCCCCTCCCTGTGCACAGCCTGTGCTGCTTCCGCATGTGGGCTTCATCTATTCTGAAATGCCTGCACGATTCCCGTGCTCAGCTGCATACGCCACGACCTGTAAGTGACATTGCTCTCACCAAGTGGGAATGGCTGCCAGAAAGAAAAAAAAAAGTAGGGCTAGAACTTGCACCATCGTTTTGATTGGCTATCTACACACTCCCACTGCCGTGGGGATTTAGTGCAGGCTGATGTAATAACACATTCTATTACTGGTCATTTTCTCATCTTCATCTATACAGTAGCCAATGTAATCAGGACATAAATGAGATGGGCAGTATCGCACAGCAATGCAACATCCCGCCAGTAAAGAAAACCTTAGGAGCAATGCAGAGGGGAAAATCATACAGTTTTGGAAAGTGCTAACTGGCATACATAGGAACGGACACACACACGCTCACACAAGGAAGCAAAAAGGAGAAAGCAGCTGGTGAGGATCAGGTAAGTTCTCGAAGGCCAGGGGGAAGATTGTGCTAGAAAAATTAGCCACCCGGTATACATAGGGTTCTTCATTTTTGGGTTCTATATATCTTCAAACGAGGGGGGGGGGGGGGGGTTAAAAATTGGGTGCCAGTTTTCTACTTGATAATAGGAGAGAAATTGGGTTTTTTGCAGAAACATTCAAAAATACGGATTTTTTTCTCTGGCTAAACTTACAAACTGTAATAATTTATTCAATTTTTTTAATCGCAAGTAATATTTAACAAGTAACACAAACACTACGATCACTGTGTAATCACTGCTTCAACAGCCCTGTCCAGTTAGAAACATCAATTTTTAAAAGATAAAAAAAAAAGTCATGCTCAGCTGGTCATGTTTTCTGTTGCCAGGCGAAGGGTTTTTTTTTTGATATGCCATTCATGTGTTTTTTAGGTGTGTATCTTTCTTTATTAAGATCGTTTGCCACAGTAGTCATGCCATGGCACACCTTCAATAAACCGTCAGTTGTAAGTTCAGCGCTTTGTCTGTGTGCTCGTCTTGTGATCGTGTTTGGCGCTGCCTCGTTAATACAGCTAATCACCTGTTTCCTTGCGAGACCTGTCTGGCCTTTGGAAGTATCTCGGCTGATAGGACATTCTCTCAACATCACAGTTTCCATTTTCATTAGCTATGCATGAAATTATCAACACAACATTCGCTAGCGCACATTTGCGTCGTGCATGCCAACAGTCCACGACTTCAACACCTGTATTGGTTAAGTAAAGCAAGTATTGGTTAAACTACTTTGTCGGTCGCAGAAACCAAGAGAGGTTGGTAGTCATCCAACGACTGACTCAGCAGTCGCTTCTGGAATGGATCCAGTACGGCTCTCAGTTTCCATAACGCCAAATGGTTTTTGTCCTTGTCTGTCGGCCGCCTCTTGCCCGCACGCCTTCTGGGGCCAGAGTAGTTCCACGGGCACAGTTGTTCCAGAAATCGGGAAAAATCAGGTTTTGCCCGAAAACGATGAACCCTATGTATACGCAATGCTTATGACCTCGTCCGCAACAGAAGCTTGGAAGAACGTTATCATAATTTTAATCCATAAGAAAGGGGATGTCAAGGACTTCAAAAAAATCGTAGGATATTAATGTAGTTAAACCAAGTAAACATGCGAAAGCATGTGTTTAGCCTGATTGGCTCATGGTTTTCATCTGCATGTCTGGCGACGATGTTGGACTCAGGTTAAGCTCCTATTGAGGTTAAAGGGACAGTGAAGAGAGCTCTATTAATATTTTTTAAAAAGCAAAATCCGATAGTTCGGCATTTCATGGCTTTGTTGCCACTTGGCCGGCAGTGGAAGAAGCATTTATTTCTAAGAAATTTGGATTCAAAGTTGAAAAAGTTTTCCCGCTGCTCTGATTCAAACTTGGGATTCTCTTATGACGACACAGGACTAAGTGGCGTGAAACATGGCGTGCACATGACGTAACGCAGACTCCGTGATTTCTGGCGGCCAGCAGTGCGACCTAGCAGCAGCCGAAAAGAAAGCTACCACCGGCCGCACATTGAAGGCATCTATCGGCTATTGCGGCCGTCGCTACCGTCACTTCGTTTACGTTTGCACCGGCGCTTTGCCAGCGTTACAATGGATCCCATTCTCGAAGTCGTCAGCGAAGTTCTCGCAAATAGACACCTTTAGCATACCGTGTACATTGTTACCGTTAGCGGAATACCGGGAGCCCGCCTACTGCCGGTGAGCAGGCGGCGATTGGTCCCGATGCTGCAGGCATGCGCGTAGCTGCCGAGTACGTGGCGCCATCTGGCGACGTCAAGGAGATTTGCGCATGCATTGGCTGCGCCTGAGTGATTCGTGGCTTCTCGTGTCTTAGCGTTGCTAGAATCATTGGTTCTAGCAACACTGTTTTGTCCTATGACATCATCACGCTTGTACTTGCGAGTTTGGCCTGTGGCGGCGATACCTGTATTTTGATTCTTCCTCTTTTCTACATTACAAGAGCTTTGTTGTCAGTATGAGTGGCGTTTTTGTAATCAGGAGCGGGTATTCTGTCGATACAAGCCAACTTCAATTTCTCCTCAATGTCCCTTTAAGCTGACCTGATCTGTTCGTGCCAGTAAAGTTCAGCTTCTCCTTCCTTGCACCAGAGGTGCCCCGCCAGAGACGGTTTGTTTAACTGGAAGACTGAAGCTTTTCTTCGCACCAGGGGTGCCCCGTCAGAGACGGTCTTACGATGAATTAAGATGCAGGGATAAAGGGAGTACTTGCAGTTTTATATACAGAAACTTGCATTACATACAATTTTAGGCACTGGAGACAAATTAAGCAGCAAAAAGACAAACAACAAAAAGGTGGAACTGACTAACACTAGGGTAGGGGAGGCCCCTACTTGGCGTAGCCGAAGATGCATAGCACCTGACCTTAGCTCAGAACCCATTTTCCGGCTCTGGGGCCCGGTTTTAAAGACCTAAAGGCCCGGCCCACATTTGGTAGCTTCCAATCATGCTACACTCTTCATATGATTGGCTCATCGAAAGCATGGCCAGCCCTCCAGCTTCCGTAGGGTAAATCACCCTCTCCATCGCAAAATAAAAGCAAAAAGAGACACAAATGCACAGTTGCCAGCACTCCCTCGCAAAATAAAAGAAAAAACAAACACAAAAATACACTCGTGCGAGCACATGCCATCGGTTTCCCCAATGACCCTAGACCTTGGCGTCGTCTCGGAATTGGGGATTATGGGGCTTAAATGGGCAGTTACCGTTGTAACTGCCACTGCAAGCTTGGACCCGTGTTCGCTGGCGACTTAGCCTTCCCCAGGCTTACTAGCTGGCGCCTCACTGACACCCGGTTAGTCGCGTCATTCAACTCAGGCCTTCGCTGCCCATGGCTAGCCGCGCTGTCGCCAGCTATTCGTCATTTTTTTTATTGCCCCCCTCGTCAACAGCGCCCTGACACCCAGTCCGTCTGACAGTGCTTAAACTGCAGAAGGTCCACAGACTTTTCGAATCAGACGTTCGTCGCTGGTTTGTGCCTCTTCTGGTGTCCGTTAAGACGAGCGGTTTAAGATGAAGATGGGGGGGGGGGGGGGGGGGGGGGGGGGGGCTGTCGTGTGGCGGCTCTTGAGCCTCATAGCTGTCACCGCTCTTTTGCCTAGCCGGCGCGAATCGGCCCCCGCGGGGCGATGGACACCCGCCCGGCTGGCCTGGCGCGCGAAGGCGCGTGCATCGTTCCAAGAAATGTGATTCTTCGCTTCGAGCGCACCCCTTCCGGGGAGATCTGTTGAAGACGGCCATGGCGGGGAGCTGAGAAAGGATTAGCGGTCCTAACGACCCCGTGCATACCACCAATACCTTACAGTGCCGTAGATGGAAGTTGAAGACAACGATGCGCAGTGCAGAGCATGATAGTTTGATACAGTTTACCATGAGGCATGATCATTTGCGCCGATAGCATAGTGCTCTCGTGCACAGGCCAGCGAAGCTGATCTGTTCGCGCTGCTGCACATTCGAATCCCAGTCGTGGCCGTTTTTAGTATTTTATTTATTTATTCAAGGTCAAGGCATTGGCCAGCGCTACCAGCAACAGATATGCCGGCCACCTGAGCGTGCAGCACGGCGGAGCAGTTAGCGCAAGAGCTGCGTGTATGTTTGTCTGCGCGTTGTATGGAGAACCTTATCCGGTGAGGTTAGCTTAGCAGTGCTGTTCAAGGAACTAGCGGGTATTAAATGGGATGTCGCAGGGCTCAGTGAGGTTAGAAGGACTTATGAGGCGTGTACAGTACTAAAGGGTGGGCATGCACTGTGCTGTTGTTGGTTACCGGACAGATGAGAACTAGATGTCGCATTCCTCACCAATCAGGATATGGCTGGCCACATAGAGGAGTTTTATAGTAGTAATGAGAGGGTGGCAGCTGTCGTAATTAGGCTTAATAAGAGGTAGAAGCTGAAGGTGGTGCAGGCCTACGGGCCTACAGCAAGCCATGATGACCAGGTTCTTGAAAGCTGCTATGAAGACATGGAATCGGCTATGACCAAAGTAAAATCACAGTACACTGCACTGATTGGCGACCTCAGTAGGAAGGTAGGCAAGAAGCAGGCTGGAGACCAGCGGGTAGGTGACTATGGTACAGGTTCCAGGAATAGCAGGGGAGAGTTATTAGTAGGGTTCGTAGGTAGACTTAATTTAGAGATCATGTATACCTTATTCTGCAAATGAGAAAACAGGAAATGGACGTGGAAGAACCCCAGTGGTGAGACTAAAAATGAAATAGACTTCGTACTGTGCGCTCACCCTGGCATCGTAGAGGATGTGGAGGTCCTCAGAAAGGTCTGTTGTAGCGACCACAGAATGGTAAGATCTCGTATTAGCTTAGATTTGAAGAGGGAACGGAGGAAACTAGTGAAGTGGAAGCCCATTAACGAGTTCACGGTAAAAGCGAAAGGAGAGGAATTCAGGATTTCGCTGTAGAACAGATATGTCGCTTTAACTGAGCAGTACAACCGTAACGTTGAACCAGTGAATGATAATCTCACAGCAATTGTTCCGGAGTGCGCCGTAGATCTTAATATTACACCTTAATATTGAGTTCTGCGAGGAACAGGTTTGTTGGACGTATGCTCTGTGCGCAAAAAAGGGGCTTCTCCCATATGATTCTGCTCATTCCAAGCTAATAAAAAGGGGGATTGCTTCACTTTGCCTCGAATCCATGATTTTCCAAGTTTTCAGAACCAGTTGGCTAGGCTGTCTTTAGCTGGGTTCCCTGGTTCGCTTGTAACGGCTGTCGCTGAAAGCCTGCTACAGAAGATGAAGAGAAAGGCTGTGAGAGCTGGGGAAGATGTCCCTCTAGAAGAGGTGGTGCGACCTGTGGTGGTGCCCTACGTGCACAAGTTAGCCCACAATTTGAAAAAGGTCGCGAGCAGGCATGTTGTGCCGCTTGTGTTTCCAGCCCCGGAAAAGCTTGGAAGCCTTTGCTCTCGCATTGAAAGAGGACGAAAAGAAGAGAGAGGGTGTGGCAACAAACATGGGCGATCGTTCATGAAGTGCGCCAAAGGAGTTGTGTATGAGATTTCCCTCTCATGCGGCCGCTCCTATATTGGTCAAACTAGGCGCTGTGTTAACGAGCGAATCAGGGAACACGAAAGAAACATTGAGCAAAATAAAGAAGGCCCAAATATGCCTAAGCGTATAAGCTCCTGCCCACCACACTCTTGTGAGCCATGTTTTTCCGGTGTGCGAATTCTCTCAAAAAGCAGATACAAAAGCTAGGGAATTAATCGAAGTGTAACAGGATTTCCGGGGAAAATAACTTAATGACAGCTAGCCAAAATGGCGGTCCGAGCTTCGGTCATCCAGCCAGCGATCTCGTGCCACGCTCTAGCGGAGCGGCGGCCGCCGCTGCTCATCTTCCTCTTTACAATCACCCCTGGGCTGAAGGCGAAGCCATCCTGGCGAGTCAGGAAGACGACAAGACACACGGATCATAGTACGGCTTCAGGCGTGACACCTGAACAGTCTCGCGGCTGCGTCGGCGTTGATATGTGGAGGGTGTCACCGGGTCGACAATGTAGTTGACCGGGGAAGTGCGCTCTACGATGCGGTAAGGTCCGTGGTACTTGGGGAGAAGTTTGGAGGAAAGGCCGGGTGAGGTAGACAGCACGTGAAGCCAGACGAGAGAGCCGGGTAGAAAACTGTCAGCAGTGTGGCTTGTGTCGAAACCGAATTTTTGACGCCCCTGCTCGCCGGATGTTAACGACCGAGCGAGCTGACGGCACTCCTCGGTATGCTTGGAAGCCTCCGAAATAGTGGTGCACTCAGACACGTCGGGCCGGTAAGGAAGTACTGTGTCGAGTGGTGCGGAAGGTTCTCGCCCGTAGAGGAGAAAAAACGGCGAGAAGCCGGTGGTGGTCTGCGTGGCGGTGTTGTAGGCGTAGGTGATGAACGGCAGGATCCGGTCCCAGTCGGAGTGGTCGGAAGACACGTACATTGACAGCATATCGCCCAAGGTGCGGTTAAACCGTTCCGTCAAACCGTTAGTCTGAGGATGGTAGGCCGTGGTGGTATGGTGAGTGATCTTACACTGTTTGAGAACAGATTCCACGACCTCGGACAGAAAGACGCGCCCACGGTCGCTCAGCAGTTCCCGGGGCGCTCCATGGCGAAGAATGAAGTGATGCAAGATGAAAGAGGCAACGTGTGGTGCTGTAGCAGCAGGAAGAGCCGCGGTTTCGGCATAACGCGTGAGGTGGTCGACGGCTACAATAACCCAGCAGTTGCCAGCAGCAGTGTAAGGAAGGGGGCCGTAGAGGTCAATCCCAACTCTGTCAAAACAGAGGCTGCATCTGGCCGACTGACTGGTGAGGAGCCGGCTTGCGAGGTTGACAGTCAGGGCACGAGCGGACGTATTTGCGGACGTAGGTGAACATACCGCGCCAATAATAGCGGAGACGGAGTCGTGTGTATGTTTTAAAGGCGCCGGCATGAGCAGACTGCGGGTCGTTGTGAAACAGGGCGCAGAATGTAGGCCGCAGAATGTCGGCCGCAGATGGGCAGGGACGACAAGCAACCACTTCCTGCCGCTAGGGACGTAGTTGCGGCGGTACAGGAGACCATCACGAATGGCGAAGTGAGCAGCCTGGCGGCGTAGGGCACGAGGCACGGGTGCCGCCGAGGAATTTGAGAGAAAACGTACAAGTGAAAATATCCAGGGGTCCTTTTGTTGCTCGCTGCCCATGGTATCTGTTGAAAACGACAGCGAAGCGCAACCGGCTGGCGAGTGGCAGACAACTCTGGCGGCAGTGGAAAGCGGGACAATGCGTCGGCGTCGTTATGTTTTCGGCCGGAGCGATAGATGACACAGATATCATACTCTTGTAGGCGTAGGGCCCAGCGAGCGAGGCGGCCTGTAGGGTTTTTCGAGGAGGCCAGCCAGCACAGGGAATGATGCTCCGTGACGATATCAAAAGGGCGGCCATAAACGTAAGGGCGAAACTTTCCGATCGCCCAAACAATCGCCAAGCATTCCTTCTCGGTTACTGAGTAGTTGGATTCTGCTTTTGTCAGTGCACGGCTCGCGTAGCCGGGTTTACGTTGCGCAAGGACAGCGCCGAGGCCAACGCCACTGGCATCGGTGTGAATTTCAGGGGGAGCAGTGGGGTCAAAGTGGCGTAAAATGGGAGGCGCTGTGAGCAGCCGGCGTAAGGTGATGAAGGCGTCGTCACAGTCAGGTGACCAATGGGACAGGTTGTTGGCGCCCCGAAGAAGGTTCGTAAGAGGTGCGATGATAGTGGCAAAATTTCGGACAAAACGTCGGAAATAAGAACACAGGCCGAGAAAGCTGCGAAGTTCCTTCTGAGTCGACGGCTTGGGGAACTCAGCGACGGCACGAAGTTTGGCTGGGTCAGGAAGCACGCCGTCCTTAGAGACGACGTGACCTAAAATTGTCAGTTGGCGGGCGCCAAAGCGACACATTTTGAGATTAAGTTGGAGCCCCGCGGCAGTTAAACATGTCAACATGTGCTCCAAGCGGTGAAGGTGCGTCTCAGAATCAGGTGCGGAGACAGGCACGTGGTCCACTTCAGGCCGCGTAAAATGGAGTCCATCACTCGCTCGAAAGTTGCTGGGGCATTACAAAGGCCGAAAGGCATGACAGTAAATTCGTACAGGCCATCTGGTGTAACAAAAGCCGTCTTGGCACGGTCAGCCTCCGCCACAGGGACCTGCCAATATCCTGAACGCAGGTCTAAAAAAAGAAAAGAACTCCGCGCCTTGGAGGCAGTCAAGGGCGTCATCGATTCGTGGCAGCGGGTAAACGTCTTTGCGGGTTATCTTGTTAAGTCGCCGATAATCGACGCAAAACCGTATTGTGCCTTCTTTTTTCTTCACTAGAACCACAGGAGAGGCCCATGGACTACTGGATGGTTGAATGATGCCTCGCTGAAGCATGTCGTCCACCTGAGTGTTGATAATCTGGCGTTCGGCTGCTGAAACTCGGTACGGGCGTTGACGAAGCGGCAAGTGGGCTCCGGTGTCGATCTCATGGGTCACGGTAGACGTGCGGCCGAGTCGGTTTTGAGCCACGTCGAAAGAAGAGCGAAACTGGTTCAGTAGGTGAAGTAGTCGGGCGCGTTGCGGTGTGGCAAGACTGCCGTCGACGGAATTGGCAAAGGTATCGTCTGTGACCAAAGCGGGAGATGCGGGCGAAGTAAGAGAATTAGTAGCAAGAGAACATGATTCGGCGTATCGTTCGGGATCGAGCAAAGAGTCGACGGGCTGAATGTGGCCAAGGCATTCGCCACGGAGAAATATTGTCACGTAGTGGTGACTGAAGTTCGGCGAACAGGAACACAGCGAGAATGTCTTCGAAACGAAACTCTTTATTCGGGCTGACTTGCGCCCGCAAAGAACTGAATCACTCGGCGGCGGCATAGCAACGAGCGTGCTCGGCGGTCGTCGAACAGAATGCCCGCCACTGTCGGCCGTGCTCTTTTTAAAGCCGACAGCGAATCTTCGAGATAAAGCTTTAGAAGTTACTAGAACATTCTGGCACAAACTAGAGTCGGCTCCGTCCGGATGCGATCCATCAAGATAATTCTAGGCGCGTCTTGCGTCACAAACGAAGCGATAAAGCGGCGTGCCGGCAGCCTTGAAGCATGAACAAATAAACACAACAAACAAACGCTACAAAGACTCGGGGCATTACTCCCCTCTCAAAGAAGCATCGCCTCGATGCTTTAGAAAATAATGCAGCTATCAACAATGAAAAACGGATTGTGCAAAAATAAACACCGAATGTGGAAACACGGCGTCCTTTAGCGTGCATGATAGGGCTTTAGGCATACGACATGGACTAGTTCGGGTCGTACGCGGCGGCGCTGGGATGCAGTCATTTGGTCAGGGACGACTTCATAGTCCAATTCACCTAGCCGACGAAGAACCTTGTACGGGCCGAAATAGCGTCGCAAAAGCTTTTCGCTCAATCCTCGGCAGCGAATGGGCGTCCATACCCAGACTCGGTCTCCTGGCTTGTATTCCGCGTCGCGTCTTCGTAGGTTGTAGTGTGTGGCGTCGGTCCGCTGCTGGTCTTTGATCCTTAATCGGGCAAGTCTTCGGGCTTCTTCTACGTGTTGTAGGTAGGTGGCGACGTCGACGTTATCTTCCTCGGTAACGTTCAGCAGCATGGCGTCCAGCGTGGTCGTGGCCTCTCTGCCATGGACGAGCCTAAAAGGCGTCATCTGTGTGGTCTCCTGCACTGCAGTGTTGTAGGCGAAGACTGCGTAAGGCAAGATGACGTCCCAGGTCTTGTGTTCGGCATCGACATACATGATGAGCATATCGGCGATGGTTTTGTTGAGGCGCTCGGTCAGTCCGTTGGTCTGCGGGTGGTATGCAGTTGTTCTCCGGTGGCTGGTTTGGCTGTAATGGAGGACGGCTTGCGTCAGTTCCGCCGTGAATGCTGTTCCTCTGTCAGTGATGAGCACATCGGGGGTGCTGTGTCGCAGAAGAATGTGCTCCACAAAAAATTTGGCGACTTCTGCTACTGTTCCGTTTGGTAGGGCTTTTGGCTCGGCGTAGCGGGTCAGGTAGTCGGTCGCTATAGTGATCCACTTATTTCCAGATGTTGATGTTGGGAACGGCCCAAGCAAGTCCATGCCGATCTGCTGAAAGGGCCTTGAGGGGGGTTCAATGGGGTTCAGAAATCCTGCTGGTCGGGTTGGAGGGGTCTTTCGTCACTGACAATCTCGGCAGGTTTTCACATAATGTGCGACATCGGCAGACAGTCGGGGCCAGTAATACTTTTCTTGAATGCGGCGGAGGGTGAGTGTAAACCCGAGATGTCCAGCTGTTGGCTCGTTGTGTGAGGCCTGAAGAACTTCTCCGCGCAGACTTACAGGTACAACAAGGAGATAGGCTGTCTTGTTCGCTGCAAAATTCTTCTTCATGAGGACATCGTTCTGTAAACAGAACGAAGACAATGCTTGAACGAGGCGGGGGGTGAAGAAACCTTGCCTTCCAAGTTTGACGCATTTTATGTCGGGGTCCGCGTGTTGCTGTTGTACAAAAGAGCTGGAGCTGATGGGTCCCAGGAAGGCGTCCTCGTCGTCGTCCGGCGGCGGTGCATCTACAGGGGCTCGTGACAGGCAGTCGGCGTCAGAGTGCTTGCGTCCGGACTTGTAAACGATGGTTACATCAAACTCCTGGAGCCGCAGGCTCCATCGAGCGACGCGGCCGGAGGGGTCTTTCAAACTGGCGAGCCAGCACAGTGCGTGGTGATTGCTGACCATCTTGAACGGTCGTCCGTACAGGTAGGGGCGGAATTTCGACGTAGCCCAGATGATGGCAAGGCACTCCTTCTCAGTTGTCGAATAATTAGCTTCGGCTTTGGACAGGGAACGGCTAGCGCACGCGATGACCTTCTCCACTCCGTCAATTTTCTGAATGAGGACAGCGCCTAGGCCCACACTACTTGCGTCGGTATGAATTTCAGTCTCGGCGTTTTCATCAAAGTGCCCAAGGATCGGTGGGGTCTGTAAACGGCACTGAAGTTCCTTGAAGGCTTCCATTTGCGGGGCGCTTCCTATTTAAATGGCACATCTGCCTTTGTCAGGTCGATCAGTGGCTCGGCGATGCGCGAAAAGTTTTTGACGAAACGACGGTAATACGCGCACAGTCCGAGGAATCTGCGCACAGCTTTCTTATTGGCCGGTGGCGGAAACATTGCGATAGCAGCTGTTTTCTGTGGGTCTGGGCATACTCCCTCCTTGCTAACAATATGACCTAGAAACAGCAGCTCTTCATAGGCAAAGTGGCACTTCTCTGCTTTCAAGGTTAGCCCGGACGATTTGATTGCGTCTAGTACTGTTCGAAGCCTTTTCAGGTGCTCTTCAAAGTTCGAGGCAAAGACAACGACGTCATCTAAATATACCAGACAAATCTGCCACTTCAGGCCTGCCAGCACTGTATTCATTACTCGTTGAAATGTCGCTGGTGCGGAACAGAGACCAAATGGCATCACCTTGAACTCGAAGAGGCCATCTGGAGTGATGAATGCGGTCTTCTCGCGATCTCTTTCATCGACCTCAATTTGTCAGTAGCCGCTCTTGAGGTCCATCGATGAGAAATACCTGGCGTTGCAGAGCCGGTCCAGTGTGTCGTCGATGCGAGGGAGGGGGTAGACGTCCTTCTTTGTGATGTTGTTCAAGCGCCGGTAATCAACGCAGAATCGAAGTCCACCGTCTATTTCTTTCTCACTAGAACAACAGGTGCTGCCCAGGGGCTCTTTGAAGGCTGGATAACGTCGTCGCACAGCATTTCTTCCACTTGGTCCCGGATGTCTTGTCGTTCTCGCGGCGACACTCGGCAGGGGCTCTGGCGGAGAGGTCAGGCATGCTGGTCGGTTATAATGCGATGTTTGGCAATTGGCGTTTGTCGGACTTTTGGCGACGACGAGAAGCACTGGCTGTAGCTCCGAAGGAGATTGCGGATCTGGTCTTGTCTGGTCCGGGGCAGGGCTGGGTTTATGTCGAAAGTGGGCGAGTTCTCTTGGTCAGGTGAATCTTCTACGGATGGATCGGAGAGGGCGAATGAGTCTCGTACGTCGGATATCTGAAAATTGAACAAAAAGGCTGAATATAGATTCTCGGGATGTGATTACACCGAAATGTAGTCGTGTCTGCGCATATTTTTCAGCGGATGGTTTTATTTTCGATGTTTCATGAGCGCGCGCCAAGCCCTCCCGGTCGGCGCGAAGTGGAAAGCGTGACGTCATGATACCCTCCCGCGGCGACAAATATGGCGGCGCCCTTCGATGCATGAAACCTCGCTTTGGACTGGTTGGGTCGTTGTTACTGGCTTCTTCAGCGCGTTCACTGGCCATAAATGGGCCACCAGTCTTTCGCTTCATCTCCTGTTGCACATAAGAAAACTCACGAGTAAGAAATTTGCTTTATTTTTTATTTAGAGTGACGATTCTGCCCTCTTTAGGCTAAGAGGGGTGTCGGTTTGATGACAACAATGCTTCCCCTCCTAACCACCAGATAGCGCCACTAGTCTGAACATCGTCGCGCTTCTGTTTTAAAAGCGAGAATGCTGGAAATGGCATAAGGTCCGGAAAAAGTAGCTGCATTTAGCGGACGTAAGCGTGCATACGGTTATGGTATGTAGACAGCATCGATTAACATTTTGACATATCTTTGTACGCCGTGAGCAGACGACAGACATGGAAAAGCCGCGAGTAGCGATGGCAATCGTGCTTCTGCGGGAACGCTGGGCGCGCGGGTGTTATGACGTCTAGTCGCAGCTTCTAGGTGGCCACCAGGTGCAACGATACGACAATAAATCGCGAAAAAAAGCGTGTTATCCGCCTTCTCCGCTAAAATGCTTGTCATATTTATCAATTTTAGCAGTCAAGCTCTTGTTTACATGCAAAAGAGCAGCTCCAAAAGTTTGGTTCAGTATCCCTTTAACGTTGTGGGAATCCTGGCTTTCCGCCGTCGCCTTTGCGCGGCTGTGCCGGCCTCCCGCGTTGTTTCTCCTCTTTCCCTTGCTCTTGCCTCAGGCGGTGGAGAGGCGGCTGGGTGACTAATCACTGTCATTTAGCCACAGCTCCGCCCCGGCTCCCCAAGGGCCTTTGCCATTGGCGCCTTTTGGCGGGAATACGGGACCTACTTTGGGCGGCCGCGCACCGCGCGACCGTCCGAGCGGGGCCCAGAGAGAGAGATCCCTCCGAGACAGCGTAAGGTGCGTACGTTACTGTTTGTCCGTGCCGGCCTTTCCCGTTCGGACCAGTGCTTACTCGAGCTCGCCCGCACGTGTCCTTTGACCTGCAGCGGCTCGAGCCTGTCCAGCGGGGTCCAGCGACCTCCGACAGGCGTACCTTGCGTTGTTTGCCCACTCTCTCTCGCAACCGGCCCAACGGTTGACACGAGAGAGAGATCACAGCACTGCCGCGGGGACATTCTCCTGCAGCGGCGTGCTAGCAGCGCGCATTACTCGAGTCGCTTCGTGCGCGCAGCGGAGCCTTGCTCCTCGCGCGCCCCCGGGATGGGGTGACGATTGAGTGTGTGTGTACTGCTGAAGGACGACGTGAATAAACGTCTCCTTTGTGAACGTGGAGGCCTATTTCTTTGCGGCGAATCGCTCTCCTCCCAGCGGAGGTTGAGTGCACTGCATCGGTGTCCCAGTGTGTGTGTGGTGACGGCTGATCGGGGCCCTTGGCTCGCGCGAAGCTCGAACCCGCGGTGGGTGGTGGCCTGTGTCCACTTAGAAACCCACAACGTGCCGGTATTCTTCGCTGAAGTTTGTCAGGAGTACTTCGGCTTGTCCTTTCCGGAAATGTGCGATGCCTCTGGCAATGCCGATTTCTCGGTCGAGAAGCAACTGCATGTTCCCCTCGATAATGGCTTCAGTGTTATCCACTTCCGTGGCGCCTACGGTGATGATGACGCTTGAGCGGGGTGGGACACTCACTTGTTCCTCCAGGACACTGTGCGCAACGTGATGTTCCGGAGTTCTCATCGACGGGATGGCCTCGTCCGTGGAAAGTGTGATCATCTTGGATCGCAGGTCGATGATCGCCTGATGCTCATTGAGGAAATCCATGCCCAAGATCACTTGGCGGGAACATTGCCGTAGCACTACGAAGGTCGCGGGATAGGTATGTCCCTTGAGAGTCACTCGCGCTGTGCATCGTCCTGATGGCGTAATGAGGTGGCCCTCTGCGGTGCGAATTTGTGGGCCGTCCCAAGCGGTCGTTACTTTCCTCAGCTGCGCAGCGAACGGTCTGTTCATCACCGAATAATCGGCTCCTGTGTCAACTAGAGCGGTAACTTTTCGGCCGTTGATAACGACTTCTAAGTCGGATGTCCTGGCTCTAGTGTTGCATGTCGTCTTCGGCGTCGGGTCACGGCTTCGTCGGATATGTGAATTGTAGGTGGGGCGTGTGGTAGAAGCTTTTCCTCATGACGGCGTCGTTTTGAAGGCGGATCGCGTCGTGGTCGAGGCTGTTGTTGCATGCGTCGTTGCCGTAGTAGGTGCGGCGTCTTCAAACGGCGTGGTCGCTGGAGGATCTTCATCGTTTCCTCGGCAAGCAACCTGACCTCCACAGGTTGCTTTGTTTAGTTTCCCCCACGCGGGCTAGGGGACCTTCCTCGGACAGCCGCGGCGTAGCTGCGACCCGGTGATGCAAAACGTGCGGTGGACGGCGAAAAGGAGCGGGAAAGACGGCTTGACAACACGTACTCCCCTCTGTGCAGGTAGTCGTCGATTTCCCGTGGTCGCTGGCCGGGGAATGGTCGTGGGGCGTCGATGGCGAAACCACGGCTGATGCGTCTGTATGGGCAGTGGTGAAGTACATGACCGGCTTCGCCGCAGTGCTTCAAGCACAGAGGGCGGTTATTGGAAGTCCTCCAGTCGTCGCACTTCCTGGGGCTTGGGCGCCGGTCGTAGGCTGGGCGGGCGGGGGCAGGGGGACGGCGTTCGGGAACAGCTGGTTCACGTCGAAGAGGCGGACTTCGGCTCTCGCGCTGGGGCTGAGGACTGCGTAGTGCAGCGGCGTAGGTTAAAGGGGCTGCGAAACACTGCCTGGGGGAATACCGGCTATACTTCAGGTGGGTTCTTTATGTCACACAGATGCTGACTTAAGAAGAATTACAGGAATCGATGCACAGGAACGGAAGTTATTCAGTGAAGAAATTTCAAAATACAAGCAAACAAAACGCTGCCCTCAACTCGATTTTGGCGGGGCTTCCCACTCTTATTTCGCTCTCCCAATGACGGCACCTGGCGCAACCAATCAAAACAGCCAGCCAGAGCACGTCGCGGAAATTTCTATTCCATGGTTGCCTGCTCTCTGTAACTCGTTCTTGCTGAGACTGGCGGCGTTGTTTCCATGCCAGAGCGCCCCTGGTGGTGTATTTTTATTTTACTTGCTTTGCAGGGCTTTTATCTAAGACAAGCAAGTTGTTTTTGTTGATCTAATATAAAACGCAGACAGGTGACAAAATGTGTCTCTATTTATTCACACAATTTGCAGTATAGTTACTGTTTGTCCGGTCATCAAGCTCGCGCCAGGTGATGTCATATTCGCTGCTAAAAACCCGCCACTGTGTGGCGACACCATCAGAGCCATGAAGTTGTTTTTGGGAGGGCATTAAAATATTAAAAAACGGAATGTACCCGGTATTACCGACGCTAATAGCACCATTATGACTCACTGTATGCAATCAACAGGCAAAACAGTTAACTAAGATTGTGTTTCTGGGCCCCTTTAAGGCTGGAGCTTCAGCAGGAGGCGGCAATGCCCAGCGCATGCTGCACTTCTTCACGGACAATTTCCTCAAGGGTCGCGACTTGAGGCTGGTTGGAAGATGGTATCAGGCGACGCAGCTCTTCTTGTCCCGCAGGTTGCCTCCGAATGCTGTGCCAGTCGAGAGGGCAGTCGAGGTCACTTGGGGCTGTCGAGGAAAATGACGAGCTCATGCTTCCAAGGTTCTCTCAATGGCGGCCGCTTCAGTGGTGAATTCCGCAACCGTGGTCGGTGGATTGCGGGTGAGACCGCCAAAAAGTGCCTCTTTAGCACCACGCATCAGAAGCTCCACTTTCTTATCTTCTGTCATGTCAGGGTCGACTCTTCGAAAAAGGTGTTTCATATCTTCTACGTATGCGGTCACGGACTCGTTCGGGTGTTGGATGCGTGACTGGAGAAGCAGCTGAGCTCTTTCCTTCCTGATGATGTTCGTGAAGGCCCTCAGGAACTCCCGTTTGAATAATTCCCACGTCGCTAGAGAATCTTCGTTGTTCTCGAACCATATTCTCGCTGGTCCTTCCAAGGCGAAGAAGACATGGCTCATTTTAGTCTGGTCGTCCCAACTGTTGAACACGGCGACACGCTCAAATTGTTCTAGCCATTCCTCGGAATCCTCACCCGGTGAAGCGTGGAACATGGGCGGCAGTCGGGGCTGGTGTAAAATAATGGGGGCTGGTGTCGTAGCCATAGCTGAAGTCAAAATTGATGGGTCCTTTTTCGCTCGCGTGCGGTCAGGTAGCAGTCCGAATTCTGGTGGACACCTCTGAAGACGATGGCTGCTTCGCCCTTCGCCTTCGGGGGGGGACGGCGCCGGCGGCTTTCGCGGGATCTTCTTCGAGACGGCTCGGGCTGCTCTGATGGCTCCCAGGGGGTGAGGGCGACAGGGACATCCGTTAGCACCTCCACCAGATGTCGCGTAGTGGTGACTGAAGTCCGGCGAACAGGAACACAGCGAGAATGTCTTCGAAGCGAAACTCTTTATTCGGGCTGACTTGCGCCCGCAAAGAACCGAATCACTCGGCAGCGGCATAGCAACGAGCGTGCTCGGCGGTCGTCGAACAGAATGCCCTCCGCTGTCGGCTGTGCTCCTTTTGAAGCCGACAGCGAATCTTCAAGATAAAGCTTTAGAAGTTACTAGAACATTCTGGCACAAACTAGAGTCGGCTCCGTCCGGATGCGATCCATCGAGATAATTCTAGGCACGTCTTGCATCACAAACGAAGCGATAAAGCGGCGTGCCGGCAGCCTTGAAGCATGAACAAATAAACACAACAAACAAACGCTACAAAGACTCGCGGCAATATGCAGGGGCTCAAAAAAGGGTTCGAGATCGGGATGAGGCTGCAGCCGTCTTGAACAGTGAGCACAGTGAATGGCAGAGGCAGACCGTGTCGAGAGATGAAGACGTCGGATGGTGTAAAGACGACGGCGCCGTCAGATGCGGTGAGGCAGGAGACAGGAACAGGAACAGATGAGCACGGAGGAATCTCGATGTCGTCACCCACAGACAGTTTGCCCCACGAAGATGATGTATCAGGTGAGGTAGCACTGCACGGAAGAAGTTCGAGCTCGGCACGAGCGCAGTCGATGAGGGCCTCATGTTGGGAAAGAAAGTCCCAACCTAAAATAATGTCATGCGAGCACAATGAGAGAACGACGAATTCAACAGTATATAAAGAACCGTGAATGATGACCCTGGCTGCGCAGGCGGCTAAAGGCGAGATTCGCTGCGCATTAGCTGTATGAAGCGAAAATCCGGATAACGGCGTCGTCACTTTGCGAAGTTTGCGGCACAGTTTCTCATTCATCACAGAAACAGCAGCGCCAGTGTCGACAAGCGCCAAGGCGGTGTGGCCCTCCGCAGAAACGTCGAGCACATTCGCTGGGGACAAACGGGGTCTTGAACTTGTAGCCGAATACGCAGTTCTTGCCTCGGGAACTGCGGCAACTAGTTTTCCTGGCGCATAGGGGAATGAGGGCGCAGTGGCGAAACAGAACGGCGCCGCGGGGATGGCGAACGGCGGCGAGAATACGGGCGGCGATCGGAGGTATGAAGCTGTTCGGCAGCCGACGGACGTGGCGGGGGCTGTGGTGCCGCGTAGACGTAGGTTCTGGGGTCATCCACGGGTGGTGGCACACAGCGTCGGCGCAGGCGCACAACGTGACCAGGGACGCCACATGCATAGCAAATGGGAAGGTTGTCACGGGTGCGCCAAGGGTTGACACGAGCAGGAGGTGGTCGGGTTGGAAAGGCAGGTGGCGGCGTCGGAGGATAAAATGGGACAAACGGCTCGGCTCTTGGTTTTCGGACTGCGTAGGCGGTTTTCGGACTTACGGGCGTAGGCGGAAGGAAAGATGACTGGCTTGCGTCGGTGGACATAGCTGAAGCGAGTGTTCTGCTGCGAAGCTCCAGGACGTTGGCCAAAGGCTGTACCCAGCACAGCTCCACCAAATTGTAACAGGATTTCCGGGGAAAATAACTTAACAGCTAGCCAAAATGCCGGTCCGAGCTTCGGTCATCCAGCCAGCGATCTCGTGCCGCGCGCTAGCGGAGCGGCGCTTCAACCACGCATAGTTATACCCCGTCCCTAAATTTGATAGTTGGCAGCAAGGGTCTTCACGAGGATTAAATGACCGCCCTAGATAGCCTGGAAAGAGCCACTGCAGGCTCTGCTTTGCACAAGCAGGTGCGCATAATGCAGTTTTATAAAAAAGGAAATGGCACATTTGGTGGCCTTAGTATTTTTGGCTGTTATGTGAAGAGTCAACTTACAACGAACATCGGATATAATGAACAGAATTCGCATGACCGTCAGGTTCGTTATAAATGGGCTCGACTGTACTTTCAAACGGCCGGAAAAACCTTTTTCATGCTTCAAACATCGACCTTACGCGTTAGGCTATACCTTCGCGCCAAGGAGGCATTTGTGCCATGGTCACTGAACTGCTGCCTGTATGAGCAACGAGAAATATTGAGCAACAAAATTATTTTTTTTGTCGTGATGTTGTGTTTTTTGTGGGGGGGGGGGGGGGAATACTTCAGCAGTCTCTTAAAAAAGACATTAAGATCATGCGAACTCTTCGTGTTTATAGGACCACTTAGCGTGTGGAAAACCTGCATGATGGAACTTCAGTAAAACTTGGGTTGGGCCTAGTTGGTACAGTATGTTGTGAAGGTGTAGGCTGCGCAACCACAGGACGAACCACGAAGAAAAGACACAGAGACACACACAAGCACACTAATGCGCTTGTGCACTTGTGTGCGCTTGCGCACTTGTGTGCGATAGTGTGCTTGTGTGTGTCTCTGTGTCTTTTCTTCGTGGTTCGTCACGTGATTGCGCAACCTACACCCTCACAACTGCATGATGGATGAACACGCAGAACTGCCGCATTCAACGAGGTCAATGTTCAGAGAACAGTGCTCTTTACCGCAGAAGAAATATGCTCCGCAAGTTCAAATTCCTGTCTGGTTCCGGAATTTTGATGTGCGGGCAGAGTAAGGGAGTCATGGTGGCATAGGACTTCAACCGAGATATCTGAATTCGACGAGATCAAGCAAGCTACGAGAAGGGTCTAAAAGGTTCCTAATATTCCATGCAACAAAGATAACAAGAAGCCTCGGAGATGGCCGAGTAGCCTAAGGCATCTCTAAATGGAGTGTTTCCATTGCACCGCCACTGGTACGAATCCAACTCGGAGTATGGACACCCTTTTAGTTGTTTTTTTTTTTGCTGCGTCAGCAGTATAATAATAGAGATTTATTCATCACAACGATGAAAAGGGCCAAGGAAAAAAGCCAGCAAGGCTTAACGAGCCCTCGGCCCCTACATATACAAAGGCATCAGGGGAACAAAGAATACATATTGTGCAACAGTATCACAATAACAAAAATATTACTACAAACTTTTGATGCAAACATTGAATAAAAAGGAAAAATGAAAAGATTATAAAACCAGACTAATTTTTGAAACACAGGAAATGTTTCCAAAGGTCACGGATCGGCGTACTAATTAGTCAATATTTTTATGATGTAACGTGTTTAGGTGTTTAGGCAGCTGGAAGGCAGTCATTTGTATTCTGTAGTTTGTTCTTGGAGTTTTAGTCTGCCACGGGGAGTGTTGTCTAGTGTTATACAACTTCTCGCTCGGCGTAAGGCAGGCCAGTGTCCCCAAATAATCAATATGACAAAGTACCGTATTTACTCGCATAATAGGCGCACTTTTTTTCCAGAAAATCCGGCTCAAAGTTCGGGGTGCGCCTATTACGCGGGGTAAAATTTCCGGAAATTTTTCGACTCGCAAAATTGAACATACCGCATAAACGCACTCGTGTAGGCCGCACCCCGTTTTCCCGAAGAAAATATTTAAAAAAAAAAAAAACGTTTAAGGGCCCCACCGAAACTTTCCACGACCCACGCGGGAATAGCCTTTGAAATGCACGCATCGAGGCCTCCGCGATCAGCTCCGG
The DNA here is from genome assembly GCF_055824585.1 of Amblyomma mixtum. Classification (NCBI taxonomy): domain Eukaryota; kingdom Metazoa; phylum Arthropoda; class Arachnida; order Ixodida; family Ixodidae; genus Amblyomma; species Amblyomma mixtum. The sequence goes on along the minus strand of NC_143021.1, from coordinate 37,737,803 downwards.
CTGCGCGCAACGGCCGCTTGATCGCGGAGGCCACACACGCGCAAAGGAGCTTCCAGACGCCGCCCACGAAGGGCGCCCAAGGCCAAGCTTATCATCATCATCAATGTTTTCTTCCGCCGCGAGCGTTCACTATCTATATCGCCATCAGCATCACCAGCTCCAGGTTTTAAGCATGAAATGCTTTTAGCTCCCGTTGTCGGCAGTGTGGTGACGTCACGCCGAGACCGAGCGCCAACATCCGGGCACTGAAATCCACTCATCCGGGCACTGAAATCCACTCATCCGGGCACTGATATCCACTCATCCGGGCACTGAATTCCAGTCATCCGGGCACTGAAATCCAGTCATCCGGGCACTGAATTCCAGTCATCCGGGCACTGAAATCCACTCATCCGGGCACTGAATTCCAGTCATCCGGGCTCTGAAACGAGAACATCCGGGCACCGTACGAGACTTAGCGAGATTTAACGAGACTCTCTAAGCCCTCCTACGCGACCGGCATGCAAGCGCCGGTTGGTCTCCAAACGAGACAAAAAATAACTGCTGCCAGTGCCTTCTCAATGTTTATCAAGATATCAGTGGAGCTGTGGGTTTGATAATGCACGGAATTATAATTTGCGATTTCTAACAACGCGTGCAAAAAGCACATAAATGCCACGTTACACTTCGTTGTCATACGTGATCCGGGGGAGAAGCGCTGCGTTCAAAGGGCAAGGCCAAGGCATCGCACCGAACGGGTGGTGGCGTTCCTCCCTTCCTTTACGGGGCGGTTCTGGTGTCCACAGAGATGGCAGAGAATTACTGCGCCATTTCCTTTCCTCAAAAAACCTTGCGTTCAAATGGCAAGGCATCAACGGGTGGTGGCGTTCCTCCCTTCCTGTACAGTGCGGTTCGGGTGTTTACCGAGATGAGATTAGGCCCGTAAACATTTCATGCTTACTCTACTCTCGTTTACGGGAGAGGCAGAGATTTTTTTTTTTTTTTTTTTTGCTGTCAAGTGCCGGGATCTGCGGTAGCGCGTAGTTCATCGTGGTTTGTGGCTTTGCCGCCGAACGTTGCTGTTTCAGCTCAACGGGCAAGCACCTTAATAGCTACACGGCTGGGAGTTTGCTCTCGAACATGGCAAGCGTGCGGCAGGTCGGAAACTCGACGTGGCCGAGAAGTGCGGCAGTTGCGTCTGTGGCGTGCCTAAATTTTCGTACGTGACTCCAGGCGCCGAGGTCTTCGCGGGCCTAAGTCGGGAACGTTTCCGGCTGGAGATGAAACTTTCCAAACAGACGTTTAAAGTGAGCATCCTTGAAAACTGAGTGCGGCTGTTTGACGCGATGTCGTTGTACGTGCTGTGGGTCCGCAGCAGCTGCGACGGCAGCAGCACTAGGGTGAACCAATAGTCAGTTCAGCAAAAACTTTGTTAAAATAAAGATTGGGGGTGGGGGCGGCGAGGCGTCGGCTTGCAATCGTGTAAATACAGTATTGATCACAGTGCCAAGTTCGGGGTGCACCTATTATGCGCAGAAATAAAAAAACTCTGATTTTTCACGACCAAACTAGGGGTGCGCCTATTATGCGAGTGCACCTATTATGCGAGTAAATACGGTAGCTCCTTCTTATACCTTGAAAGCAATTGAAAACTATAGATGTCAAAAATTTTCATAATACATGCATCTTCAAAGTACTGGTTTGTATGCTGGTTGAAACTAAGCTGGAACATGCACCTTATCGCTTTCTTTTGAAGTAGATAAATTTTTTCAAGATTATTCAGAGTGGTCATGCCCCAGACAAGGTGACAATAATTCAAATGGGACAAAAACAAAGATTTGTATATGAGCTCCTTAATCCTCGCAGGAAGCATTGTTTTCAGGCGATATAGGTGTCCTACGACTCGAGCGAGTTTAGGCAAGATAGTATCTACATGATGGTCCCATGACATTGTTTCGTGAAAGACGACTCCAAGTGTTTTAAATTTGTCTACTATCTCAATCTCCTCTGAATTAAGTAGTAGCTTTTTATTTGTATGCAGAAGTTTATTCCTTGGTCGGAAGATAACAGCCTTGCTTTCATTCACATTTATTTTTAACCCATTTAGTTCTGTCCAGGTGTTTAGTTGGCATAAAATATTGTTTCCTTTGTCTATCAGGGAATCGCAGTCATTCGTTGAGAGGAAAATACTTGTGTCGTCTGCATAAATAAAAAACGATGCTTGGTCGGTGATGTTTACTATGTCGTTAATAAATAAGTTGAAGAGCAAAGGCCCCAATATGCTACCCTGTGGCACTCCACATTTTATGTTCTTTAAAGAAGACTCAATACCATTAATGTTTGTATATTGTGCACGATTAGAAAGATAAGAGTTTAAAAGTTGCAGAGGAAGACCTCTAATTCCATACATTTCAAGCTTTCTAATCAGCAGTTCGTGATTTAGAGAATCAAATGCTTTTTTGAAATCTACGAAGATAGCTAGCACGATATGTTTCTTTTCAAAACTGTTTAGGATATATTCTTTCTCGTGAAGAAACGCAAGCTCAGTGGATTTATTCTTCCGAAATCCAAACTGCCATCCTGTTATAATATCATTTTTTTCTATGAATTTTTGCAGTCGAGAGAAAATAAGCTTTTCTAAGCCTTTAGAATAGACAGGGAGCAAAGAAATAGGTCTATAATTTCCAAGGGAGTTCTTGTCACCTTTCTTGTAAATAACTACTACTTTAGCCACCTGCATTTTATTTGGAAATATGCCATTTAAAAAACATAAGTTGAATAAATAACTTAGTGGCGATGATAATATGTCTATAACAAACTTAATTGGCTTGACCTGGAAATCGTCCGCATCACAGGCCGAACTATTAGAAAGTTCCAAAAATGCCGACACAACCTCAGCCTCACAAACAGAATGAAGGAACAAGCGATCATTAATGTAGGGGTAGTCAATATTGTCACAAGGCATGCTTGTGACGTCTGTGAAAAAGCTGTTAAAAGCGTTCGACACAGCGGCACCCGTGAGGACATTATCGCCACATGTTATGGTTTCAATGGCGCCTTCCTTTCTGGAGGGCTTCAACAGCGAATTAAGTTTCTTCCATAGCAGGTCTGAATTATTACCACATCCTTCAAGATATTCACAGAAATATCGATCTCTAGCAAGCCTAATATCTTTGTTTAGCTTATTTCAATAGGCTTTAAATGTTGAAAACACTGCAGGATCCCTGCATTTGATAAAGTTATTGTATATCTTGTTTTTTTCCTTTATTCGCTTTAATAAATCACGTGTAATCCATGGTTTTCTTATATGTGTCGATTGCCTTTTGGTTACATATGGAAAATGCTTTGCGTACACTTTTTTCACTGTATCAATAAACAATTCATAGGCAACGTTGCAGTCTTCCATAGAATACAGCTCAGAGAAATCTGCCTTGCTAATATCATCGCGGAACATTTCTAAGCTTTTTCAGAGACGAACTGGGTAGCGCGACATGACTTTGGTTTTTTATGGCGTTTAGTCTTTTCAACACCCATAAATGTACCAAGGTGGTCACTAATGTCACATAGCAGTACTTCTGATTCAACACATGAGGTGTCATAATTTGTAATAAAAAGATCAAGTAAAGTTTCTGTAGAACAAGTAACACGAGTTGGTTTAGAGATGACATTTTCACAGTTATTGCTCTTAATCACAACATTGAAACATCGCATATGAATACCGTATTTACTCGCATAATAGGCGCACTTTTTTTCCAGAAAATCCGGCTCAAAGTTCGGGGTGCGCCTATTACGCGGGGTAAAATTTCCGGAAATTTTTCGACTCGCAAAACTGAACATACCGCATAAATGCACTCGTGTACGGGCCGCACCCCGTTTTCCCGAAGAAAATATCTAAAAAAAAAAAACGTGTAAGGGCCGCACCGAAACTTTCCACGACCCACGCGGGAATAGCCTTTGAAATGCACGCGTCGAGGCCTCCGCGATCAGCTCCGGCTGCGCGCAACGGGCGCTTGATCGCGGAGGCCACACACGCGCAAAGGAGCTTCCAGACGCCGCCCACGAAAGGCGCCCAAGGCCAAGCTTATCATCGTCATCAATGTTTTCTTCCGCCGCGAGCGTTCACTATCCATATCGCCATCAGCATCACCAGCTCCAATTTTTTTTTTTGCCATCAAGTGCCGGGATCAGCGGTAGCTCGTAGTTCATCGTGGTTTGTGGCTTTGCCGCCGAGCGTTGCTGTTTTAGCTCGATGGGCAAGCACCTTAATAGCTACACGGCTGGGAGTTTGCTCTCGAACACGGCAAGCGTGCGGCAGGTCGGAAACTCGACGTGGCCGTGAAGTGCGGCAGTTGCGTCTGTGGCGTGCCTAAATTTTCGTGCGCGACTCCAGGCGCCGAGGTTTTCGTGGGCCTAAGTCGGGAATGTTTCCGGCTGGAGATGAAACTTTCCAAACAGACGTTTAAAGTGAGCATCCCTGAAAACTGTGTGTGGCTGTTCTACACGATGTCGTTGTACGTGCTGTGGGTCCGCAGCAGCACTAGTGTGGACCAGTAGTCAGTTCAGCAAAAACTTTGTTAAAATAAAGATTGTTGGTGGGGAGCGGCGAGGCGTCGGCTTGCAATCGTGTAAATACAGTATTGATCACAGTGCCAAGTTCGGGGTGCGCCTATTATGCACGGAAATAAAAAAATCTGATTTTTCGCGACGAAACTAGGGGTGCGCCTATTATGCGAGTGCGCCTATTATGCGAGTAAATACGGTATTGTCACACATCATGTCTAAATTCAGGTCACCACCAAGTATTATCTTTAACTTTTTTTCATTTATAAAGGCAAGAAAGTGGTCAATGAAATTAATGAAGTTCGAAATGTTTCCGTCTGGTGGTCGGTAGATTACAGAGAGAACCATGTCGCCAGTAATTACAGTCAATATCTCATAATCATCACTGCAAACACCTGCAAAGCCTCCTTTCCCAAAAATAACCGCACTGTGTGCGGCCTCCACCCTTGATGCATGCCACACACTGGTGGGCGCACATCCGGGCACTCACTGGTAAAAATGCACTTTCAACAACCTTCACCATCCCCCCATCCCCCATTGCCCACCTGTGAAGCGGATTGTAGTGACTAACCTTCTGCTTCCCCCTGCTGCGCTTGCCGTCTCTTGGAATCCACTCTGTTATTCTTAAGGACCACCGGTTATCTTGCCTTCGCATTACATGCCCTGCTAAAGCACGTTTCTTCCCACGTTTGTTTCCTCACCCACTCCACCCGCATCTGATCTCGTAACGTTACACCTATCATTTTTCTTTCCATAGCTCACTGCATTGTCCTTAAGCTGAAACCCTCTTTGTTAGCCTCCATGTTCCTGCCCCATAGACGAGTACCGGTAAGATAGAGCTGTTGTATACTTTTTTCCTGAGGGATATTGGTAAACCGCAATTCATGACCTAATAAGGGAGTAATTACTCATTGGCATCCACCCGAGCGCAGCCATACGGCTACAAAGGAAAGCTATACAGCTTTCTCAGAAACTTCGCAGTTAAAGAAAAATTTGTCCTGGTCCAGGGTTTGAACCCAGGACCACTGCTTCACCGGAGCAGTCGCTCTACCAATTGAGCTAACCAGGACGGCAAGCTCATGGTAGGGCGAGAGCGAATTGATCAATAACTCGAAGTGGGAACTGTGTTGGCCAAATGTTTAGGGGAATCCCCCAAGGTGGAGTAGATTTGTAATAAGGGAGTAATTACTCATTGGCATCCACCCGAGCGCAGCCATACGGCTACAAAGGAAAGCTATACAGCTTTCTCAGAAACTTCGCAGTTAAAGAAAAATTCGTCCTGGTCCAGGGTTTGAACCCAGGACCACTGCTTCACCGGAGCAGTCGCTCTACCAATTGAGCTAACCAGGACGGCAAGCTCATGGTAGGGCGAGAGCGAATTGATCAATAACTCGAAGTGGGAACTGTGTTGGCCAAATGTTTAGGGGAATCCCCCAAGGTGGAGTAGATTTGTAATAAGGGAGTAATTACTCATTGGCATCCACCCGAGCGCAGCCATACGGCTACAAAGGAAAGCTATACAGCTTTCTCAGAAACTTCGCAGTTAAAGAAAAATTCGTCCTGGTCCAGGGTTTGAACCCAGGACCACTGCTTCACCGGAGCAGTCGCTCTACCAATTGAGCTAACCAGGACGGCAAGCTTATGGTAGGGCGAGAGCGAATTGATCAATAACTCGAAGTGGGAACTGTGTTGGCCAAATGTTTAGGGGAATCCCCCAAGGTGGAGTAGATTTGTAATAAGGGAGTAATTACTCATTGGCATCCACCCGAGCGCAGCCATACGGCTACAAAGGAAAGCTATACAGCTTTCTCAGAAACTTCGCAGTTAAAGAAAAATTCGTCCTGGTCCAGGGTTTGAACCCAGGACCACTGCTTCACCGGAGCAGTCGCTCTACCAATTGAGCTAACCAGGACGGCAAGCTTATGGTAGGGCGAGAGCGAATTGATCAATAACTCGAAGTGGGAACTGTGTTGGCCAAATGTTTAGGGGAATCCCCCAAGGTGGAGTAGATTTGTAATAAGGGAGTAATTACTCATTGGCATCCACCCGAGCGCAGCCATACGGCTACAAAGGAAAGCTATACAGCTTTCTCAGAAACTTCGCAGTTAAAGAAAAATTCGTCCTGGTCCAGGGTTCGAACCCAGGACCACTGCTTCACCGGAGCAGTCGCTCTACCAATTGAGCTAACCAGGACAGCAAGCTTATGGTAGGGCGAGAGCGAATTGATCAATAACTCGAAGTGGGAACTGTGTTGGTCAAATGTTTAGGGGAATCCCCCAAGGTGGAGTAGATTTGTAATAAGGGAGTAATTACTCATTGGCATCCACCCGAGCGCAGCCATACGGCTACAAAAGAAAGCTATACAGCTTTCTCAGAAACTTAGCAGTTAAAGAAAAATTCGTCCTGGTCCGGGGTTTGAACCCAGGACCACTGCTTCACTGGAGCAGTCGCTCTACCAATTGAGCTAACCAGGACGGCAAGCTTATGGTAGGGCGAGAGCGAATTGATCAATAACTCGAAATGGGAACTGTGTTGGTCAAATGTTTAGGGGAATCCCCCAAGGTAGAGTAGATTTGTAATAAGGGAGTAATTACTCATTGGCATCCACCCGAGCGCAGCCATACGGCTACTATAGCTTTCCTGTATAGCTGTATAGCTTTCCTTTGTAGCCGTATGGCTGCGCTGGGGTGGATGCCAATAAGTAATTACTCCCTTATTACAAATCTACTCCACCTTGGGGGATTCCCCTAAACATTTGACCAATTCATGACCTGAGAGAACCTGCCATATAAGCTCCACCCCATTCGTATTCTTCTAGTTATTTCCCTCTCATGATCCGGATCATCGGTCGCTACCTACCCTAAGTAGACATATTCCCTTACTACTTTCAGCCCCTACCAAGTGCGAACTTCTGTTCCCTTGCTAGACTGTTGAATATTACTTTGGTTTTCTGCGTGTTAATTTTTAGCCCCACCGTTCTGCTCTGCCTGTCTACCTCATTGATCATGCTTTGCAGTTCATGTCCTGAGTGACTTAGCAAGGCAATGTGATCAGCGAATCGCAGATTACTTAGGTATTTTCCATTAACTCTTATCCCCAACTGTTTGCAGTTCAGGCCTTGAAAGCCCTCGGAAGGCTGTGAATAGCATTGGCGAGATCGCGTCTCCCTGCCTGACGCCCTTCCTTATTGAAATTATTACTGACTTTATGGAGAGGTATGGTAGCTGTGCAATCGTTATAAATATCTTCCAATATTTTCACATAACACTCTTCTACACCCTGATTCCGCAATGCCTGCATGACAGCTGAAGTTTCCACTGAGTCAAATGCTTTCTAAAATCAATGAAGGCTATATATAGGGGCCGGTTATATTCTGCGCATTTCTCTATCAAATCATTGATAGTATGAATACGGCCTATTGTCAAGTATCCTTTATGAAAGCCTTTGGTTGATCGAAGTCTAAGGTTGGCCTGACCCTTAGATTACCTTAGTAGATACCTTGTATTATTTCATTTCATTTATTTCATAATACTGCAGGCCACTGCTTGGCCCAAGCAGGAGTGAACATACAATGTTACATAACCAAAAGAATAAAGTTATTCAATATTAGCAGCACACGGAAACCAAAAGAATAAAACCAAACGAATAAACTTATACAATATCAGCAGCACACGGATACAAAACATGCATATAATCAATATTAGCAGGTAAGTAGACGATTTAATGCGTCAGAAAAATTTTGCGAGGAAAAAACAGATTCTGGTAACGAATTCCAATCTTGCACTGTTCTAGGGAAAAAACTGTATTTAAAACTCTTAGTTTTGGCAAAAAGGGGAGTAAGTGAATGTTCACGAACGTTCCGAGTCCTTCTCACTAGAGGACGCTTAACCCTTTCACTGTCACGGACGTACCGGTACGTTTTCGCGCTTCCCCCCCACAGTGTCACTGACGTACCGGTACGTTCTCTATCGTGCGTTCAAAATTTCCCGCTTGAGCGCAAAGCTGACGCTCTTGGACTGGCTGCGCCATCTGTTGAATCTTTCTACAAGTTCGTATTTTCGCCCCTTACTGTTTTGGTACGTGTATCGAAGAGTACGGAGCAACTGCCATCCCACCCCTCCCTCTTTGCTGAGTGGCGCGGTCGCTCCGCTTTCGCCGGATCATGACGCGCGCATGTGGTTACGGGTCCAAGGGTTGTTCTGCCATCTGCCGCTGTTTTGCAGGTTTTTATTTTTTTTTTCTGTCGGCATGTGAGCTACGGCGCTTCAAGTTCAAGGGTGCGCGCCGTTGCCACTCCAAGAGTCACATGACTCGATCGCTGCTTTCGCTCTCTCCTCGCTTGCGGCTGGCAGCAGCAAAAGCAAAGCTCCTCTAACTTTGTTTTAGCCTTTTTCCATCTCCCTCTCTCATCTTTATTACACAGCGTCCCATCTCTCTCCGTTTTGCTGGCCACTGAAAGCACACTCCCGCTGCGCGCGGTTACTTTGGGATATGGCTGACTGCGCGGGACCTGCCTCTGCGCATTGGAGCGGTGGCTCTTCAGATTCTAAATACGAGCCGAGCTCGGATTCGGACTCTGACAGCGTCTCATCCGAGGAAGAGGCGAGTTCCGCATCGGCAGATTCTGACGTTGAAACGGCGGGACCATCATCCCGGAAGTGTGCGACACTGGGGGTGCGTCACGGGCAGAAACACCCGACAGCGAAAGGGTTAATGCACTCCGGAAGCTTCAGTTTATTTTTACCTGTTAAACTATTAAACAAGAATACCAATCTATTAATCTTTCGGCGGACTTCTAGTGTAGGAATGTTATTTGACATCATTAACTGCGATGGAGAGTCTTCCCTTTTGTATTTTCCGTATATAAACCTAACCGCTTTCCTATTTACTTTTTCAAGGACCATTATGTCCTTTTTCGTGTACGGGTCCCAAACGACTGAAGCATATTCAAGTAACAGACAATAACAGGCAACAGACAATAAGCTGATCAGTCTGTAATTCTGCAAGTTCTTGAGGTCTCCTTTCTTATGAATTAAGATAATGTTAGCGTTTTTCCAAGCTTCCGGTACGCTCGAGGTCACAAGTCATTGCCTATACAGAGTGGGTAGTTTTTGTAGCACAATCTGTCCTCTGTCCTTCAACAAATCCGCTGTTACCTGATCCTCACCAGCTGCTTTCCCTCTTTTCATTACTCCTAAGGCTTTCCTAAGGCTAACACCACGTGACTCGCTGCAGCTGCAGCCGCCACGCTAGGGTTGCCACGCTGCTACTCCGACCACTGTGTGCCGACCGCCACTTCACCATACGTGGCCATGTGATTATGTATGTGACTCGGAGTTCGCTTAAGGAGGTAACGCCGCTTTCTCATGCAGTTTCGCCATGGATGAGAGTGTGGCTGACAGTGTGCCTGAAATGCCTGCGAGGCGTTTCAGGTGTCCAACCAAGCGTAGCTACGTGCAGTGGAGCTTTCATTCTATCTAACTAGGTTTAGAAGAGTGAAACCACTGCCAATTTTTGAAGTGAAACCTTCACTGCGCTAGCTGCTGAGCATTTCACCGGGTCGGGCACAAGGCCACAGCTGTGCATGCGCCATTTCCATGGCAGCCGTTTGGGTCCCGCCACAGGTGTTCGCCGCGCGCCGGTGCACCATCGCCACCAATGCCCCAGACTCCTCTGCGTCACTGCACGTAACGTCTTCACTCATCTATGCGCCTCACCGCGCATGCGCCATGCTCTTATTGCAGCGGCGCGCGCAGCTGCACTCGCTTGTCAGGGTGATCGTGAGCTTGCGCTCGTTTGTCAGATGCTTAATAGATGAAGAGGTGGATGGCAGATGTACGCACTCAATACGGCATCAGCAAAGGTTGTGAGTAGCTACGTCAATGGACCCCGAAGTCGTAGCATGGTACAAGGCCAGCCAACAATGCGAGAAGGAAGCGAGGAGGGCCTAGCGTGCGGCTGAGACACCCGAAGAACGGCTCGCTAAAAGACGACAAGAAACGGAGAAGCGACGACAATGAGTAGCAAAAGAAGCCGCTGCCTCGACGTCTGCTCAACAACAGCAGATAGAAACAAAGTCAGAGAGATGGACTAACCATGTGATTCGTCTCAGTGAATTTGGGACTGCAACGAGGCAGTTTCACCGGAAAATCACGGACAACCCATTCGGTGGCATGTGAGAAGCTTTCGCGTGCACACTAAGTTTAACCAAGCTAAACCAACAGCAATTTTTTTTCAACGTGCGACAGCGCACGCGCGTTTTTGCATTTCGCCTCCATCGAAATGCAGTCCTCAAGGCCAGGATCGAACCCGCAATCTTGGATCAGCAGCCGAGCTCCACAGCCACTTTTTTTTTCTTTATTATGCCACTGACCCATCGCATGAGAGGCTTTCTTTAGCACCTGCTGTCGGAAACAATGAACGCTTAAAAAGTAAATGTTGCGCTACCCACTGTAGTGGCTCAGTGTTTAGGGCACTCTGCTACTTATTCGGTGTACTCGGCTTCGAACCCGGTGGCGTTTCGATAGAGGTGAAGCGCAGAAGGCTGTCAGTGCACGTTAAAGATCTCTAGTTATTCAGGGAGCCCTCCCATACGCATTCGCTCTTTCTTCTTTGACTTCCTCCCTTCCCTTGTGGCGCGGTTGTGGAGTCCATCGAGAAGTGAGACTGTTACCACGCCATTTCCTTTCCTCAAAAAACCACCACAACAACGTCGTTGCACTAATGTTTCATATATTTGTGGCAAATGATGCAAAGAAAAAGAAGGTATTCTCAATCGGTGTTTAAAGTGCTATGCACAACTAATTTCATTGCGCTTTTTCTTCTTTCAAATGATGCCCTAGATAATAGCATACCTGGATCACCATGTGGTATTCACCTACGGCCGCTTAATAATTTAGAAAAGAATTATTCTCTCATGCTGATTCTGTTCCATGAACCAAACGATGCTATAATGTGTAGTTGAACTTTAGGTCCCGTGAGGAGCGGAAAAGCTGTGATATAAACGCTGATACATTGTTTTCAATAACTACTGCACATAAGCCAGCCTGCTTCATAGGCTAGAATTGCAACTAATTACATATTAGCAGTCATATTGCCATTTTTTTAGTGCCACATGTAACCTGATTTCAACTACACGTCGCAGCCATCGCTCTGTTGATGAAATCAAAAGAGTGCCAAGAAGAAATTCAAATATAATTTATTTCTTGGTCGTAGGCGAATACCACGGGGTGCTCCATGTAGACCAATGTCAAAAGCATCGTTTGAAAAAAAAAAAAAACACTCAAGCAAAAATTTGGTATCTATAGTCCTAATGCTAACAATTTGATTAAAGCCATACGCAAACATGTACAGGGGGAGGAGTAATAACTCAATCACATAAACCTGACGTACAATGCTTTAGAATTGGTGCTAGTACATTACAGAAGCGTCAGTTAGGCTTCTTCCCAGACACCTGACTTCATTCAGTTTTGTTGTCGCATATACTGGGTGCCATTTTCGCACTTTCTAGTGCAGACAGCTTTGGACGGGCAAACCTACGCGCTAGACTATCTCATTTTGTGTGAAAAAAAAAGTGTGCTGGGTGTGCAAAAAAAGTGGGGCTGAACCGAGTCCTGAACCAGTTCGGAACGGTTCCTTTGAATCGTTCCGGTTCAAGTTCAGCTCCAAGATGGTGAAAAAAAATATGGGTTCGGTTCGGTTCCGGTTCTGGGCAAAAATTCAGGTCCGGTTTTGGGTTCAGGTTCGGTTCCATCTTCATCCCATCTTTCTGCCTTGTGTCTTTTTTTGCGCCTGTAACCAAAGATGAACAGTTGCCAACTTACCCAGCAAGGCGTTCTTTTAATCCATGAAATCATATTTTATATAGTACGTTTGTGGCTTCGCTTTTTAGCAGCGTCAATGAGCCGTGACAAGAGTTCCCAGTGGGAAAGAATAAAATCATTTGAAGCTGAGGAGAAGTAAATTAGTGCAGTGTTTGTGCTTATAGTACAGCTCTGTGTGTCATGTTATAGGGTCTCATAAAACTGTAGAGTGCCTTTTTTCCACAACATCATTTTGTCCTTGTCAATGCATAGTTTGGAATGTGGCGACATAGTTGTTTTTGCCGCATAAATGTATATCGCTGCAGTGTTTAGATCTTTTTGCATATCGTTTATACCATAACATTGCTGTCTCATCTAGCTTGCATATTTAATTAAGCACATATTTTAAAAATAATATCAGGCCAAAACAAAATGGGAGCACCGCCCATATACAACATAGTTTTTCACCTTGTTACATTCAGCTTCAGTGAATAATTATAGTCTGATTAGTTGTACATATAATCAGCACTTGCGAAGTATATTCATTATATATTGTCATGGCTTGACGTACAGGCCGGTGGTGAGAACAGGTGACAGCAGGAGACACAAAATCGGGCAGGTCCGCCAGCAGACGATTGCTCCTCGTCTTTCTCATGCAGTCACTACACTGCCTCCCCCAAGCATCATCCCAATGCTAGCCTGAGAGCAAGAACACCCAGCACGTCCTGCTGGCCGATGAGGGCAGGGGATCATCGTGGCTTATGCTGGACTACGTTTCAGGGACGACGTGAGGACGGTTCTTCGGGCAGCACCGTTAAGTTCACCGTATACAGGCCAAAGTAGCGCTTCATGAGTTTGTTGGAGAGACCTCAACACCATACCAGCATCCACACCTTGTCCTAAGGGACGCCACGTCAACAGAGATTGTACCAACAAGCATCGGTATGCTGTTGGTGTTGGAGTCTAGTATCTGCCAGGCTTTCTCCGCGCGCTCGCAGTCTAGTCTGGCACCATCAGCTAGTCTGGACTAGTCTGCTATCATTGACTCCTGCGGCATCATAGCGTCAAGCATCGTGGTGACCTGTCTGCCATGTACGAGCTGAAACTGGGACATACCTGTGTTGTCTCCTGGACATATACTGGTGTGGACAAAGAAAAAGAAAGAATAAAACAGAATATAGATGAGTCTAATTAGAGTAGACTCCCTGCACCACGGAAGGACATATATTACATTGGGGCAACCTAACAAATTGAAAAATATTAAGACCCTGCTTGGACCACATATGTGCAACAGGCTTAACCCAATTGGAAGATAAAAGAAAAGGCCCAAGGGCAATGATAATTTTACCCAGTGGTATTATAAGCGAATGTAACATAGGCAATGGCCACGCACATGGCGCCAGCCATCTCAGCCTCTCTGTCAGCCCATGGTACGCAGTTGTCCGGTTGTAGCTGGTGCAGATTAGACGGAGGATGTCCTGTGTGAGTTGCGCCAGAAACTCAGCACCCCGGTCAGTGATCAAAACGGCAGGGCCACCGTGACGGAGCACAATACACTCAATAAAAAAAGTTCAACAGCCATCACCGACGGAAGTGACTGGGACTCCGCGTATCACGTTAGGTATTCCATCCCTGCAATAAAGTACCTGTTACCCAACTGCAACATTGGAAATGGGCTGAGAAAACCCGTTCCGATTGTGTGGAACAGAGCAGGCAGTGGTTCAAGTGACTGGAGAAGACCAGTTGGTCGTGTGGGTGGCGTTTTCCTCCTTTGGCACTCTCGACAAGTTCTTATGTAATGACTGACGTACTTAGCAAGTTTCGTCCAGTAGTATGTTTCTTGAATACGTGAAAGTTTCAGCTGTAGCCAAGGTGATCAGCTGTACGATCGTCGTGACAAGCTTCAGCAACCTCGGTGCATAGACAAATAGCCACAACCTCTGGCTGCTGTTGGAAGTTCTGCTTGTACCATGCATTACAGTGAAAGCTCGTTAATTCGAACCTCGATAATTCGAATTTTTGGATAATTCGAACTGCACTACTTGGTCTGGCCAAGCTCCATAGAGAGCTGTGTATAAAAAAGCCCATTAATTCGAAAGCGAGTTGGTTCCGCTACAGATAATTCGAACTAGGTACGCGCCGGCGCGTATGGATGGCTTGGCACACAGCACGTGGCCAAAAAAAAAGCACCTCCGCATAATTAGAGGCTGCGCATGTCCTAAACGGGGACAGTAGATGGAACCAGATAAAACCGTGAAAGGGTGGTTAATGCCTAAATGGCGCTATCAGCGGCGCAGCAGCCGGGGGCGCCGGAGGGTAGGGGTTGGCGGCCGCGGTGGCGGCTGCCTACCTTCTTTTCCGCGCAACCGCCGAAACTCGGAACTAAATACTCGTTAATTTGAGCCCTGTTAATTCGGAAATACGGAAAAGTACTGTCGGCGTAGTCCCAGCCAACGCCCATGAAAGGCTATGACTTCAAACGGGCGCTACAATGTATGTGCAAAAAAACTTTTTTTTTCTTTGCGAGTGTCGTCCATCCTTCTACTTATCAGTCGCCAACAGAAGCACGCGGTCAGCCGCGATCATGACGCCGGCTTTTAGCATCGTTCGCTGCAAAAGGCGTTTGCTGCTGTCACGCGTTCCAATGATTGAGTGGCAGTAGACGGCGTCCGCCCCAATTGTCCATGGCACGATAAGGTGAACGTACTGAAAACGAGGCTTGCACAACCGGACAAGCGCTGGCACTCTGCCAAGTTAGCTTCCCCCCCTTGCTAGAGCTAACGTCGAAAGGTAAACACACTGTGATGTTATTGCTGCGCAGCATCTTGGCGCAGTGCCAAGAAATGCGTTGTGCACCGTGACGGTGCAAAACGAAGGGAAGCGTTCACGACTGACACTTTTTTTCCAAATTCTTAGGCAAAAATCGGGGTTGGGTGGGTTCACTATGCAAGTGCGTTCGTTACAGGAGTAAATACAGTACATATACCGTAATGCAAATGGTTCTCGTCAGTTTTTTCGAGGCCATTTGATAATTTGAACATCGAATAATTCAAACTTTTTTCCTAGTCGTGTTAGATTCGAATTAACGACCTTTTCCTGTATCCTTAACGTAGGCGGAAGAAAATGTAGGGCACCACCTCTCGGTGGCCTTCCAGGTCATCAGCTGACCAATCTGAGGATCATTGTATTGCCGAGCACACGCATCTGCCGTGTCCAATGCCCCAAGGAAGCCATCCTCGTCGTCATTTTCGCCTCCTGGCGCTGCCTGCACAGGGGCTCGAGACAGGCAGTCAGCATCATGATGTTTGCAGCCAGATTTGTGTATGATGGTGACACCATACTCTTGGAGCAGGGCAGCCTGCGGGATCCTTGAGATTGGTGAGCCAACACAGCAAATGTTGTTCGGTGACCACACGGAAATAGCGGCCGTACAGATAGGGCCAAAATTTGGCGATGGCCCAGATGACAGTGAGGCACTTTTGCAAATGCCATCGTAAATGTAAGTACGCCTTATAGTTCTTCGATCTTACTACTGCCTACAAGTAACACTTGGCATGCCATACAGTAGTCCCAATCTATCATAACATTCAATGGACACGGATGTCGAACATTATCATTTATTAGTGCTAAAGTGTGGAATGGCATTTGATCCAGCATTAAACATCCTATCCAGCATTGCAACCACTCTAAAACGTACACCTCGCCCTGCTAGTCAAATGTTTTAAAGTTGCAGCCGTAATCAACTGCCTGGAACTATTGAATGGTTCCATGACTAAGGATCATATCAGTGTGAACTTGGTGCATCTTTTTCTGTGGAATAATGAATAAAAGGACAAGAAATGCATATATTTGCCGAAAAACAAAATTTCATTGTGAAATGAACGCCCAAAACAATTTGCCGAATTTTCTGAAAATATAAACTTAATGTCTTACCCCTAGATGTAGCAGCCCTGACAAGCATGTGAGAAATTAGTACTGTTGGTATGAATATGTTGTTTACTTGCTAGGGGGTGCAGGCAAGGGATTCATCTGCAGTTTTGGCTAATGGCTCTTGATTCTCAGAAGGCAGCTCATGTTTCTGTGAGCAACTGCACGCTCCTGGGTAGTGGCTGACCTCTACAGTGGTGGGGTGCACTCCTTGCGGTGCATACAGAACCAGCCAAGATGGTGTATTTGGGGAATCGTCATGGCCATCATACTGGAGCCTCCTCGGCATGCTCACAGTTGGCAACATGCTTGTGTTCTGTGGGGTAGCAGTGCAAGAGAGACCCTGTCCCCAAAAGAGTGATGGACCAATTGCTGATTACAGCTGTGCTCTGCTTTGAACTGGGCTGGCTAGAGTAGCAGCTTGAGACATGGCGCTCAGGTGTGGCCTCCACCTGTGACGCATCCGTCACGAAACAGTGCAAACCCCGCCTGAGTTCTGCGCTCGTTGCTGTGCAGGAGGTGTTTGACCTGCGGTGCGAGATAGCCTTCAACATGAGCCTGCTGTACCTGAGCAGTGGCAACACCGAGCTGGCCAGCAGTGTCATTGCACAGAACTGCATCATCTGAGTGCGCCCTCCGAGCAGCTGATGAGGAGAAGACTGTGCGAGGGCAGTTCTCGTGCAAACCTTCCATGATGGACTGCCATGCGTGGTGTCACATGCTGTGCAGTCATAAAGTGTTTGCCACTGTCGTATGCCACCCAAGTCATTGGTCCAACATGCCGTGATTAAGTGTGTCAGGTTCCCTGACTAGCTAGTCCCAGTTTCCAGTGTCACTTTCTGTTTGTGTCATATGATGTACTGGACAAGTTTTCGTGCAACAACCTCATTGCGTTCAAAATAATTTAAAATTTCAAAATAAATAATGCTGGCATAATCACTGGCCGCAGAGATGTATTATTTTAGGAGCATTAAAAGGAGTGCAGTTGAGGAAACTGTGTGTGGTGAAGCCGCCCTGCAGCATTTTCCTCATTTCTTCAGCGTCAAACACCATCAATTTATTTGTTTATTTATTTATTTATTTTCAATACTGCAGGCCCCTTTTATGGGGACCTAGCAGGTGGGCATACACAACATTTACACTGAGGCAAGAGCTACATCACACAACACAAGGAAATTGCACAATGAGGCAAAAACACATGCCTAGATAAATCCTGTAGAACAGTGGTTCATTTGCCTAACTGAGGACAAGCGATGTACGATGGGCTTTTGACGAGGTTATCATAAGAAGTAATCAAACATGGTTAATAGTGAACAACATACACGTAGAAAGGAAAATAAAAGAATTAGAGAAAAAAACCTTGGCGCGTATGTGATGCAAACAATATGAACACAGACAGTCGAACCCAGGAAGACAAACTATGACTACGCAAGGGGTGGTGCACTGATTAACAAGACAAGAAGGAAGAGAAGTGAAACGGGTAATGAATACCCAGAGGCCCATGTGTATCACTGAGAGCGCTACTCTGCAGCAGCAGTGGCCTCGAGCCTTGTAGCGAATGGTTTAAGGTCGGGGCGTGGGTAATCGAGGCATCCAGTTTGTTCCACTCGCGGATGGCGACAGGAAAAAATGAATGTTTAAATGCATGTGTGTGATAGGAATAATCAGTTAGAGTGAGTGCATGTTTGTGTCGTGTCGGTCGAGTCTGGGACGGGCAAATATATTTTGACACGTTGGTGTTATAATCGTTATGCAACAGTTGGTATAAAAATTTTAAACTCGTGTTTTTTGCTCTTATGGCGAGCTCTGGGAGACCTGAAATAGCTGCAAGGTTCGATGGGGAGTCAGTACACTTGTATATGTTATGGATGAGCCGTAGTGCCTTCCTTTGTATTTTTTCTAGTTTTGCTATGTTAGTGGTTGTTTTCGGAAACCAAACTGTGTGGGCATACTCTAAAATAGGTCTTAGGAAGGTTTTGTATGCTAGGAATTTAGTAGATGCTGGTGCGAGTCGGATACATCTTCTCGGAAAAAACAGCTTTCGTAATGCTGCCGATGTTACATTAGCGATGTGTACGTCCCATCTAAAATCGGCGGTTAGTTTGACACCAAGATACTCATGCTGGAGGACTTTCATAAGTGGCCTACCGTGAATGCTGTAAGGGAAGGATGAGGATACTTTTTTTCTGGTTACTGACATGCACACTGATTTTTTAGAATTAACGGTCATCTGCCATCTATCACACCAATCCACCACAGCGTCAAGTGATTGGGGAAGCGCAGTGTGGTCTTCTGGACTTTCTATTTTTCTGTAGGTGATGCAGTTGTCTGCAAATAGCTTAATGTTACAGTTAATCTGAGCGGTGGTATCATTTACCGTATTTTCCTATGTATAAGACACGCCTTTTTTTCAAAAATCTTGCTGGTGCGTCCTATACAAGGGTGCGTCTTATACGCGAATTTTTCGGTTTTTTTTTGCGAGTTCAGAAATTACTCAGGTTCATGTTCAAGCGTTTTTCACCAAAAAAATATCACTACCAATAACGCGGTTGTAACACGGTTAATACTTGAATACCGGGACCGCCGTGCGCAACATTTTTAGGTGAACTGTATCATCAAACGGGGATGACGACTTTCGAGATCACAAACGTGGCTGTTTTGGAGGCCCCAATGAAAAGTAATGTGAAATGCCAAAAGATGGCGACAATCGCGCTTCTCGCCATTGTCAAGACAAGGCGGCATTCTTTTTAGTCACCCTTTGCAACTTTGCTCCGTGTACGCAATATGTACGCAGTGCGAAGAGAATGTTTCAGCTGCGTTGCCTCCAGAAATGGGCTAACTTTCTGATAGCGCATCCGAAGATGAAGACTTCGAAGGTTTTAAGTAAAAAAATAATGTTGTTATGGACACAAGGAGAGTTCTTTCATTTTTTGTTCTTTTTTGCGAAAACTTGCGCTGGTGCAGCGCGAGTGTTGCCTTTTACGATCACTCTCACAGGTACGGTGCATTTCGCGATGGTCGTGCAAGTGTGTTTAATTAAGCCTCACTAGCATAACTGGGTAAACGGGGTGCGTCTTATACACCGGAAGATATGGTATATAGATAAAAAATAGAAGCGGGCCAAGAACAGAGCCTTGCAGAACTCCCGAAGTGACCGCGGTTATTCTAGAAGGCATATTTTGAAAGATTAAAAATTTAGAACGTTAGATAGAAACTCTTTGATCCAACCCAGAACTTCCCCCTGCCCGATCATGCATTGCAGCTTTGCGATTAATTTGTTATGGCACACGCAATCAAATGCTTTAGAAAAATCTTGTAGTATTATGTCAGTTTGACTGCAGGTATCGACGCTGAGGGCCAAGTCATGAACGACTTCGATTAACTGAGTGATAGTCGACAGCCCTCGGAGAAACCATGCTGGTCAGGTGATATCAATTAATCATGCTCTAGAAAATCAGTTAGATGTTTTGAGATGATGTGTTCGAAAACTTTACATGCTTTGCTAGTCAGTGAAATGGGCCTGAAATTTGATGCACTATTGACATCTCCTCCTTTATGGATTGGAATGATTTTTGCCAGCTAAGTGATTTGCGGAATATTATGCCGAGGTATTTGCTGCACCATTCCGCATATCTTTTTGAAAACGCATTAGGTATGTTATCTGTCCCGCTGGCTTTCTTCCGATCGATGTTCAAGAGAAGATAGAAAATTTCGTCATCAGTTATGTTTATTTCTCTGGTATCTGAAGTTCGGGTTGTTGCCATCTGGGGAATAACTCCGTTATCGGTGGTAAATACGGACTGAAAAAAGTCATTAAAGTAATTAGCCTTCGCACTGTTTTCCTCTGGTGTCTGTTCGTGTCCTGCTGTGTTTCTATTGCGGAAGTGATTCCAGAACCTGTGTGGGCTACAAGTAAGAAAGTCAGGCAGCGTAACACTAAAGTAGTATTCCTTTGATTTCATCATTTTTTTCTTGAAGATTTCAATTGCACCGGCTAATTTTTGTTGTCTATCGGGGTTAGTACCTTTGGACTTATGGAGCAACGTAGCTTTTTCATCACTTTGTGTTTTGCATGAATGACCTCTCGCATGATCCATGGGTTCTTTGTTTTAACTCGCTTGTTTTTTGAGGGGACATATCTGCGTGTACAGTAGAAAATTATTTCCTTGAACTGAAGCCAGAAGGAGTTTACGTTCGAGCCTGCTTCAGATGCTGCTTCGGCAAACATCTGAAACTCATGTGCAAGATATACTAGCGTCGTCGGCTCTATTAAAATTACTTACAGTCGATTGGGAAGAGCAGGTTGTTATTACAATATCGAGCGGTAGCACGCAGACTGGTACACTGTGATCAGAAATTCCGTCAATTATGTCAAGCTTAGTCTGGTGTATTGGGAAGTTCTTGCTTACAAGTATTAGTTCGAGAATGCTTTTTGCTGTGCCTAGTATGCGAGTTGGATGGGAGACTGTTTGATGTAGACTGAAATTCAGCATTAAATGAATGAGTGCATCTGAGGCCGGAGCAGTGTGGTGCAAGGTATCCCAGACAATGTCCAGAAGGTTAAAATCGCCCATGATGATTAGTCTAGAGTTCTGTACGTGCACTTGCATATAGTCGTGTACAGCACTCAAGCTGTCATGTCCAGAAGAGGGGCTCCAATAAACACAATATCCCACGACAATGCTGACGCCATCACATAGAATCTGGCAAAACACTGCCTCTCTTCCCAGGATGTCCGGCAGAGGGATAAAGGAAAAGTGGTTCTTTATCAACAATGCAACGCCACCACCCCGGGAAAGCCGATCTTTATGCATCACTGAGTAGTTCGGAGGGAAGATTTCATGACTACCAATATTAGTCGAGAGCCACGTTTCTGTGACAGCCACAATATCTGGATTTTTCTCAATGAGAACAATTTCGAGTGGCTCGACTTTATTCAGTACACTTCTAGCATTTATGTTCAACAATTTTATTTTTTTGATTGAGCTCTTCGACGTGCCATTCGCGGGCTGGATACGTTGTTGTTTTGGTTTAAACTCATAGTTTTTCAGCGCAACGGCACAGGGCCAAAGAAGAGAAGAAGGACGAACACAGCGCTGTTTACTGACCGTGCAAGGTGGGCATGGGAGCAGCGACACGATGTGGTTCACCAATGTCTTTCGTTTTTTCATCCTTCAGTTTCCTGTCCTCTGCACTGGCAGCGTCGCTTCAGATCCAGTTCTGTGCCACGGTGGAATCCCATCAGCGCTTTTTGACTGGAGTGCGCCGGCGTCAAGCGACAAATGCTCTAGCGGCCCATGGAATGCTTTCATGACGCAGCTGATCACCGCTTCGCAAGATTTTTACCCCGGATCGACATCGACGTCAACCATCGCAGAAGATATAAATGGGATGCACCGTCGCCACCCCTTCAGTGGGCATGGGAGCAGCGACACGATGTGGTTCACCAATGTCTTTCGTTTTTTCATCCTTCAGTTTCCTGTCCTCTGCACTGGCAGCGTCGCTTCAGATCCAGTTCTGTGCCACGGTGGAATCCCATCAGCGCTTTTTGACTGGAGTGCGCCGGCGTCAAGCGACAAATGCTCTAGCGGCCCATGGAATGCTTTCATGACGCAGCTGATCACCGCTTCGCAAGATTTTTACCCCGGATCGACATCGACGTCAACCATCGCAGAAGATATAAATGGGATGCACCGTCGCCACCCCTTCAGTGGGCATGGGAGCAGCGACACGATGTGGTTCACCAATGTCTTTCGTTTTTTCATCCTTCAGTTTCCTGTCCTCTGCACTGGCAGCGTCGCTTCAGATCCAGTTCTGTGCCACGGTGGAATCCCATCAGCGCTTTTTGACTGGAGTGCGCCGGCGTCAAGCGACAAATGCTCTAGCGGCCCATGGAATGCTTTCATGACGCAGCTGATCACCGCTTCGCAAGATTTTTACCCCGGATCGACATCGACGTCAACCATCGCAGAAGATATAAATGGGATGCACCGTCGCCACCCCTTCAGTGGGCATGGGAGCAGCGACACGATGTGGTTCACCAATGTCTTTCGTTTTTTCATCCTTCAGGTTAGTCCAGTTTCTTCCAAGCGTTCAAATGATGTCTGCCTCGTTATGCTCCCTTGCCCACAAGTGCTGTTGGAAAATGTATGCCAGTGTTATTGTGTGCTCAAATTGCTCTTGTCCGGAGACGTTGAATTAAACCCTGGCCCTGGCCATAGCACTCGTAGCAACACTCAGAACCCGACGCCCGACTCTGACAGCGGTGCCATACTCACCCTTCTGGAAGATCTAAGAATGCGCTCAACAAACATTGAACAGGGGCAGGTCGAAATATTGAACTCAATTAAAACTATTACATGCAATCAAGAGGAACTAGACGTGAAGGTTACTGATATTTCAAACAGGCTTACCAATGTTGAGACCAAACTTGCGGGTTTTGAATCCTTCCGTCAGGACCTGAATGCTCTCAAAGCAACTGCTGAATGCCTCGCCAAAGAAAATTACTCATTAAGGGCCCGAATGAATGACCTCGAAGATAGATCGCGTAGAGATAACCTCTTATTTTTTGGTATATCTGAAGACGCTGGAGCCACCGAAACATGGTTGCAATCAGAAGAAAAAATTGTGAATGCAATACAGCAAGAAATGTCAATTACCATTTCTAATACTGATATCGCCCGGGCCCACCGAATCGGCATTGCAGACCCTACCAAAACGCGACCAATAATGGTAAAATTTTCCAACTACAAAACAAAGCAAATGCTTTTGAACGCTCAGTCTAAACTGAAAGATTCAGATGTTTCTATGTCTGAAGATTTTAGTCCATCTACAAGGCATGCTAGAAAAAAACTGGCAGAATTTGCGAAGGAAACTGCGCCTAACACGCGCTTTAAACTGAGGCACGCACGGTTATTCTTAAACAAGAAATGCTACACCTATTGTGCTGAAAGTGATAGAGTTTGTGAACAAACTAGCCTGTATGCTACTACTTCACGTGTTGATTCTAGTGCCGCGGGCGGTTCTGATGATTCGAGATAGCTGGCTGGGCGCTTTCGTCCGCGTGCGCAGCCGATCTCTGGAATTTCAGTGCTTTTCACCAATATACGCAGTGTTGTGCGAAATCGTGATGACCTTTCCTGTGCCGCCGATACCACATCGGCCGAAATTATTGTCTTAACAGAAACATGGCTGAATGATTGTGTTAAAAACACGGAAATCCTCGCTACCGAAAAGCGGTACTCCATATTTCGCCGTGATCGCGCAGTCGCACGGGGTGGCGGTGTTCTGCTCGCCGTCTCGGATCATCTTGATAGCCTTCACATTGATATTCCTACGACACTGGAGTTTTTATGTGTTCTGATAACGACTGAATATCAAAAACTTGTATTTTGTGCATGCTACCGTTCGCCTTCCACTGGGATTGGTTTTTCCAGTGAACTTCATGACACGCTAAGCGCTGTGTGTGCCAAATTTCCGAATTTTCCTGTTTTTTTATTTGGTGATTTTAATTTCCCTAATATTGCCTGGTCTAGTTTTCCGTATTCCACCACCAACTCTACGTCAGAATTGTCTAATTTTTTAAACGTTTGTTCAGACTTTTGCTTAACTCAGGTAATAACGCAGCCTACTAGGGTCACATCTTCAACATCCAATGTATTAGACTTGTTGCTAACAACAGCCCCTGATGCTGTATCTACCATTACCTACTTATCAGGTATAAGCGATCATTCTTTATTACATGTCATGTTGAACTTCCCTGCTCGAACGTCGTATAACAATATAAAACTAATATATGATTATGCTAAGGGAAATTACACTGCGATCAATAAAGCACTTGAAGACTTCCTTGACGAATTTCTGGCAAACTTCAACGATAGATCTGTAAATACAAATTGGCACCTTTTCAGAAACAAGCTTTGCGAGCTGGTCGACCTGTATATTCCTCGAAAAAAGCTTTTAACCAACCGGCAGTGTCCATGGTACAACCGCTCATTAAAACGTCTGGCAAACAAAAAAAGGAGGCTTTTCCGCAAAGCGAAGTCGTCTGGAAAGCGTGAGCACTGGTCAGCACTCCAAAAAACTGTTAACATTTATAAGAAGTCTTTGAAGGAATCGAAGCTTCGATTCCTTCAACTACTACTTTAATGTGACGTTGCCGACGCTTCTAACGAGCAACCCCAAAAAATTTTGGAGTAGTGTCAATCAACGAGACCAGTCACTTGTATCTCTCGTTGACTCTCTATCACACCCTATTCCAAGCACTGACGTCGCTGGCATCTTTAATGAGACCTTTAGTGCAGCGTTTTCAAGTACCGCAACTGACATTACTGATATTAGAGACTATGCATGTAACATAAGCTTTCCAATGGACCCTGTCAGGTTTAGTTATGACGGAATTATTAACATAATTAACAATCTGAAAATTTCCTCTTCTTGCGGCCCTGATAACATTAACACCAAAGTACTGAAGAATACTAAAGTGTACTCCGCAATTTTTTTACTGAAGATATGTGAACAATCGCTTCAAACAGGAGATATACCACACGAATGGAAACTGGCTAAAGTGATTCCACTCCATAAATCTGGCGACAGGCATTCACCCCTTAATTATCGTCCAATATCATTAACTTCCATTTCCTGTAAAATCATGGAGCATATAATTTTTTCTCAGTTAGCTAGTTTTCTTGAATCATTTTCGTTTTTCACACCTACACAACATGGTTTCAGAAAGCAGTTTTCCTGTGAAACACAGTTATTATCCTTCAGCAGCGAAATTCATTCGATTCTTGATGAAGGTTCAGAGGTCGACGTCATTTTTTTAGATTTTTGCAGGGCTTTCGATAAAGTGTCCCATAGTCTTCTGTTGTATAAGCTTGCTCATCTTCATATCGACCCAAATGTTCTAGCATGGATTCGTTGTTTTTTAACTAATCGCTCGCAGTTTGTCTACGTTAACGGTCTTCAATCCTCTTCTATGCCGGTTACGTCTGGGGTACCACAAGGATCGGTACTCGGACCCTTGTTATTCCTTGTGTACATTAATGATCTGCCTAACAATATAAAATCCTCGATCAAACTTTTTGCAGATGATTGCATACTGTACCGTGAAATTAAAAACACTAATGATGTCAACTTATTGCAAGCTGATCTTAACTGTATTACAGACTGGTGCATTAAATGGAAAATGGTTTTAAACACATCAAAATGCAAAACCATGCGCTTTTCACGTCAAGGCGTCTCGACACCTGCCTCTTACAGTATCAACAGTGCTTCGTTAGCCCCGGTTACCTCGTATAAATACCTCGGTGTACATCTGACATCAAACTTATCCTGGAACCAGCATATCACCTACATTACTGGAAACGCTAACCGCATGCTTGGTTACATAAAAAGAAACTTTTCTAATGCACCCACTTCAGTCAAACTCCTTCTGTATAAAACACTGGTTCGTTCGAAGCTTGAATACGCCGCGTCGATATGGGATCCTCATACTAAGTCACTTATATCTGTTTTGGAAGCTGTTCAGAACCGTGCCGCTCGTTTTATTCTTCACGACTATGGCCGTACATCAAGTGTCACACAAATGAAAAGCACATTGTCACTACCATTACTTTCACTGCGCCGAAAAATTTCACGACTCTGTCTTTTTTTTAAGATCTACAATTTCAATCATGTTTTGAAAAACGCTTTGCTCATTCCACCCACGTATGTTTCATCGCGCATTGACCATCCACGCAAAGTGGGCGTTCCACCTTGTCACACTACTGCTCGCCAAAATTCTTTCATTCCAACTACATCATCCGAGTGGAATCACTTGCCAGCAGATGTGGCACTCACCGACGATCTCGAGCATTTTAAGAAAAAGTTGAGTGCCTGCTTTTCTTGCTCATGACATGTGTGCCCTTAGGTTAGTAGTGCGACATGAACTCTGTGTTCTTGATTTGTAGTTTTGTTTTTGTTGGGTTTTGTTCTCTTTTCTCGTTTTTTTTTTTCCTTCTTCGTTTAGGCTTCCATGAATTGTTGAAATTTGTAATAACTCAGTGCAGTGAACAATATGTAGTCCTGTAACCCGTGATCGTATTCATTTTTGTTATCTGTGCTTGTTCCACTCCCCTCAATAATGCCCTCAGGGCCATGAGGGTATTTGAAATAAATAAATAAATAAATAAACTGCCTATTCAGGGACGCACACACAGCTTAAATACACTCAGACCAGCGCAGGCGCACACCGTGCAAGGTAAACAGGAAAAAAAACTCGTTTCACATCTTTATCGCAAAAACTTTGATAGGAACATCTTTTCTGCAGTATACAGAAGAACTGAAGTATCGCTGACACATTCTGACCCTGCTCTCTGAATGTAATATGCCTCTATCGTTTCACGGGTTGTTTTTGATTTGCTTGTGCTCAGAATCCTCACTCCCAAAAACACTGGTGTACAATCCTTGCGAGTAGTGCAGTGCTCGACAAGGCTGGCACCATTCCTTATGCGTGCTCCCTGAGCCGGTCGTCGACGCAGCACCCAGTTTGCCCGATGTACGACCTGCCACGCGTCAAGGGGATTTCGTACACAACACCTGTGGCGCATTCCGCAAAGCAGTTCACGTGGCTCTTTTTACACCCAGGTTTTTTGTCTTCACCTGTGCCAACTGGCCAAGCTTCCGAGGGGCTTTTTGAGGCCATGGGATACTTTGTGCAAGTATGGCATCACTTCAGGCCTTGCTTTATCCTGCGGAGGGGTCATTGCCTCCTTGCCAGTTCCGGGCTTCCACTTCTTCAAGGGCGCTTCTGCAACAGCGACAAAGCTCTCGTTTCAGTATTGATTCATTCTCTCTGTAGTCTAATGGCTTCATAATAACCGGTCTAATTTTGTTTTCAGCTGGCTTCCCCAAACGGTCGATACGCTCGATGGCCACTGCGTCGAGCTACAGTTTATCCTGAACAATATCTTTATTTACCCTTTCTTTAAGTGTTTCCTTGGCCTCTTCTTTTCTCTCCGCCGTATACAAATAAATTAGATCTCCTGCTTCGGTTGACCAAGTCGTCTATTCTTTCCTCTAACCTTTCTCTGACTTCGCTCATCTGAGCGACCTGCTCCTGGCAGGAAGTGACCTGTTTTTCTAGTCTCGCCAGCGCATCAAGTTTATTGCCAGCCGCTTCTCCTTTATTTCTTTTATGTCTGAGGCAATATCTTGAAGCTGGGTAAGTATCTGAGCTGTGTCCGGTCCACGATTGGCTTCGATATCACTCCCCAACAATAGCAGTTTGTGCAAGCTTACAGTAACTTCAAACAACAGCCACGGGCACGGCAGCACCAACAAGAATGGGTTGCTAGAGCGAATACAAACGCCATAGCGTGTTCTCACCTGCACAAGAAACAAGAACGGATTGTCGGTGAACCGCATCCTGGTAGCGCTGCCGTGCCCAGTGGCCGCCACGCATGTGGAATGGCAATGTATAGCCCAGTCTGGTGGTGTTGCCACTTGTCCGAGATGCGTGTAGTGGTCTGCCCGTGTGGGCACGTGTAGCTGGTCTGGTGGGTGTAGGTCGGCAGTGTCGGATCCGTGGGTCATTCTTGAAGTCCGCTGCACGCTTCTATTGGCGGCATGATCTAGCAGGGCCAAGAAAAGCTGCACAAGAAACAAGAACGGATTGTCGGTGAACCGCATCCTGGTAGCGCTGCCGTGCCCCATGTGTGTTGAGTTAGGTTTAGTGGCTGCTGTTTTCAGTACAGTGTAATCCACTTATAACGATATTGAGAAAAAAAAACAGGAAAATACTATCGTTATATCTGTACCAGCAAAAAAATCACACCCACACCTCCATGCATTTAGCCACCGCCACGGGTGTTCGTGTGCACCGGACCCGCAGTGTCTTGGCGCCGACTGAGCCTCGCCCGCCAGAGTTTCCATCAAAAGATATAAATGCTGCATCTTGGTGCGCTTCCAAGGTCTGCACTGCAGAATGGAGGGGGGGGCGCGGTAAGGAAAGCAAACGCTTTTAAAAAAAAAAGTAAATTCGAAGCGACAGAAGTGGGAGTTGGGTTCGGCCTTGCACTTAGTCGCCATTTTTACTCAGTTCACAAATGCACAAATGGGTGGAAACTACCCAGCCCTCCTCCCTTGATATCGTGGTAATGGCCATGCACCTTTTCCAGCTGATGGTGTTAACCAGTTTTTATGACTAAGCCAATTTTTAAGAAAGGTGATCGTTTGAACGTTAACAATTACCGTCCCATATCGCTAACTTCAGGTACCTGCAAGCTTATGGAGCATTTTATATCTAAATATCCTATGTCATTTCTGGAAAAAAATAACATCCTGTCTCCCTTTCAACATGGTTACTCAGCTCTACGGTTACTCAGCTCGTCACTACAGTTCATGAATTGGCTTCATCGATTGACGATGCTGGACAGGTTTACGTCATTTTTTTTACATTTCAGCAAGGCGTTTGATCGCGTCATGCACAATAAGCTCATCTTTAAACTTCAGCATCTTGGTCTTCCAACAGCATTTGTCGAATGGATTAAAACCTATCTTTCCAACAGAAAACAGTTCGTCGATGTTAAAAAATCTCATTCAGGTATTTTACCCGTTACCTCTGGTGTACCTCAAGGCAGTGTACTTGGGCCTCTTTTATTCCTTATTTATATCAATGATTTGGTTAACTCCGTAAATACGTCCGAAGTCAGTATTAGACTATTCGCAGATGACTGCATTCTGTTTAAGAAAATTAGCAGCACTACCGACCAAGAATGCCTGCAGTCAAATCTTAATAATGTCCTAGAGTGGTGCACCCTTTGGTCCATGAAAATATATAGCGACAAATCGGTTCTTCTTCAGGTTACTAACAAGAAAGCGCCATACAGTTTTAATTACGCAATAAACAATCTTCCACTGCTACAGGTGAGCGAATACAAATATCTTGGAGTCACCATTACAAATCGCCTTTCATGGTCCAGCCACATTAATAACATTTGCTCGTCTGCTTCACGAAACCTTGGCCTTCTAAGACACAAATTAAAACACGCTCCCTCTGAACTTAAACAACTTGCCTTCAACACACTAATTTGTCCGAAACTTGAGTATGCTTCTGTCGTTCCCCGCAGGGAGGCGTCTGCAGCATGCAGACGTTGGTGAGTGGCGACACCACGGGGTTAACCCGAGCATCCGCAGGGACATCCCCGCAGGGGGATGATGGTGAACAATGCGTCACCACGGACCCGAGCATCCGCGCTTAGCCGTGCGTGGCATCGCCGTGTCCGGGGAAAAGGGGATCCTGGTGGTTGAGCCGATGCCGAGCGTTTGGACCCTTAAGGCCCCTCGGCGGAGGCAACACACCACTTTGGCCCCAGCTTCCTGCAGACGGCACCTCCGGCCTGACCCAACCGGAGGAAATCGGCAGTCGCCTTTTCCTGTCCTCCCCTCTATCTTTCACTTTCCTATTCCCTTTCTTACAACTTTCCTGTATCCTCCTCTCTTCGTTTTTTCCTCTTTTTCCTGGCGGCGAGGGTTAACCGTGTGTGACCAACTACCCTGAGTTGAGTCATATTAGGTTATAGTTAAGGTGTACAGCTGGCGTAGGCAGGACTTTCAAGTTCCTGTCGCGTCCCCTTGTTGGACTCCATGGTGGGTGGCTGGCACCATGACCGAAAAACATCAATTTTTTATGGCTCCCCCCCTTTCAAAACCTGATCGCCCTCTCAAAAGAGGGCGGACCGATGCAACAGCTCAGTTCCTCACCAGAAAAGAAACGTTCCCAAAGTATCATGTTATTCATAGCGAAATAACAGAGCAAAAAGAACAGTAGCGCAATCAAGACGAACACAAGAGAGAACCACACAGGACTAGCGCTAAACTTCATCTAACTTTATTCACTAACAGCGCAGCAAATATAAGGAAAAACCAGGATACGTGCCGACAGATACCAGTTTCCACACCACACTATCTACTGAACCGTTCAAGATACGCCATCTCCGATTTGTAGAGGTTCACTGACGTATCGCTAACACACGATACACCTCTCTTCCTGATATGATATGCTTCCAATAGTTCCCTCGCCCTTGTGTCTTTGCTTTTACCTAAAATCTTTATCTCATGAAACCGTGGTTGGCACTTTCTGCAGTACTTGCATCTTGCCTGTGGCAAATGTTCTGCCGCTCGAGGGCATTCAGAACACTCAGCGCAGTGCTGAGAAAGGTGTGCACCACTTACGTCTTTCACTGACCGGGCGTGCTCACCTGCCCTTTCATTAATGCACTGCCCTGTTTGGCCCACACGCCCGGTCAGTGAAAGACGTAAGTGGTGCACACCTTTCTCAGCACTGCGCTGAGTGTTCTGAATGCCCTCGAGCGGCAGAACATTTGCCACAGGCAAGATGCAAGTACTGCAGAAAGTGCCAACCACGGTTTCATGAGATAAAGATTTTAGGTAAAAGCAAAGACACAAGGGCGAGGGAACTATTGGAAGCATATCATATCAGGAAGAGAGGTGTATCGTGTGTTAGCGATACGTCAGTGAACCTCTACAAATCGGAGATGGCGTATCTTGAACGGTTCAGTAGATAGTGTGGTGTGGAAACTGGTATCTGTCGGCACGTATCCTGGTTTTTCCTTATATTTGCTGCGCTGTTAGTGAATAAAGTTAGATGAAGTTTAGCGCTAGTCCTGTGTGGTTCTCTCTTGTGTTCGTCTTGATTGCGCTACTGTTCTTTTTCTTACAACATGCACCATCTAGCCCAACAAAAAGTTCTTCTAATAACAGAGCAACCAGCCAGAAAGATATCCCCATTCATAGTTACTAAGAGTCTGCAGATGCCTTGGGCCCCGGCTACAGGGTAACAAAACTAGCAAGTGGTGACCTATTGCTCGAAATCAAAGATAACACGCAACATGAAAAACTGCCAAACATTGTGTCTTTTGGGGAGGTTGCAGTCTCTGTCACTGCACACCGATCCCTGAACACTGTCAGAGGTGTAATTTCTGAAAATGATCTTCTTTTGCTCACCGAAAAGGAAATGTTGGAAGGTCTTAGTGACCAAGATGTTGTAAATGTGCACCGAATAAAAATCAGAAAAGATGACAAGGAAATAGCAACCAAACACTTAGTACTCACTTTTGCCTGTAGCACACTCCCTGAATCTATTCAAGTTGGCTATGAAAAAATCCGAGTTCGCGCCTACATTCCAAACCCCCGTCGGTGTTTTAATTGCCAGAGGTTTGGTCATGGCTCCCAGAGTTGCCGTGGCCATCAAACATGTGCAAAATGTGCATCAAGAGAACATAAATCCGAGAACTGTCAAGCATCACCACACTGCACAAACTGCGAAGGCGAACACCCAGCGTATTCTAGGTCTTGCCCATCATGGAAGATGGAAAAGGAAATTATAACATTGAAAACAAAAGAAAACATTTCATTCAAAGAAGCACGTAAACGATTCTCACAGTCTAATCCATTCGCCTTCACAGCTAGGACAAACTTCGCGGATGTGGTGCGCAGGGGCGGTGCATCACACCGCAATCAGGCGCCTGCCCAAGTCTCGTTTACCGGGACACAGGCAGCGCCATCAATGCCCCAGGCAGGGACAGCGAAAGCTGCCCTGTCGTCTCCCAAAAAGGTCCAGCCGTCCCTTGAGTCGGCGGACAACCAGGCTACTCCCCGCCGTGGGAGGCCTGAAACCCGCACACGCACGGTTTCCTCGCGGGCTTCCAGCACCTCCTCCGAGGTGATGGATGTCACCCCTGGCACGTCCGTCCCGCTCGGGCGGCACAGCTCACTCGAGCGTCGCAAAGGACGGGCCAGAATAACGGGACCCGAAAAGCCAGAAACTTAGGTTTCAGCTCAATCTTTCCAAAAAAAAAACAACAAAAACAACAAAAATGGCTTTTTTAATCCAATGGAACTGTAGAGGACTTATAAAAAACTACAGTGATGTAACAGATCTTTTAATTTCACTTTCCCCAGTCATTTTTTGTTTACAAGAGACCAATTTAGGCCCGCAACACAAAAACATTCTGAAAAAATATCAAGTGTTTCGTTGCGACCGACAGCAAGCATGTCGGCTCTCTGGAGGCGCTGCTATCGTTGTTCAGAGTGGTGTTGCAGCTCGCGAAGTCAAACTTCAGACTAAATATGAAGCTGTTGCAGTCACCGTTCTTCATTTTAAAACGATCACAATATGTTCCATCTATCTTGAACCACATATAACAGTAACACTTGAGGACATGGAAGAACTTTTAAAACAACTACCAGAGCCATATCTTTTAGTCTGAGATTTTAATGCCCACTCCTCCTTCTGGGGAAGTGATCAAACTGATACTAGAGGTCGCATTTTAGAAGATTTTATACTGTGCAACAATGTGTGCCTACTCAATACAGGAAAGCACACCTATTGCTCTCCAAGTACTGGAAAAACTAGCCCCTTAGATTTATCTTTTAGTTCACCATCAGTTTTTACAGTTTTTAAATGGGAAGTCCTGGACAACCCTTATGGAAGTGACCATTTGCCAGTAATTATCAGCATACCATCGTCACCTTTAATCGTCCAAAGTAAACCTCGCCGTTGGAAACTACACTTAGCCGACTGGTCACTCTTTCGAGAAAAGGCCAGCCTGGATAATATATACTCCGATAGCCTTAGCGTTGACGAACTGAATGAAATCTTCACAACCTGTATCATAGCTGCTGCGCGCCTAGCGATTCCTCAGTCCTCGGGAGTGGTAAGACAAAACCACAAGTTCTGGTATACACAAGAATGTAAAGAAGCTAAAAAGAAACAAAATAAAGCCTGGGGAATTTTTCGACGATACCCAACACAAGAAAACCTTATCAAATTTAAAAAGGCGAGAGCAAAATCACGTCACGTACGTCGCGCTGCTGAGAAAACTTCCTGGCAGAATTATATATCATCCATAAATAGTACAATCACTTCCAAAAAAATGTGGGAGCAAGTTCGTAAACTAAATGGCAGCTTCTCCCCATTCACAATTCCTTTTCTGACACCCCCTGGTACCCAAACAAGCATCGGTGAACAAGCAGACATACTAGGAGAACATTTCTCTACAATTTCCAGTTCCTCGCATTATACACAGTCATTCTTAAAGTATAAGAACACAGCCGAAAAACAAAGACTCCCAACTAACAGCAGTACCAAGGAGCCTTACAATAACCCAATTACTCTTCAGGAAATCCATAAAGTACTGTCCGCCGGTAAAATGACTGCACCCGGCCCAGACGAAATACATTATGAAATGCTAGCTCATCTCTCGGAACCTGCCATAGAGGCACTTTTAAGATTTTTTAATAAAATATGGGTATCAGGAAAAATACCGGACACCTGGAAAAAAGCAATAATTGTCCCTCTCCTGAAACATGGAAAACCATCAACCTCCCCTGATAGTTACAGGCCTATAGCACTCACAAGTTGTCTTGCAAAATGTTTCGAAAGCGTATTGAATACTAGATTAATGTTCATCCTCGAATCCCATGAACTTCTGGACGTCCACCAATGTGGATTTAAAAAAGCACACTCAACAACTGACCATCTTGTCCGCCTTGAAAACACAGTACGAGAAGCTTTCATTCATAAACAACAC
This sequence comes from Amblyomma mixtum, assembly GCF_055824585.1. Taxonomy (NCBI): domain Eukaryota; kingdom Metazoa; phylum Arthropoda; class Arachnida; order Ixodida; family Ixodidae; genus Amblyomma; species Amblyomma mixtum. Next base: position 37,703,941 of record NC_143021.1, on the reverse strand, counting down.
TGTTTGGCAGTCTTCTTTGATATGGAAAAAGCTTACGACACTACCTGGAGGTTTGGCATTCTCCGCGACCTAGCAGATTTAGGTATCCGTGGAAGGATGCTGAACTGCCTGAAAGATTTTCTGTCCGACCGTTCATTTCAGGTACGCCTGGGTTCAACACTTTCGAGGAACTTCATTCAAGAAAATGGAGTACCGCAAGGATGCATTCTAAGCACTACACTCTTCGTCATAAAAATGAATTCGCTAGCAAACTTCATTCCAAAGTCCATTATGTATTCAGTATATGTCGATGACCTTCAGATTGCATGTACATCCTCCAGCTTATCAACCTGTGAGAGGCAAATACAACTAACATTAAACAGACTAGTGATATGGGCAGATAGAAATGGTTTTAAGTTTTCCCCACAGAAAACAGTAGCGATTCTTTTCTCACTAAAAAGAGGCTTGCAGAATGACCCTACCCTAAATTTGAACAGAACTATACTGCCAGTAAAAGGAGAACATAAATTTTTAGGCATAACATTCGACAAAAGACTTACATTCCTACCGCACATAAACACACTAAAAAAGAAAGCCTCGCAATCTTTAAACATACTCAAAGTACTCTCAAGGAAACATTGGGGGTCTGATAGAACATGTCTTCTGCACATATATCGCTCGTTGGTACGTTCATCCTTGGATTATGGGTGCATTGTGTACGGCTCAGCAAGACCATCTTACCTAAAAAAATTAGATTCAGTACATAACTCAGGCTTGCGCCTCTCATGCGGTGCATACAGGACATCCCCCATAGTAAGCCTCTATGTAGAAACAAATGAACCCTCACTAGAAATTAGAAGAACCACTCTAACGTGTGCATATGTCCTTAAAGTACGGTCACTACCAAAACACATCTCCTATCCGGTTGTAACAAAATGTCCTTCTAGAATAATATTTGCAAACAAACCTCAAGCTACCAGGCCACTGCTCTTGTGTTTTGAAGAGATGTGCCAAAATCTCGATATGCAGGACACACTCCCTGACGTTGCCCGAAGACGAGACCCACTACCTCCATGGTACAATTTTCCTGTAATCTGCGACTTCACACTTACACAGTTCCGTAAAAAGAAAACTCCACAACAGCATATCATACAAGAATTTCTTGCACTGAAAGAAAAATACAGTAGCTTTTCAGAATTTTATACTGATGGTTCAAAAACAGATAATTATGTAGGAAGCGCGGTAGTACGAGGGAATTGGGAGGAAACAGTAAGACTTCCGCAGTGTGCATCTGTTTTCACTGCCGAATGTTACGCCGTATATGTTGCCATAGAAAAAATAGTAAACGAGAACGTCAAGAACGGTATCATTTATACAGACTCCTTAAGTGTGCTTACAGCTCTCCACTCTCGAAATGCTATCACTCCTCTACTCGGTGACATCATACACAACATAGTAACATCCACAGCTAAAGGACACAACATAAAACTATGTTGGGTCCCGAGTCATGTAGGAATAGAAGGCAATGAGAGAGCAGATTTATGCGCTGCCCAAGCACGTGACAAGCAAATAAAAAATGTAAATGTGCCGCATCGAGACTGCATAAACTTAGTAAATCTTAAAGGAAGGCAAAAATGGCAATCTGCTTGGAATAGTGAAATAAACTACATTTGGTAAAACCTGTTTTAGGAGAATGGAAGTCATGTGTACACCAAGAACGTTTCAAAGAAGTGATTATCTGCTGTCTCCGTATAGGTCACACGCACCTTACACACAACTTTCTGCTCACGAAACAAGATAAACCAGTTTGTGCATGTGGAGGTGAACTTACAGTTAACCACATTTTATTTTCATGTTCTAAACTCGAAAAACTAAGGAAAAAGTGCTTTTCTCTGTTTTACACGCAAACCATTCCTTTCCACCCAGCGCTACTCATGGGCGATAATGCAATTGTGGACATATCTTGTGTTTTTAAGTTTTTAACTGAAGCAGGTTTTCTCAACAAAATATAAATCATGACCCACAGCTTCACATGATGTCCCTCAGCCATTTCCTCACTCGTGAAGAAAGGGCTGAGGCTTTTATTTGATTGGTCGGGTTCCTCGACATCCTCGCCCAGCCAAGGATGGCTGCTGAGGCTACCTGACCTTTTTAAAGCTTTTACCTTTAGCAATTCTTAAATCTCTTTTTCTCTGTTATTAGTAGATAGGTAAATTTTTAGGCCCTTTACACCACTGATCACCTTTTCACATTTTTATTAAATCGCACAGAAATTATTATACCTTGTGTTTGGCGCATGATGGCCTTAGCTGCCTATGTGCCATTAAACCTAACATAACATAACAGCTTCTGTCGTATGGGATCCGCACTTAAAAAAGGATATAAAGAAACTTGAAATGATCCAAAGAAAAGCCATCCATTTCATTTTTAGCGCTTACCATAGCTCTATCTCGCCATCCGTTCTGATGTCTACGAAGAACATATCCACTCTAGAAAGAAGGAGAGCACTTGCAAGACTTAAATTTCTGTACTCATTTTACTCTAGCCAATTTAATATTAATGCGGCTCCCTATATATCCCCCTGTTCTACACGCAATAGCCACAACCATAACCTTACCCCGTACTTTGCACGCACAAATATGTTCAGAAACTCATTTTTTCCCCGAACAATCACAACATGGAACTCACTGCCAGCAAATGTCTTTTCGGCTCAGGATGCCGCTGCTTTTGAAAAGAGTATCTTATTGTATGTGTAAACTTAACAATATCATTGCCCTCTGTTTGGTTTTATTTTTGTTTGTTGCCGGAACGCTGGATTTGCGTAGTGTTTGATATTATTTTTGCTTTTTGAATGTTGCCCCCCTGCTTGGTCTCTATGACTGCAGTATGTGTAAATAAAATAAGTAAAAGCCATGGTTAATGCCATTGGCCGCCCTTGAGGAACAGGAGTTGTACCAGGGCAGTGATGCCATTGTTTCGAGGCCCCCACAGTGGTGGAAGTGCTGCCTCAGTTGTGTCCAACTATGCCATGAGCAGATTTCTGCTCGATCTAAACAGGCATTTTGGTGACAGACTGCCCTGTACCTGCACAAAGTGAACAGAAAAATAGCGATGCACTGCTGAAAACAAAACCAGGAATGAAAGCATGCCACTGCACACCTGGTGTCAATTAAGTGTTTGCGCATGGCTGGCCGCTTGAGCGAGATATCCCTTTCCAAGCTTAAAGGCAAGTTCTCAAACTATTTTTTGCTGTTTCCATTCACACTTGCTTGTATTTCTGTAGCATATGATTCACTGCAAGGTGAAAAAACGTAGCGCAAAGAGACGAGGACACAGAAAGATGGACAACACACGGCGCTGTGTCCTCGTCTCTTTGCGCTACGTTTTTTCACCTTGCACTTATGAACCAACAAGCCCAAGCATATACCCTTCTGAAATATGATTCACGATTTCATGCCTATAGTTTGGCGTAGACACATGCCTAGGTAGCGCCAATAATGTCACAATTGTAGTCTAGCAGCCGCGCTCGCTCACTGTGGCGAACTGTGAAGGTGAAAGACGACGACGATCTTTAGGTGTGAAGCTCGCTCACAGCCCGAACGTTTGGCTGAACCTTTGCTGAACGTTGCAGAGCGACTTAGGTTCTGCTGAGTCACAACCCCCTCCTACACAATAATGTTATGGCCTAGAACGTTCAGGAGGGCTAGATGGTTCATTTCAGCAAAAAGGTAGGATTGCACAAAAATGGCAGGACAGGAAACACAGAAACGGACATGTGGTCATCGTGCACCAATGGTGTCATGTTCATTTCTGTGTCTCCTGTCCTGTCTCTTTCACGCAGTCCTACCTTTTTAATGTTATGTAAGCTGCAGTAACGTGTGTTTCATTAAAACGATACATTAACATATTGTCATGTAGTGGTGACGGCAGTCCAGCGAGCAAAAGGGTGTTCAAACGAAACTTTTCATATGGGCTGGCTTGCGCCCTCAAAGGACTGAATGACTCGGCAACAGCATAGCAACAAGCGTGCTCGGTCGCCGTCAAACAGAATGCCTGCCGCTCTCAGCTGCACTCTGTTTAAAGCTGACAATGAACATTCGAGATCGGCGAGCACAGTAATCACAACAGTCTGGAACAGCGTAGAATCAGCTCCTCCTGAGTGTGCTCAATCAAGATAAATCTGGTCACGTCTTGCATCACAAACAGAGTGATAAAGCTGCGTGCTGATGGCTTTGAGTAATGAACAAACATCAAAAAGCTTTTTGTCATTAGCCGCTTCTTAAAGAAGCATCGACCAATACTTTACAGTTAAAACAAAAGTGGGCGAAAATAAACACTGAGAGTGCAGAATCAATCATAGAAAATGCAAACAGTGTCCACTAACACGCATAATAAGGCTTTAGGTGCACAGCATGTACAACTTGTGGCCGTGCATGGCACCACTGAGACCCAGTGACACTTGTGACGACACCTTCTGGGGCTACTTCGTAGCAAGCTCTCCAAGTCAACAAACGATTTTGTATGGACCGAAGTACTGGCGCAAAAGCTTTTCACTCAGTCCGCGGCGGCAAATGGGGGTCCACACTCATTTACAGTCACCTGTATTGTATTCCCTATGTCTTCGATGCATACTGTAGCGTCGGTGCTCTCTTGACCTTCAATGTGCAGGCAGGCCAGACATTGTGCTTCTTCCGTGCGTTGAAAGTAGGTGGCAACGTCGAGGTTATATTCTTCTGTAACATTGGGCAGCATGGCGTCGAGCGTGGTCGTGGGCGAAGACGACTTAAGGCAGGATGATTTCCCAAATCTTGTGTTCAGCATCAACATACATGGCAGCCCTGTCTTCTATGGCCTTGTTCAGGCCATAGAAGACAGGCCTATGGCCTTGCGTATGGCTTGTTTAACTGTGGTGCAGGATGGCTTGCATTTCTTCCGCTGTGAGCGCTGTTCCTCTGTCCATGATGAACACTTCGGGGGCGCCGTTTCACAGAAGTATGCTTTCCACGAAAAATTTGGTGACTTTTGCTGCTGTTCCGTTCGGTAGGGCTTATGCCTCGGTGTAGCAGGTAAGGTAGTAGGTGGCTATGATGATCCACTTGTTTCGGGAAACGGCCTTGACAGGAATCCTGCTGGTCAGGTGGGCAATCTCGGCATATCTTCACATAACGCGTGACGTCAGCAGATAGTCGTGGCCAGTATTACTTGAATGTGGCGAAGGGTGTGGAAAACCCAAGATAGCCAGCTGTTGGTTCACCGTGCAAAGCCTGCAAAATTTCTTCCCGTAAGCTGTTAGGAACAACGAGGAGGTATGCGTTCTTGTTGGGGGTAAAGTTCTTTCTCGCACGATGCTGTAGGTAGGGGACTGAGCGTTGGTGTTGTGCGAAGCCGCTGATACTTATGGGCCTCAAAAAGGCGTCCTCAGCATCATCTTCGAGCACCTTGTCCACAGAGGCCCGAGATAGTTAGTCCGCACCGGTGTGCTTGCGTCCAGATTTGTAGACGACAGCGATGTCAAGTTCCTGGAGGCGCAGTCTCCATCCAGCGAGGCGGCCAGAGGTGTCCTTCAAATTGGGAAGCCAGCACAGTGAATGGTGATTGCTGACCACCTTTTATGGTCATCCTTACAGACAGGGGCGGCACTTCGACGTTGCCCAGATGATGGCAAGGCACTCCTTCTCGGTTGTTGAATAGATAGCCTCGGCTTTATACAGGGAATGGCTAGCGTACATGATTACTTTCTCCAGACCGTTGCTTTGTTGAGCGAGGACAGCGCCAAAGCCCACGCTGCTTGCGTCAGAATGAATTTTAGTGTCAGCGTTTTCATCAGTGCCGCAGGACAGGAAAGGACTGTAAATGGCACTGAAATTTCTTGAGGGCTTCCCACTTAAATGGCATGTCTGCCTTTGTCAATTCAGTCAGTGGTTCGGCAATGCGAGAAAAATTCTTAACATATCATCGGCAATACGCACACAGTCCGAGGAATCTGTACACAGCTGTCTTATTGGCCGACGGCGGAAACTGCAATAGCAGCTGTTTTCTGCAGGTCTGGGCGTACTTTTTCCTTGCTTACGATGGCCTAGAAACAGCAGATCTTCATAGGTCAAGTAGCATATCTCTGCTATCAAGGTTAGACAGGACGACTTGATTGCCTCTAGTACTGTTTGAAGTTTTATAGGTGGTCATCAAAGTTTAAGGCAAAGACAGCAACATCATCTAAATATACGATACAAACTTTCCACTTCAGGCCTGCAAGCACCGCATCCATTACTCACTAAAACATCACTGGCGCAGAACAAAGACCAAATGGCATCACCTTGAACTCAAAGAGGTCATCTGGAGTAATGAATGCGGTCTTCTCGCAATCTCTTTCATAGACCTTAATTTTACAGAAGCTGCTCTTGAGGTCTATAGGTCAGAAATACTTGGCATTGGAGAGCCGGTCGTGTGTGTCGTTGATGCGGGGCAGGGGTAGACATCCTTCTTTGTTATGCTGTTCAAGCAACGGTAATCGACGCAGAACCGAAGTGTGCCATCTTTCTTCCTCACCAGAACAACCGGTGCCACCCAGGTGCTCTTTGAAGTCTGGATGACATTGTCACGAAGCATTTCTTTCACTTGGTCCCAGATGGCTTGTCATTCTCGCGGCGACATATGGTAGTTGCTTTGGCAGAGAGGTCGGGCGTGCTGGTCGGTTACAATGCGGTGTTTGGCAATTGGCGTTTGTCGGACCTTTGGCATGACAAGAAGCATTCACTGTAGCTTTGAAGCAGATTGCAAATGCTGTCTTGTCTGTTGAGGGAAGAGGCTGGGATTATGTCGAAGACGTGCTTTTGATCTTGCTTGGGTATATCTTCTTGGACTCGATCAGTGAGGGCTAAGGCATCGCGCATGTCGGATAGTTCACCGAAGAAAGCAATCGTCATTCCTCTGTTAACATGCCGGCATTCTTCGCTGAAGTTCTTCAGCAGCACTTCAGCTCAGCCAGTGCATAAATCTGCGATGACAATTCCTTGTTCTAGAAGCAACCTTGTGTTCCCCTCGATAAGAGCTTCTGTTATTGGTATCCGCGGCACCTACAGCGACTTATGACGCCTGTTCGGAGTGGGACACTCACTTGTTCATCCAGGATACTCACGGCAACATGATTCTCTATGGTTGTCTTCGAAGGGATGGCCTTGTTCGTCGAAAGTGTGATGAGCTTGGATCGAATGCTGATGATCGCTTGATGCTGTTTAAGGAAATTCATGCCCAAGGTCACTTCACGGAACATTTCTGTAGCACTACGAAAGTCACAGGATAGGTATGTCCCTTGAAAGTCCTGCAGTGCGAATTTGTGGGTCATCCCAGGCGGTCGTGACTTTCCTCAATTGTGCAGCGAATGTTCTATGCATCACCGAATAATCAGCTCCTGTGTTGACTAGAATGGTAACCTTCCGGCTGTCGAAAGCCACTTCTAAGTCAGATGTCGTGGCTCTTGTATTGTACATCGTCCTCAGCGTCGGGTCACGGCTTCGTCAGGTATGTGAATCGTGGTTAGGGAGTGTCCTCGGGGCTTTTCTATGTGGCGGCGTCATTCGTCATTTTGAAGTCCGGTCGCGTCGTGGTCAAACTCATGTTTGTGTGCAGCGTCGGCGTAGTGAGAGTGCCGTCTTCGTGTGGCATGGCCTGTGGAGGATCTTCGTCATTTCGCTGGTGAGCAACCTCACCTCCAAAGGTTGCTTTCTTTAGTTTCCCCTCCTGAGGGGCTGGGAAACCTTCTGCGAAGAGCTGCTGCGTAGCTGCGTCCCAGCGCCGCAAAACGTAATGTGGACAGCGATAGTGAGCAGAACAGACGGCACGACGACACTCAGCAGAGGTACTCGTCGATTTCCTGTGGTCGTTGGCCGAAGTGGGGTCGTGGGACATCAGTGGAAACGCTGCATAGGCTCATTCCTCTGTAGGGGCAGTGCCGAAGAATGTGATCGAGTTTGCCACAATGGAAGCAGAGAGGGCGGTGCTGATTGGGTGGGTGGGCAAGTGGGATTCTTGGGGCAATGCATAGGGCTCCTGGTGCAGAGTAGCAGGACACCTTTGGCTGCACACCGTGGCAGCATAAGTCATGGCCTGGGGTCGTGTGGCCTGTGCCTGTTGCACTTCTTCACGTACCACATCCATGAGAGTCAGTGCAGAGTCAGTCCATGAGAGTCATCTTCCCCACAGCCTTGGGGCTGTGGGGAAGATGGCAGCAGTCATCGTAGCTCCTTGCGGACAAATTCATGGATAACTTCCCACAAGTTGTCACTGGTGGTTGTCATCATGTACGCACGAATTTCACAGACTTGAGCTGGTCAGTTGTACTACCGAGTATGGACATCGGGGTTCTTTTCGATTGTTGAGGTTTCTTGCGTGAATTCCTCAACAGTTTTTGGCAGCTGATGGACGAGGCCAGCAAAGAATTGTTTCTTGATGTCGCAGATTAGAAACTGTCTTCTCCTCTGTCATCTCGGGGTGGACACGACGAAAGAGGCACTTCATTCATTGGACTCACTCGGGAGCTGGGTCCTGCATTCGAGGAGTCGTTCTGCTCTTTCTTTCCTCGCAACGCTCATGATTGCCTTCGGTAATTCCTCCTTGAATAGGACCTATGTCGTTAAGGAACATTTGTGGTTTTCATACCATATACCTGATGAGCCCTCTATTGAGATAAATACGTATCTGATTTTTGTCGCATTATTCCAACTGCTGAACGATGCCTCGTGCTCAAATTGGTTCAACCATTCTCCGGGGTCTTCACCTGGTGAGCCATTGAAAGTTGGCAGCACCCGTGGCTACTGCAAGACGATCGGAATCGACATCCGTGGCAAGGTCATGGTGGACGTAACAGCATATTTTCGCTGTAGGGTGGGGTGCGGTTCGTCAGGGTCCCAAACTCAGATTGCAACCTTTGGAGCTGGGCCGGTGAACTATAGTGACGCATCCTCCGATGTGAGGCGCAGAGGGCTGGCGTCATGGCTTGCGGGGGAGGTGTCCAGTACATGGACGGCCGCCCAGCACCTCCAACAGGCGTCATGATGTGGTGACGGCAGCGAAAAGGGCTTTCAAACGAAACTTTTTATCTGTGCTGACTTGCACCCACAAAGAGCTGAATGACTTGGCGGCGGCGTAGCAACAAATGTGCTCGGCGGTCGTCGAACAGACAACAAACTCTCGATATGGCGAGTAAAGTAACCACCTTGACAGTGAAAACGCTCAAAAGGACAAGGACGACAGAAAAGGAAAGACATACAAAGCGCTCTGTATGTCTTTCCTTTTCTGTCGTCCTTGTCCTTTTGAGCGCTTTCACTGTCAAGATGGAAAACCAACTCGCCCACTCAATTCCATTATTCTATTAAAGTAACCACAACAGTCTGGAACAACACAGAATCGGCTCGACCTGGGTACGATCATTCGAGATAATTCTGCTTTCAAATCATATGTTAATATCTAACACATGAATAATTCAGTTGATCACCCCGTGAAGTTCATCTACGACCATTAAATGCTGTTTCGGTTTCGTCAACCGAACGACGTGCAATTGGATTTTAGGTCAAGTGAGGCATGAAAAAGTGAAATATAAACGCTAATATGTTTGTTGTAATTCACTACCACACTTAAACCAGCCTGTTTCAAGAGCTGGAATTACAACAAGCAATGTATCAGCAGTTATATTGCAGTTTTTTTTTCCTTCTTCACGTGACTACACATTACAGCCATCGTTCGGTCGATGAAGCCGAAACAGCATGGGGAAAAAAAATGTTATAAATTATTTAGCAGTCTAAGGCCGGTTCACATGCAAGCGACTGAGCGATTGAGCGGCGCGTCGCAGCTAAAATTTCCAACTTGTTGAAACCTCGCCGCTCGTCGCAGCGACGACTCAAAACAGGTTTTTCCGCCGCGGCGACAGGATTCGCTAGCATTTTCGCTGGCATGTGAAACAGGCTTTAGGCGAATCCCATATTGTGATACATATATTCTAATGTCTAATGCATCATTTAAGAGTAGAAAATACCCAACTAAAATTACGTGTCTTGGGTATTTCAAGGGTAATGGACTGGATACTCCGAGAGGCAAGTTTAGCAGGGGGCAGCAGAAAGTTAGATGGGCAAATATGAGATTAAGAAGTTGCCAGAGATAAGGTGGCCACGACTGGCACAGGACAGGGCCACTTGGAAAGATATGGGAGAGGCGTTTGTCCTGCATATAGTGAACTAGAATACTCATCTAGTGGCGCGAACGGAGGCGCGCGGCAGCGTAGCGGCTGAAGCAAAACGCCGCTCCTCGCCGCAAGGGGCGCCACTGCGCCTTTTACTAGCCCTGCGCCAGCCTGCGCTGCCGCTGCCGTGCTGCTTCTCACGTTCAGAACGGCTCTCCGGGCGCTAAACCGAAGTGTTTTGTGTGCGTTTTACGTTTCGGTGTAACTCCTTGAGATGTGAGTGATCTGGAGGAAATCGTATTGCATGTGCGAAGTTGGTGCTATATACTACAGAGAGGCATGATGCCGAAAAGGAAGATGGACTCCCATTGCTTTGCTCCGGGCTGTCGGAGCGGTTATCCGGGAGCTCCTAAGGCATCTTTGTTCCCCGCACAGTATTTTTACCAGGAAGAGAACATCTGTGTAGTATATTTTCTACATTTCAGGTGTAACTGGAAAGTGTCCGTAGAGCCATTGCTCTACATGGCAAAAATGTTGCATTACAAGACCTGTACGGGATCACATCTAGCCACACCAACCCAAACAGTTTTGAGGTTCAGAGGGTGTCACCTGCACTGTGGCATCAAGTGACAGCCGGCTAATATTTTATGCAGAACCGAAAACTGGGCGAGTTGGTGAACGTTCAACATTTCAGTTGATAGTCAGCGCTTGTTTGTTTGCGTGTTTCTTCCCCTGTCTTAGTTTTTCGCGCTGTACATAATGTTAATATTTTATATAGCTGGTTATGTCGCCAGAAAATGTGTCCTGAAGACGGGCTGTGAAAGCTTCCTGAATTTGCTTTTGCTGACCAAAGAGGCGGCTGGGAACTAAAACCTAGCCCCGTTCACTCGCATGAAAGACAACGGTGGTCTTCTGTATCCCGCTGCTCCCCTCTACAAATTTGTAGCTGACCTAAAAAATGCCTTCACGACATGTTTTAGCCTCCTAGAACTACATGCAGACAGTATCGTTGATATTGTACAGGTGGTTAAGGCAAAAACAGAGCTTCGGCTTGGCTGTCCTGACCACTGTGAGAATGAGGCAGCAGAGCTCACTGCTTTTTATATAACAACCCGCCTTCAATTTCCGGAGCCCTGCACTACGGCGTCTTTCGGACGTTAAACCCCATAAACCAAAGCAAACCATTTTCAGGAGGACACAGGGGCACAATAAAAGACACGGACAGAGAAGTAGACAGGGCGCTTACTATCAACAGGCTTTATTCAACGTAGACCGTATATTAATGGTCTACGTCGAATAAAGCCTGTTGATAGTATGCGCTCGTCCCTGTCTACGTCTCTGTCCGTGTCTTTTATTGCGCCCCTGTGTCCTCCTGAAAAGTTAAGAACCAACACGCCCAAATACAAGTACTTCAAAGCAAACCAACCAACTTTTTTATGAAAAGCTTCAATAGCAGCAACAACCGGAAGCGCCAAGCTTCTAAGTACCTGAAAATGAGTCGTTGCACTTAGATCTCCGAAGCACCTTGTTAGAAAAGCTACAAGCCCAGCCTTGATTCCGCGGATGACATTGCTATGTAACCTAATTTCGCCTGATTACGCCAATAATGTGCCTCCCATCAAACAAATATTCACTTCAATTTTTCTTTCACATGTCTGCACTTGCCAATAAAGGTATAATGCTCGCCTCCCGTGTCTTCTCAACTTGGCATATGTCATGCATACATTGCAAGACTTGCCGCAAATTGGGGTGGAAATATTTTCAATCGTAAGTAACATTCAGTGAACAAAATATGTTTCTGAGGCCGCTTAACCGCCTCAGAAAAAAACTGATTTCCGTAAACTAGATGACACGGCGCGCGGACAGATGAATGAGCAATGTAGTTTTCTATGACTGTAAGCCGCCGTGGTGGCTCAGTGGTTATGGTGCTCGGCTGCTGACCCGAAAGAGGCCGGTTCGATCCCGGCTGCGCCGATTGAATTTCGTCGGAGGCGATATGCTAGAGGCCCGTGTGCTGTGCGATGTCAGTGCACTTTAAAGAACCTCAGGTGGTCGAAATTATCCGGAGCCCTCGACTACGACATCTCTAATAGCCTGAGTTGCTTTGGGACATTAAACCCCATAGTACCAAACTATAATCACAGGTAAACAAAATGAGCCTGGTAAGCGATGCATCTAGACAACTAACGCCCACCGGCAAAACCGTGAGCCTCTCTCATTGCCCGTTCTCAGTAGCATACGGCATGCAACGACGCGGTTTTTCATCATCGCCGAACTGCTTGATCAAAGGGGCACGGCGGGGGAAAAAAAAAAGTGCCTATCAGGTTACTTTGAAGCAAATGGCATGCATGTTTATTAACTACAGGCGTATTAGAGCACCACACCGACAAAACGAACATACACAAGCTCCAAACGGAGCCGCGACGACGCCGCTGGAAAAAGTTGCAGTGGCGCCACCTGGTGGCTTCTACGCCAAAGAGCACGCCCGCGCCCTTCCGTTCGCGCCACTAGGATAGTATTCTAGTTCACTATAGTCCTGCAGTGTGTGATGATGATGAATGAAAGTCTACCATGGGGTTTAACATCCCAAAGCGACTCAGGCTGTGAGGGACGCCGTAGTGAAGGGCTCCGGAAATTTCGACCACCTGGGGTTCTTTAACGTGCACTGTCATCGCACAGTACATGGGCCTCTAGAATTTCGCCTCCATCGAAATTCAGCCGCCGCGGCCGGGATCGAACCCGCGCGTCTTTCGAGCCAGCAGCCGATCGAGCGCTGAGCCACCGCGGCGGGTCGAATGAAAGTCTGTCGCGATGTTTAAGCGAACCTGCAGTAACGTTGTACAGCAAATTTCCATTAGGTTTTGACTGCCGCATTTGAGCGCGGAGCGATCGGACGCGTGGCACGATCGGTCACCGTCGATTTTCGAGCTGGAACCGCGGCAATCTGATGTAACACCCATCAAACCTGTGCGTCTGCATCTGTGAAGTCAGCAGGATCCTGGAGACACCGATCTGACCCAGGTACGCCCAATTTTCGGCCACTTCGAGCAACCCTCCGCATCACCACGTAGCGGTCGCTCCGGCTCCCCCGCCGCTGGCTGCGGAGACGCCCGCCGGTCAACCTCTCAACATGGCTCTGCCTGAACAACGCGGATACGACCCCACGACTCTGTCGTGGTCGTCTGTCCCTGCAAGCCAGCCAGAGGATGGCCCATCCACCATTTCGGCGCAGCAAGCTGCCCTTTTTCAAGTCGTTGAGAGCCGGCGCCGCCGCCGGCAGAACGCACGAGGAGCTGCAATGCCCAAGACTCCTCTTGACAACTCAGCAACAAGAGACGCTCGCGCTCCGTGTTCTAAATGTCCACAAAAGACATTTTCACCAGTCTCCAAGTGGACGCCTAAGCCAACGGTCAGGATGAACCCTGACGATTACGTGATCGTGCTGAGGTCACGCAGGACGGTCGCCCTCAAGACAGCATTTCAGCACGGTGAGCTCGGCGCTGCCATTTCGCAACTCATCGGCAGATAGCATATGCATATGTATCAGCAGCGCGAACACCACACAGGAAGAAGAAGGAGAAGAAGGTAAAGAGAGCGCTGAACTTCCAACTTTTATTTGAGCAAAAATTGAACCCGCACTTTTATACACATACCAGGTAAAATCCCACCAGGGGGTAATCAAGGCGTTCTATCGAATTGGGACCAACACGATGTCCAGGGCATCAAAATGATAACTACTATCACACTATTCAAAGACTTCCATGAAAAGCACGAATGACATGCGGAAAAAACAAGACAATGTAAAAACAGGGCTGAGTGTGCGCGAATGGAAAAATGGAAAAACAGGGTTGAGGGCGCGAATTTTTCTAAAACCATGAGAAGGCAAGAACACGGTAAAAAGGTAAAAAACAGGGTTGAGTGTGCGCAAATGGAAAAACAGGGTTGAGGGCGCGAATTTTGCTAAAAGAAACAAAGAAAAAAAAACATGAGAAGGCGCGCGACACGGTAACAACGTAAGCGATGCGAAGGGATGAGCGCCAACAATTAACACGGCTAGAACTAAAATGCAGGGTGCCCCTAAAAACCAGGTAAAATCAGGTAAAACCAGAGAGAAAGGTGATTTCTTTTTCAGATAATGAGATGGAAGGGGTGCTTACGCAACCTTCTTTGAGCCCTGAGATGTAGGTAGCTTCAATGATTTCGCGTGTTAATTGGTTTTTATGTTTCTTTAAGACGGTTGCTTTCTTAAAATGAGGAATGCACTTCTTTTGGCTGTCACATACGCTGCAATGGGCGGGCAGGTTCCTCAACGGCGCCCCAGTTAGATCGTTCCTATGTTCCATTAACCTTTCGTTTAAGCATCTTCCTGTTTGGCCTATGTACGCCTTACCGCAAGCTAAAGGTATAGAGTATACAACACCCTCCGCACAAGGTACAAAAGGATCTCGGTGCCTGGTTGTACAGCCACTATTCTTTTTCTTTTTATTAACTTTGTTGCACAGGCTTGACAGGCGCAGAGGGGCTGAAAAGACTACGTCTACGCCTGCTTTTCTGCCAATTTTCTTCAGATTATGCGAGATTTGGTGCAGGTATGGCAGAACGGCGACCCTTTTGTTCCGCTGTCGCGTATCATCCGGGGCTTCACATTCATGCTTCATACTTATCAGGACTTTTTTTGCAACAGACGAAAGGAGAGATTGCGGGTATCCTGATTGCTTCAGCCTCAGCACTTGGCTCGAAAAACTGTCCTGTAACCTGTGGTGACACGATTTTGTGAGTGCGTTCTTAAAAGTTGACTTCACTATGTTCCTTTTTACAAGTTTTGAATGGGCTGAATCGTAGGGTGCTTATTGGCTCTTGGTTCAAATAACCAGCACACATGGTTCTCTCCGAAAAACAACTTTAACTCTAGAAACCGCATCGCGTTTTGTTCTGGGAATTCATGAGTTACTTCAAGAGGTGATATAGTATTAGAAAAAATGTGGAGGACTTGAGTTGCTTCTGTTTTAAAGGCTTCAGTGTCGCAATCTAAGAGGACCAGGAAGTCATCGACGTACCGGAAAAATTTTTTTTTTGAAGGACAAGCTTGAGTCTTCAAGCGTTCTAAAAATTTTCCAGTACGTCGATGACTTCCTGGTCCTCTTAGATTGCGACACTGAAGCCTTTAAAACAGAAGCAACTCAAGTCCTCCACATTTTTTCTAATACTATATCACCTCTTGAAGTAACTCATGAATTCCCAGAACAAAACGCGATGCGGTTTCTAGAGTTAAAGTTGTTTTTCGGAGAGAACCATGTGTGCTGGTTATTTGAACCAAGAGCCAATAAGCCCATCCTACCCTACGATTCAGCCCATTCAAAACTTGTAAAAAGGAACATAGTGAAGTCAACTTTTAAGAACGCACTCACAAAATCGTGTCACCACAGGTTACAGGACAGTTTTTCGAGCCAAGTGCTGAGGCTGAAGCAATCAGGATACCCGCAATCTCTCCTTTCGTCTGTTGCAAAAAAAGTCCTGATAAGTATGAAGCATGAATGTGAAGCCCCGGATGATACGCGACAGCGGAACAAAAGGGTCGCCGTTCTGCCATACCTGCACCAAATCTCGCATAATCTGAAGAAAATTGGCAGAAAAGCAGGCGTAGACGTAGTCTTTTCAGCCCCTCTGCGCCTGTCAAGCCTGTGCAACAAAGTTAATAAAAAGAAAAAGAATAGTGGCTGTACAACCAGGCACCGAGATCCTTTTGTACCTTGTGCGGAGGGTGTTGTATACTCTATACCTTTAGCTTGCGGTAAGGCGTACATAGGCCAAACAGGAAGATGCTTAAACGAAACGTTAATGGAACATAGGAACGATCTAACTGGGGCGCCGTTGAGGAACCTGCCCGCCCATTGCAGCGTATGTGACAGCCAAAAGAAGTGCATTCCTCATTTTAAGAAAGCAACCGTCTTAAAGAAACATAAAAACCAATTAACACGCGAAATCATTGAAGCTACCTACATCTCAGGGCTCAAAGAAGGTTGCGTAAGCACCCCTTCCATCTCATTATCTGAAAAAGAAATCACCTTTCTCTCTGGTTTTACCTGATTTTACCTGGTTTTTAGGGGCACCCTGCATTTTAGTTCTAGCCGTATTAATTGTTGGCGCTCATCCCTTCGCATCGCTTACGTTGTTACCGTGTCTCGCCTTCTCATGTTTTTTTCTTTGTTTCTTTTAGCAAAATTCGCGCCCTCCACCCTGTTTTTCCATTTTTTCCATTTGCACACACTCAACCCTGTTTTTTACCTTTTTACCGTGTTCTTGCCTTCTCATGGTTTTAGAAAAATTCGCGCCCTCAACCCTGTTTTTCCATTTTTCCATTCGCGCACACTCAGCCCTGTTTTTACATTGTCTTGTTTTTTCCGCATGTCATTCGTGCTTTTCATGGAAGTCTTTGAATAGTGTGATAGTAGTTATCATTTTGATGCCCTGGACATCGTGTTGGTCCCAATTCGATAGAACGCCTTGATTACCCCCTGGTGGGATTTTACCTGGTATGTGTATAAAAGTGCGGGTTCAATTTTTGCTCAAATAAAAGTTGGAAGTTCAGCGCTCTTTACCTTCTTCTCCTTCTTCTTCCTGTGTGGTGTTCGCGCTGCTGATACATATGGATCGCAACCAACTAGCCCGACAGATGGTGTTATTCAAGATAGCATATGAATGCGATTACAATTTCTCCCAATTGGGAACAAAACATTATCGTCTGTGGCACGCAGAACCCCGAGGTGGCTCAAAAGATTCTGACGGACATCCATGTTACCACCAGCATGTAAGCGATCGTACGACGCAATTTCTCATCGGCGCCTACTCCCGTCGAGACGGCGGCAGTCGTCCCCTCGACTCAAGGGGCTCACGTGAATCTGGCTCGGTGCGCCGGTCGGTCCAGAGTGCATACCGCATCGCCTGCCTCGAGTGGCGCTCACGTGAATGTGCCGGAATGCATACGGCATCGCTTGCCTACCCTCTTCTATTCTTCCCGGCGCCGTCAGGACGCCGTTTGTGATGTTTTGTGTTTTCGCGAGTGCGGCGCGTCGACTCATCAGCGTCGGCGGCAAGAAGCTCAGCGAGAGTGTGTGGTGCGCGAGCGATCTGAGCGGACGTCCTTTTGAAGTGCACGAACTTGAATTGTGACCACAATCTATCCGTTTTTATTCCCCAAAAATTGTGTGTGCGTGGAGTGTTCTTACTCGCTCCCCTTCCGTTTTTCGGTCATCGCTAACAAATCAGAAGTGGGATCAAAGCCAACAAAAACCGCAGAAGACTGCGAGTGCGAATTCAGTGACTTGGGCGTGTGCGCAGAGCGAATCATGAGCGATACACCTGGAGAAGGAGTGGACACCATCGACACCCAGGATGGCGCTAGGGCGAGCGAGAGCGTTACTGTGACGGAGCTGCTGAGCGCAATGCGTGAAAAGGACCGGCTTCTGACAAGCCTATTGGAGCGACTCGTCCATCCATCAGGAACTCCGAGCGCGGCAACACCTGCAGCTATCATGTGATGCCTGACCTGAGTAAGAACATCGCGGACTTCGATGGAGGTGGAGACGCTGCATCGGCTAAGGAGTCCCAGTCAAAAAAAACCATTGAAACCAATTGGACATTCCAATTGGAACTAAATGGACATTCCCATTGCTTCCAATTGGATCCAATTGGACCCATTAGGCCAGGCAGTTATTTGACCCAGAAAATATTCACAAAATATGCTACGTTCATTGAGAAAGGTAGCTAAATGTTTGAATAATATGCTCTAGGATCTTGGATGAATATTTCTACAACTTAACATATTAAAATGTGCAAACGGAAAACTGATATATGAGGACTGCAAGGAGACACTCCCAAGCAACCACAGATATCCGTCGAACGTCCTTTGCCGAGATCGGACGTCCATCGGACGTACGAACGCAATCCGATTTCGGATATCCGTATTCGTACATCAGCCGGACGTACGGACAGCGTCCACTTTTGTATATACGCATGAGAGACGAGGTGTACGTCCGAAGGATGTAAGGCTGAGTATTTTCCCAGGCCATGAGTATGGACGTTTTTAATTTCACAGAAAATTCGCGTCTTTCGTGTATGTATACTGTTTTATTTACATCAGTTGGAGGGTTTGACGCGAAGATGTTTGTAAATTGGTGCGATTCCACTCCTACCTGCAGTGCAAGAGCCGCCAACGAGCTAAATTTATCTAAGAGGAGAAGCAGGTGTTGCAGAATTTTGCAAGAACTCAATGACTAGTTTTATATTTATAAAACTTCTCCAAATTAGAGGAGTTGCGCGACATGTCCACTGTTATTGAAACCATTCGTAAGCATCAAAACCATGATCAAAACTCCCGTGCATTCTGCTATAGTGCCTAGAATAGCCAGTATAATCTAGGCACTATAATTCTGCTATCACCATCATCATAGATGTCAGTTCGCGGTCAGACCAATCCAATCCATCAGTACGGCTCCGTAGCGCTACAGTAGCGCTGTTGTTGATATGTCGCCTAGTGTTGTCGCGCAGATCTTTATAGCTCTGTTATTATAAAATGTGACTATGTTCGGTCTGTGGACGAAAGTTGGATGTAACTTAAGCCATTCGAAAGATACGGGAAGCGCCTGAAGCTCTTGTGGAACACCGGAATCCCGTACTGCGTCGACCTTGGTTTAAAGAAGGCTTAGTGCACATGGGATTGCCTACGAAGGTATGTATCCAGTACACTTCTTGGAACTTGCTTCTAGGACAATGCATGCTCATATAACATTCGTTCACAGGACAGTGGGAGCAGTAAGCGCGAGGAGATGGCTTCCACAAGTGTGTGCAGTGTGCTGTTCTTACACTTTTGGGAGCCTACATCACACAGCTGCGGGAGCCCTCAACTCGCGCGGCTAATTCCCACTCCTCTTCAAAGTTGCGGGACGGAGTATTTTAGCATCTTGTTAATTTTTAGGGCATCGCTAGGTTCACTGTGCCTATATAAAGAGTGACAACGCGCGAAAGGCAGACCATAGGAAGCACGTGTAGTTCGCAGTGGTTCGCAACGGAAGCTTAGCGGCTTTCTGTGCACAGTCGCGTACAGTGCTGCGCAGGTTAGTGCCCTAAGGCCCATGAGAATAAATAAAGAACAGATACATTGTCAAATATGGTGTGGAAAAGTGAGAGCTGTTATTGCCTTATACTTATTGAGGTGTTTGTTAAAGTGCATTGTCTTGTATACTTGCAGCATTAAACACTTCTATTAATTGGTTCCAATATGTTTTTACTTGGGCTGCTGCATTGTGCCATTTATTTCACATGACTGATGTTTGCCGCGTTCTTTTTATTTCAGAAATCCTGTGGGTGGGAAGATTACGGATGTGTGTCCCAAGCTTGCCACATTTGAAGAGTCACATTTAAGAAATTTTCCGAATATAACCCATTGCTCTGCTGATGTATCATCAACCACAATAAAATATGTGTGCTATGCATCAAATTGTTTTTGGTTTTATTGCATCGCGCGGAGTGAAAAAAGCACGCATTCACCATATATGCGAATATTCGAGGAAGATCCGCCAACGGACGTACTCAACTGGACGTCCGTCGGCGGGCGAACCGTATACCTTTGGCCACCTTTCGGACGGCCGACGGACGTCTACCGGCTGTTTGCGGATATTCAGCGGACGTACAGAACATCCGAAACAGACCTCTGTCGGCCGTCCGAGGGATATCGGTGGTTGCTTGGGCTGTGCCTAGTACCAACATTTTTCTACAGAATTGAAATTAACATGCTTTTATGGAAATCAAAGCCAACAGACACACATGCATCACACAAGCAACACTGCACATTCAGGCACTAGTAGCATACATTAGCTCAATATAGCAAACAAGGGAAGGAGAATGAGGGGCTCGTTATAAATATGACAGAAGCCAACAGCCACAGAAACCAAGGGGCACAGGGGATTTTTTTTTAGAGCGCAGCTCTTTGGCGTCCGTTCCTGGGTTTCGCGTCGTCGTCGGCGTCGGCCTCGTAACCAGCTCCGCCCCCAATGTCACGCTTTTCAATTGGTCGAAATGCTCGTGACGTCACAGTGCGCGAATTCCAATTGTACTTTGGCTAGTAACCATGCAACCAATCAAAGGGATCGTATAGTGATGCTGCAACTAAGTTGGACTGAGTTTAGTTAATTGCTTAATTAATCAATTAGCCTAATTAATATAGAGGAGAATGAAGAGGTCAGAAAAAAAGAAAAGAAAGACGCGCGCCGCAGCGACAACAGCGTCCGCGGAAGCAGACGCTGCTGAAAAAAAAACATAAGTACGAAGCCGCGTTCCCTCCACCACCACGCACTTCCCCACTCAGTAAGACGTTGCTCGTTTCATATACGTTGTGTCGAACATCCTAGACAGTTCCAACAATTGACAGGTTAATGACAGAACACGATGGATAGAAATACAATAATATAAATATGAAATAGCCTAATTAACCTTTCTAGTTAGACCGCATAAATCAATAAAACCGAGAACGAAATTGGTCGAGTTGGGGAATCGAACCAGGGTCTCCGGAGTGCGATACGAGCACGCTAGCCACTCCGTAATGCCAGCTGAATGGTTTGGAGTGAACAAAGGCGCGTCTAGCTGCTAATACGGCGTCTTCGTTCACTCCCATCTTCCCCCTTTCCCTTACGGCGAGGTGCAGGTGTCCACCCAGATATGCGAGAGAGATACATTGCCTTTCCTCAAAAAATAAATTTACCGTCCAGCAAGGCGTACAGCCGAATTGGCGATGGCGTTCTGTGGACTCCCTGGCAGCGTTGCAAGACGCTGTCGCGTTCCACTCTTACAGGCGAAGCTTAACATGTTAACCACACATCAGTAACACACGCAGACAGCCAATGGACGCGTCATTCCCTGGCAGCACTTGATTCATCATTCACAACCACATTCTTAACGTACGCTCCCTTGCCGCACATGCCAAGGACGTACTTACACCATGCACGATCACATTCTGCGCCATTCCTCTGTACTTTGCTTTGCTGAAACCTGGATGGATCCCGAAGAGCCTCTCGAAATCATAGATTTCCTATACTGCTGTGGTGCTCGCAGAGACCACAACAGAGCGGCGGGAGTCGCTATCTACTTGCGCACAGGTCTCTCTGCAATACCAGTCGAAATGTTTGGCACGTCACATGAAGTTGGCGAACTGTGCGCCGCAAAGTTGCCCAACGGCTTGCTGGTAGTAGCTGCCTACTTCGCCCCTACCGCACTCACGAAAGACGTCGTGCACTTCCTGCAACTCGCATTAACCGTCCATCGATCCACACCGATGTTAGTAGTGGGGGACTTTAATGTTGACATAAAGACAAACACCAATTTCCTAACACTTATGCGGGAGAACATCCCGTTCCTCTCGCTCGTAACGCGTCCCACGGCTGTGACAACCTCGCGAGGCACTTGTATAGATCTCGTCTTTGAGAATCAAGCATTGCTGTACCAAGTCGAACATATATCAGTCTATTTCTCCGACCGCAAAGCTTCCTTCATGACTGTCAAGAACTGTTAGTGGAATCTTTGTTAAAGGAATACGTGTGAAAAATAAAAAAAGCTCTGTGATAGCGCATACATGTGTTGCTCGATTTCTTTGCCTCAATCTATCGAAAAGGTGAAACAGCTTATTTGCTGCGCTCAAATTTCGCATTAGGAAGTAACGTAATCGTCGGTAATTTATTTTTTTAACTAATTTATTTATTTTGTGGTGTTGATCAATTTAGAATATTACTGAATATGTTATCGCTTAAAGCTAATTGATTAGAAAAGCAGAAGAAAAAAATCTCTGCCTCTCCCGTAAACGAGAGTAGAGTAAGCATGAAATGTTTACGGGCCTAATGTCATCTCGGTGGACACCCGAACCGCACCGTACAGGAAAGGAGGAACGCCACCACCCGTTCAGCGCGATGCCTTGCCATTTGAACGCAAGGTTTTTTGAGGAAAGGAAATGGCGCAGTAATTCTCTGCCATCTCGGTGGACACCCGAACCGCCCCGTAAAGGAAGGGAGGAACGCCACCACCCGTTCGGTGCGATGCCTTGCCCTTTGAACGCAGCGCTTCTCCCCCGGATCACGTATGACAACGAAGTGTAACGTGGCATTTATGTGCTTTTTGCACGCGTTATTAGAAATCGGAAATTATAATTCCGTGCATTATCAAACCCACAGCTCCACTGATATCTTGATAAACATTGAGAAGGCACTGGCAGCAGTTATTTTTTGTCTCGTTTGGAGACCAACCGGCGCTTGCATGCCGGTCGCGTAGGAGGGCTTAGAGAGTCTCGTTAAGTCTCGTACGGTGCCCGGATGTTCTCGTTTCAGAGCCCGGATGACTGGAATTCAGTGCCCGGATGAGTGGATTTCAGTGCCCGGATGAGTGGATTTCAGTGCCCGGATAACTCTCGGTCTCGGCGTGACGTCACCACACTGCCGACAACGGGAGCTAAAAGCATTTCATGCTTAGAACAACCATGTGCCGCCGGTGGGATCCGAACCCACGACCTCCGAATTTCGCGTCCGCTGCTCTACCTCTGAGCTACGGCGACGGCTGTCAAACCTTCTGCTTTCGGGGGTATTTATGTTTACAAGTAACCTAACCTTGAGAGTGTTCATCAGCGCCACCCACGTTCATAAGCGGCGGACGTAGAACGTCCTGAGTAACCGCAGGTGTGACGTAGAACGTCATCGAACGGAGAGGGTGGAAGCTGCGTGAGAACCCTCTTATGCTTCCTATGGCGTCAAGGCTGCCAGCGAGGGCCTCGGTTCTGGCAGCCTTGACGCCATAGGAAGCATAAGAGGGTTCTCACGCAGCTTCCACCCTGCTTCCACTTCTGCTCCAACTTATATGCCCAATTTATTAGGCTCTCATGCTGGGGCCGGTGGCTCTTGCCCACTGAGCGCAGATATTTAATTTAATTTCAGCTCCAGTGGTGGTATAGGTGATGAGTACAATTTATTAGGCTAAGCTGCTGATAGCTCTTATTGTAAGTACCATATTAGTTCTACCTTTTTCGTCAAACATGCAAACATTCATTGGATAAATTGGGTGCAGTTCGGCGGACCAATTGCATGCAATGGGTAAGACCAATTGGGCTCACCAATTGGAAACCCAAAAGGTCCAATTGGATAGTCCATTTGGACCATCCAATTGGAACACCATTCCAATTGGAAACTGAACTCGTCCAATTGGAACCCATTGGAAATCTAATTGGTTCCAATGTTATTTTTTGACTGGGCACGTGGCTCGAAAACACCCAAATGACGGCGACCTTACACCGCTGGCCAGAAGAGTTTCGGTTAGAAACGGCCAAATGCCACCTCGTTGGACCTGCCAAGGACTGGCTGCGTTCGCGCGTCGAGGTGTCGACTTGGGAAAGTTTCTCATACCACTTCCGCCGCACCTTCTGTGGCCAGACCCGAGCGGCAGAAAGGTGGAGAAAGATGCAGGAGCGCGTGCAGCAGCGCAACGAGAGCACGACGGCATACTTCCACTCGAAGGTTCGCCTCTGTCGGGAGGCAAATCTCGACTTCTGCGACACTCGTGAGCAAGTGTTGACTGGCTTACGTTCAAGACAGCTGTGCACGATGCTACTAGGACGCACCCACGAAGACGACGACGATCTCCTCCACGACATCATGGAATTTGAGCGCATTGATCGTGAGCGGGAGCAGAGATTCGGCAGTACGCACGAGAAGAGGCCTTTCGGCGCGACCACCACGAGTAGCAACACGACTTCCTGCGCGGAAGAGCACCTACGAGCGGCCGAGCAAGGACCACCCCTGACGAACGAAAAAGGCGAGATGAAGTGCTACAACTGCGGCCGATTCTCCCGCGACTGTCCAGACGAAAGGCGTGAGATGCGATGTTTGCGTTGCGGAAAAGGCGGGCACACTCAGCGGCACTGTTCTGAAAAAACTAAAAGCAATGAGACCAATACAGTTACTGACTCCGAAGAGGAGAAAATCGTTCCGGGAGCGCTACTCAAGCAAGTGACATGGAATGGGACCACCACCCTCGTCGGCATGATTGATAACGGGAGCTCCGGGTGCCTCTTGCGCGCGTCGGCGGCGGAACGCTGCGGCGCAGTGCTGACAAAAGATTCCACAGCGCTGTACGGTTTCGGCAGCCAAGGCACCCCGTCCGCAAGAGCGATTGGAAAGTGTTACGCCGACCTGCAAATTGACGGGGTCACAGGCAAGAACATTCCAATTTTTGTTGTCCCGGACGATGCTTTGTCACTCGATTCAATCGTGGGCGGAACTTACACAGAACTGCCATACATGGATTACGGAAGACTTGGTGGTTGCCTCCGCTTTTGGCGTCAGCAAGAATGCCCATTCTCCCATTTAGAGCCGTTGAATGAGTCGAAGTTGCGTGTGCAGACTACTGGCAAGAGTGTCCTGCACCCTAACACGATCAACTGGATCTCACTGTCGACGGCATCTGACCTTTACGGGCCGGTTTTGCTTGGTACCTTTGGGAACGAAATCCTTCTTGAAATGAAAGATGGGGAAATCAACGTGCCTGTTTTTACGAGCGGAGTCCAAGAAGTGGTTATCAGAAAAGGGCAGCGATTCGGCGCGTAACAGAGGTCGATGTTGTTGGTGTACCTGAAGAGCTTGATCGCCGAGTGGACGATCCAGAGATTCTGAGCCGTCCAATCCATTCCAAATTTTAATGGTTAGAGGGAAAAAAGAAAATTTAAAACAATCTATATGTGGTTTGAAGGGAACAATGTTTAATGGGTGGTTCCGTCGGGTTGCACGTGCGCTTGATGACACAAATGTGAAGGTTGCCTGAATGCCAGATAATGTGTGAACGATCTTGTGCAGCATAATGATGCGTTCACGTGTGCGCCTATGTTCTAAAGTTTGTAAAGATAAACTGTGCATATGGGAAGAAGGTGAAAACTTGCGATCATACCGGCTGAAGATGAATCTTATTGCTTTTTTTTAACTGATTCTAAACGGTCAATTGGTCAAACGGTGAAGATTGGTCTCAGTTGAAACTAACTGGGAATTGTCCAGAAATCAGTTGTACTGGAAAAGATTTTTGTCAGGTTCATCAATATATGGGTATCGTAATAAAATTTTTCTTCATATGCAGATTGTTTCTTCATATATGGTGCAGTGCTTCAGTGCAGAGCACCTTCAACAACCTGCATGCACACTTTTGCATGAAGCCCATTTTGGCGGCGCCTTAAGGCAAACTAAAGTAAGGTTGGCCTCCGCGTTCGGCCCAGCCTCGGCCCCCAAGCGTGGCCCAGCGATGGCAAACGGTGATCGGCCCGTGCAAGGCCAATAGACACCTTTAGCATACCGTGTACCGTGTTACCGTTGCCGTTACCGGAATACCGAGAGCCCGCGCGCAGCCAATGCGCATGCGCAAATCTCCTTGACGTCGCCAGATGGCGCCACGTACCCGGCAGCTACGCGCGCGTTGTCACCATCGGGACCAATCAGCGCGTGCTCACAGGTGGTAGGCGGGCTCACGGTACTCCGGTAACGGTAACACGGTACACGGTATGCTAAAGGTGTCTAATGTCAATCCCCAAGCATGGCCCGACCGGTTTGGCCAAGCTTGGGCCATGGTCGGCCTGGTTGGCTGCCGTGCATGGGCCAGTGATGGCCCGAGGAAGTTTTTTCCCTTGGGCACTCGAAGAGCAACAGCTGGAGGTGGGGCCCTCAGTGACCACAGAAGGGTGAGCTTCTTTGCCTCCTAAACGAGTATCGGGAGTGTTTCGCCAACAATTTCAGCGAGCTTGGGTGCACGCCCGTCCTGAAAATGGACTCCGTGCTTGATGACCGGTTTGAATTGTGTATCACGTGTGACCTGGCAGATCAAGTAAATGTTCTTCAGAGAGGAGATGAAGAATTGCGAGAACTTATAACCGCTTTGGAGAAGCCTGAGAGCGCACGTACCAAAGAAGAGAAGGCGAAAGTAATATGCTCAAGAAGAACTCTAGTTTGGGCTAGTTTGGGCTAGTTGGAAAGTAAAAGGCTACAGCCTTAGAGAAGGCAGGCTAGTGAGAGAACTGGAACAAGACGGAAGAACAGTGTTGAAGTTCGTAATACCCAAGTGCGCGAGAAAGACATTTGTGGTACAGTCTCACAATTTGATGGGACATTTCGCAGTCGACAAGACAGTCTCCAAACTTCAAGAGAGCTTTTGGTTCCCGCGAATTAGGAATTACGTCCGGAAGCATATTTCTCAGTGTTTCCAGTGTATTTAGAACAAAGCGCTTGTAGGCAGACGAACCGGTCTTCTACATCCGATCCCACCAGGTAAACGACTGTTAGAGGTAATACACACACATGGGGCCATTCGTCCCAAGCAAGAAGCGCAACCAGTATCTACTTGTATTCATTGACAACCTCACAAGATTCGTGAGACTCATCGCTGCCCGCGACACTTCAACGAAGCACGTGCTCCGTGCACTGGAAGAGTTCGTCCTTGAAAGGGGCCTTCCAAGAACTATTATTACCGATAGAGGCAGTTTCACGTCGCGCGCCTTCGAAGAATTTTGCACTGCGCGGTCCATACACCATGTGCTCAACTCGACACGCCACCCGCAGGCAAACGGCCTCGTGGAGAGAGTGAATAGAACCATTCTGCCGGTCATTACGACTTCAATGAACGACCCAAGCCAGCGCGACTGGGACGCAAACCGTGGCAAGGCAGAGCGCGACATCAATAATGCCGTCAACAAGACATCTGGGAAAACACCGTTCGAGATGCTGTACGGATACCAGCCGGACTTTTACGGCGCCGCGCTGAAAAGAATTGTGAGCAGCGACGACGCCCAGTGCGGGAATCTCAAGGAAATGCGAACGCGTGCTCGGCAGCGCATTCTCGCCGAACAGAAGAAGGGTAAGACAGCCTACGACCGCAGACACTTCCCAGCGCGTCTCTTCAGTGCCGGCGACATCGTATTCATGACCAGAGCGCCTGATCAGACAGGGAAGTCGACGAAGGCTCAGCCGAAGTACAGAGGGCCTTTGGTGGTCACTCAGGTCTTACCATCAGACACGTACCGGGTGACAGCTTGATCAGGGCAAGAACACCCGTTTTGGGACCACAGCTCACGTTTCGCAGCTAAAAGGGTGGACGTCGACAACATCTCAAGATTGTCTCGAAGACGATGAGTTGTCGGCTGAGGAAGAAGAGAGTGGGACTGAGGCGGACAGTATACCGCTTCCGAGGCGTTCAACACGCAAGCGAGCGGTGCAGAGATAAACGGCATTTTACGAAACGATCGAGCATGCAGGCAACTTCTGCTGACTGATGTTCCCGTCAATTAAATGTTTCTTTTACGTGTGCGCACTGTTCCTGTTCGTTCTAAGCTTTTGTTCGTTGGTTTTAACGAGGACGTTAAATTCTGTCAGGATGCCCGAATGTAAGCGATCGTACCACGCAATTTCTCATCGGCGCCTACTCCCGTCGAGACGGCGGCAGTCGTCCCCTCGACTCAAGGGGCTCACGTGAATCTGGCTCGGTGCGCCGGTCGGTCCAGAGTGCATACCGCATCGCCTGCCTCGAGTGGCGCTCACGTGAATGTGCCGGAATGCATACGGCATCGCTTGCCTACCCTCTTCTATTCTTCCCGGCGCCGTCAGGACGCCGTTTGTGATGTTTTGTGTTTTCGCGAGTGCGGCGCGTCGACTCATCAGCGTCGGCGGCAAGAAGCGCAGCGAGAGTGCGTGGTGCGCGAGCGATCTGAGCGGACGTCCTTTTGAAGTGCGCGAACTTGAATTGTGACCACAATCTATCTGTTTTTATTCCCCAAAAATTGTGTGTGCGTGGAGTGTTCTTACTCGCTCCCCTTCCGTTTTTCGGTCATCGCTAACAAGCAAAGGATCGCTGCCGCTTCACGGACACCTCAAGCTCACCGGTGATGTGTGTCGTGGTGTGATTTCTGTCCATAACCTTGAAACCAGCGAATCCTTGAAACATATATATGTGCAGTGGCGCGGTGGTGAATTAGTCCATGCGCGCAAGCTGGGAACATCGAATGTAGCTGTGCTAACTTTCGAGGGACGCAGCGTTCCGCGTTACGTCCACTACAATGCAGAACTGACTGCCAGCGTGCTACCGTTGCGGCACGCTGGGGAACCGGGTGGACAACTGTCCCACACCGGTCAAAGAAAGATGCGGCCTTTGTGGCCAGAACGTGGGGGTTGGTACTGAGGGGACTGCCACCACCCGGAGCAGCGGAGTTCCCAGCTCTCAGCGCTTCATCTGGCGGCGCCGCCTGCAACCGACCCAAGGTAGGCAGCTGGGCGAGGGTCGCCTCCTCTCCTTCCCCTCCTCCCCCACCAGCACCGCCGAGACGCAGGAACTCAAGCACGAGCTCGCCCTCTTGCGAGCTCAAAACGAAAAACTAGCCAGCGAGCTTAACTCGCTCAAAGCCCAATTCCCTACTCCGCCCGCGTCGAGCGGCGAGGAAGAAAACATCACAGACAGGGAGATTCGCCGCGGCCCTGGAGACCCGGGTGACCGCGATTGAAACACAATTGGCTGACCTCCCCAAAATTATCCACGATACCATTGCGCGTCAGGTGGAGAGTGTCATCGCACAGGTGACACAAGCCGTAACTCACATTATCCAAAAATGGATAAAAGACAATCCGCGCGTCCTTAAACGCGTAGGGCCCATCAGGGACGCTAACCGCCCCTCCAAATTCAACAGAGTTATTCCCGATGAGTTTGACTTCTCGGAAGACTCCTGCACGTCTGCGCCGGGCACTAGCGAACTGGGGAGTCTTAACAACGTAACCCCACCCTCCGCCTCCGACCATGGCCCCCAACCTTAGGGCAAGAACAACTCAGCCGCTTACACTAACGCAGTGGAACTGCCGTGGTCTCAAGAACCGCACGAAGCGGACTCATTTCCGCCTCTATCTTGAGACCTTTGAGTTCCTCGTTGCCGTGGTTGCCCTTCAGGAACCCGGCGCCGGGGCCAAACTAACAAACTACACTACATTTCAACACAACCCGCAGACATGTATACTTGTTCACAAGCAGTATACTGCGCAGGAGGTCACGCTCCCCACAACACCGCCTTTCCCATACACGATGGTGTCAGTGCTGCCCCTAAAGCGGTCTGACCCACCTGTACACATTCTAAACATTTACTGCCCACCTAAACTTAAGAACGTCACGTTCAATGAAATTTTCACCCAAGCTATGCAGGTGGCTGGAAGGGATCCCCTTCTGATCGTCGGGGATTTCAACGCCCCGAGCAGGCTATGGGGGTACCCCCGGGAGGACAGACGTGGGAGGAAGCTTGCGGAACTTCTTTCAACACTTGGACTCACTATACACACTGACCCCGCCAACCCAACACGTGTCGGCAATTCGATTCAACGAGATATTTGCACGGACCTCACATTTACACACAACATACGCCATGCCGACTGGCTGAATACAGAGGACACTCTGGGTAGTGATCACTGTATAATCAACACAACCATTTACATGCGTCCCCTGAAACGCCCACTAACACAAGCTCGTGTCCCGGACTGGACGACTTTCCGCACCTCTCTACCCATCGTAGACCCCCTCCAGTCGGGATACGACGCATAGTCCAAATCGCTCACGTCTACACTAATACAACACGAAAAGCAGATACAGCTCACAGAAACACAAACGGACGTGGACAACCACTTGCTCTACCTTTGGGAGGCCCGCCGCAGCCTCACCAACCGATGGAAGAAACATAACAGACGCCTAAAGAAACGCATCCTCGAACTCACACAACAGGCAGCGGAATATGCTACTCAGCTAGCCGACACTAACCGGGTGGACCGGTGCAACGCGGCTGCGCGCCAGATGTCTGGGCGCAACACGTGGCGCCTATTCCGCGCTCTCATCGATCCAATACAAACACGCACGGAAACCCAACGCCACTTACATAGGGCATTGCACAACTTTACAGGATCGACAACACAGCTAGCGCACACGCTTAGGGATCGATACCTGTGCACCACTAAGGACCCCCGGCCGGCGGCGTACTCCTATGCAGGCGAAGAGAACACGGAGCTGGACACTCCGTTCCAGCTCCACGACCTCCGGGCGGCCTTAAGCAAGATGAAGCGGGGCACTGCACCCGGGCGCGACAAGGTTACGGTCAAGCTCCTGGCCAACCTTCCGGACGCAGCCTACGCCGCGCTCCTCAAATACATCAATAGCATTTGGGACGGAGAGACTCCTCTCCATCTCGATTGGAAATCGGCTCTCGTGACCTTCATTCCGAAGGCCGGCAAACCTATTGATGTGGAACCTTCGCCCCATCTCCCTCACGTCTTGTGTCGGCAAGCTGATGGAGACGATGGTGCGTGACAGACTCTCCGATTATCTCGAAACACAGCACATTTTCGCGGACACTATGTTCGGTTGTCGTCCTCACAAGTCGGCACAGGATATACTTCTGCAGCTCCACCACGACATTTTAGATCCTGTAGAATGTCCCCACAACGACAAGGTGGTCCTGGCCTTGGATCTTAAGGGCGCATTCGACAACGTCAAACATGAAGTAATCCTGGACCACCTCAGTAACACCAACTGTGGCCACAAAACATTCCATTACATAAGACAATTTCTTACAGACCGTCAAGCCTATATACGCATACAAGATGCCGAACACGGGCCATACACCCCAACAAACACAAAACCTCCTCAAAATCTCCCAAAAATGACCCATCGCGACATCTGGAATCTCACCAGGAGGTGCTCATTTTTCCCGAACACATCTAAAAACGTCCCCACAACTAGCAATGTCCAAAAAGTTGTACATCCCATAGAAAGCCCCAAAAGGTTAATGCTCGATTTTTCGGCTCTGGTTCAATAAAATTATTCCTCCTTTTTCGTACAGCCTGCAGGCATCTAAGCGCACATATGTGCGAAATTTCAGGCGAATACTTACGTTACAGGTGGTGTAATACACCTTTCCACTCGTGTGAATGCGTGCTGGCTCGGCCGTTCTGCACTTATCCGTTTACGTGAAATGAAATATGAAAGGAAATATGAATTCAAAAAGTCACCCGATTTGGCCCATATAAGAGCAAATAGCAGCGCCATACAGAAGTCTGTATCGACGTCATGGTACACCGAATGCCAGGGGGAAAAGAGCGCAGCTTTATTTGAGCAACGCGTATTTATACAAATGGCTTGGACAGCAGCGTATCGGCTGTTGCGTATCAGTTGTACATTTCGAGGCCGCACTGCGCATGCTGTCCCTCACGCATACGATACATCTTCCTTCTTTTGGAAAGAAAACTAAAAACAACAACAAAGCAAAGTTGCAAGCACAACATAGGCTCAGTGCACAAAAGAATAACTTAAGACATTTGCTGAAAGTCTCTCCCGTATTCCAAGCGTCGCGGGGGTGCACGTTGTCTCTGCGATCGTCTTAACCCAGGAGCGCTTGACACTGCATCACCATCAGATGTCACTGGTCGCGGCTGCTGCTGCGGCGTTCTGTCCTCAATGGTGTCATCGCCGTCGTCGTCAAGTTCACTCAGAAATGTTTCTTTCGTAGACATGAGATGTTTTCGATTGCGATCGCAGAAGTCTGCCGTCTTCTGTTAGAACATTGTAGGACCTTGGTTCAGCGCAGCGCTGCACGACCTTTGCTTTACAGCAGACCGCAAAGTGGTTTTTCCGCTGGCATTTATAACAAGTACGACCAAAAAGCAGGGCAGCTTCGCGGTGCGTGCGTTCGTGCGCAGCTTTGGCAGATATAGGCGTGCTGCCTTTTACGATGGGTAGAGCTCGTTTTCTGGACTGGGTCGACCTGATGATGGTCTCGTTCCCATACTTCCTGATGCGCCGCGGCTGCTTCGGCAGCCTTGCAGATCTGTTCTGCTTTCTGGAGGGTGAGCTTGTTATCTCTCAATAACTTCTCGCGTATCTTGTCGTCAGTTATACCAAAAACAATTTGGTCTCTGATCACTGAATCGAGTGACCCGGCAAAGTTACAAAGTCGTGCTTGAGTCTTCAAATCCCTCAAAAAGTGCTCGAATGGCTCGCCGGGTTCCTGCACTCGCCTCCTGAATAAGTAGCGCTCATATACTTCATTGCTCTGGGCTGCGCAATACTCGTCAAACTTTTTGATTACCGTCGCGTAGTCACTGCTGCTTTCATCTTCCAAAAAAGTGAAGGTGTTAAATACCTCAATTGCTTCTTCACCTGCGGTAGTCAGCAGTAGCGCTGTTTTCGTTGGCTCTGGTCGAGGCTTTGCTGTTTCTGTCGCCGTCAGGAAAAGCTGGAACTTCTGCTTGAACAGCTGCCAATTCTTTGCGATGTCCCCTTTCAGGTGAAGTGCGTCCGGTGGCCTTAAGAAATCCATTTCGTGGCTTATTCCTTCGGTCTGCTCGTCGGCGTTAGCCACTTCTGACACCATGTATCGACGTCATGGTACACCGAATGCCAGGGGGAAAAGAGCGCAGCTTTATTTGAGCAACGCGTATTTATACAAATGGCTTGGACAGCAGCGTATCGGCTGTTGCGTATCAGTTGTACATTTCGAGGCCGCACTGCGCATGCTGTCCCTCACGCATACGATACAAAGTCATATCAGTTTACTAGCTATGCTCTTAGCACGAATTGCATCCTGTCGTCCATATCGGCTACCGCACCATACGCCACCACAATCAAATTGCAGTCATGTTTCAGTCAAAGAAAAGCAATACAGACCGAATTGAAAGTCCGTGTCGAACAAAACTTGCGCGTAACGGCGCAAATCTCAATGAATACAAGCAGCAGACGCAGCACTACGGCACCATGCATATAATGATGGCCACTTTTTTCTCTAGCACTGAGAAATCTGCGAAATGAAGCAAGTAAAACAGAATACAGGCTGAAAGTTGATGCACCTTAAACGAGCAATCTAAGGGCTACAAAAGCAGATATGCACACGCAAAAGCAAACGTATGTAAAGAGCAACTTGCGTGACAAAAGAAAAGATGAGATGGGCGTACGCTGCAGACACGCAGTTTCAGGTCACAGATTTACTTCAAGTTGAAACCCCCTCACGCCTAGAGACTCGGAGGAAGCTTCAGCGCCGTATTATCAAAACAGAAAAAAATATTAGCTCTACTAGGCGAAAATAAAAAAAAGTGAGAAAGGGCCTAATAAATACAATAAATAAATAAAATAAACCAACATACCTTGACGACGTTGCCTACGGAAACACAGGGATGAAACAGAAGGCTGCAACAGCTTTAACCATGAATTAAACGCATGCAGCCTTCTGTCCTGCGCCTTCTCACAGCAGAGCAAACGCTCTAACATACGCGTTACACCCCCTTAACGATCCTGGGAGCTTTATTTTCTTGTGACCAAGTGTGGGGATAAGACTGCTTGGAGCCAGGCGGGAAGGTGAACGTGCTCAGGTAGTACGTGCGCGGTGGCGCGATGCATCCATGGTGCGGCAGGCCGCGCATGCGGCACAGTCCAGCGTGGGAGTCGCGATCAAGGCACGTTTAATCCGGCGGGGGAGAGTCAATACAACCACTCGAACACTGCACAAACTATACCGTTGCGGCAGGATGGCTGCGCGGTGGCGAAGTAGGTAGAGCAGGCTAATCCATGGACACTCGCAGAAAGGGAGTGGTGGGTCTCCGAAGGTCCTTCCCGCCTCAGACCGTAGTAGACGGCTACGCTGCCACCACCAACGCGCTGCAGTCGTCGGAGGCGCTGAGGAATGCAGGGTGCGAGCGAGGAGTCGCCTATTGCCACGAACTCCGCTGCCGCGAACGTCGCCTCGAACAGCGGCATCATTATGGGCCGTGAAGCTGCGAAAAGGACTTGCGATGCGCCGCCGCGGCATCAGTTCCAAAAGGAATGGTATCGGCACGCCGAGGTGCGCGGGAAAACTGCCGTGAATCCGTAGCTACGAAGTCCACGACAGCCCATTTGGCGCAGTGACGAGAGCAAGAACTGCCGCGCTCTGGGGCTTGTGCTCGAACGTCTGGGGCAGCGCGATTAAGCGCGCGCAAAATGGCTTCCGTCCAGGAAGCCGGGCGAGCGACGGTAGGCCATTACTGCACTTCTGGTAGACAGCGGCGCAGCGAGGAGTGCCGATAGTCGGGGACGCCTGGAGGGACCACCACACAATGTTGAAGTTGGGCGGAAGCTGGGAAAACGCTAGAAGACGGGAAAGCTGGTGATCGCCGCTGCCGTCGCCTGCCTGCAGCAAGGAGCCGACGGCCACGTGCGAGAAATGCATGCTGTAGTGGAACCGAACGAGAAAACCAGGCGCAGCTACGGTAGCATGTCCGTGTTTGCAGCCAAACTGCAGCCTTCCGAGAAGGCGCGGAGCCGAAGTGGGGCCTCGACGACAAAAACAAAGTATCCCGTTACACGGAGAAAACGCGGTCCTGGAAGAATGCCCCTCAACGCCACTCGACGGTGTCAGGCGCGTCCATAAATTGTAAGGCCGCTGCTCCACCCCAGGGGGGCCCGGAGCTGAAGAGGCTTGCGCGCCGACCCCAACCGGGAAAGAAGACTGCTTCCAAGCGTCGAGTCGCCGACCATAAGAGGGAAAGGGGGAAGCCAGCGACCAAGCGTCGAGTGCTCGGCCCAACCGCCCAAAGAGAAGCTCACTGTATTCCGTCCACTTCGGACGTACTATGTATTTCAGTTCAGAATATAATCCTGTTTTGTTCTCCTAAAAGAATGTAGTTGTTTCTTCACTGTTGTCAAATAATAGCGAACCCGTATAGTTTAAAAGTTATCCCACATAATGGTGCCGAAACCCGGGAAATCATCGTTTCTTGTGACTTCATCATCGTGAGTCCGTTGGCGACATCGTAACGGCTGCCCTTTCGGACGTAAAGGTCTCAAGGAAGACAACGGTGAGGTGAACAACAATGGAAAAGCTGAAAGTAAAGAGGAGAGCACGACGTGGACAGAATACGGTCCTGATCAAGGAGGTTGCAGCAGCAGTACAGAGTCGGGATGCCAACGTCGAGACCCTGACGACTTTGCTGTATCGGCTGGAGTGCAACAACAACGAGCTGCGTCGAATCAACGACGAGCTAGAGGCTTCTCTGCCAGAAGACACGTTCGAGTCGGAGTGCGTCGAGGCCATCCAGTACGACGACAGAGCGATCCACGCCATCGGACAGCTGAAAGCGAGAATAGTTGCAGTGGAGGCGGCAACAGTTCCGTCGCGCGACGTGGTCCCCGCACAAGCGACTCTACCAGCGCCACCAAAAACTGGGATCAAGCTCACTAAGCTGAAATTGGAGACTTTTAACGGTGAGCTGTCAAATTGGCAACCATTTTGGGAGTGTTATAAGAACGCTGTGCATGAAAATGAGGGCCTCTCCAAAGCAGAAAAAATGCACTATTTGAGAACGCTACTATCCGGACCCGCCTCGGCAGCTATCAAGGGACTCCAGGCTACCGAAGCAAGCTATAACGATGCAGTAGAAATACTCGCAAGAAGGTTCGGAAACAAGAGCAGAATTGAGCAGGAGCATCTTTCAAGATTAAGGACATTGCCAGCTGTTTCATCGTCAAGCGACGTACGGGGGCTCCGCCGTCTGCATGACCACGTACAGGCTCACGTTAGCGGGCTTAAAGGATTAGGAATTAACCCGTCAACATACGCTGCGATGTTGACGGAGATAATTTTGTCCGCTTTACCGAGAGACTTGGTTGTCGAATTTCATCGTCAGGATAACCGAGCGACGAGAAAAAAGGCCGAGCTTGAGTCGACTCCTGGAGCTGCAGTGGCTGATTCAGACAAAAGCGAGGAAAGGCTTAAAGAAGTACTGGAATTCCTCCTATTGGAAACAGAAAGTAGAGAGAGATGCCAGGAAGGTGCCAGTATTGTATATGAGAGACAGAAGCCCAAGCGCAGTGTCCAAGACGGCTTCAAAACCAGCGCACGGCAACCCCCGACGAAGGCAAGTGCTGCGGTGCTGCATACTAATTCCGCCAGTGCAGAAAAATGTTTCTTTATTGAATCCGAAGAGCATAAAACGGAAGACTGCCAGTCAGCCCTCCCCATCGAAGAAAAAAGAAATAGATTAGCAAAGGCAAGGCGTTGTTTTCGCTGCACAAAGTGGGGTCACCAGGCGAAAGACTGTAGACGACAGATCAGTTGCATACACTGTAAAAAACGGCATGCGTCATCAGTCTGCAATCGCAACTGGAAAGCGGGGAGCAACAATGCGACAAAAGAAGAGCTATCCAGGGCCTCTGCTGCCACTACAGCCAGCAATTGGCAATGAAGAGAACAAAGAAGTAGCTCTGCAGACGTTGGGGCTGTTGGGGACAGTGCTGGATGGAGGAAGTCAGCGAACTTTTATCAGAGAAGACGTCTCACGAACGCTGAGATTGAGAGTCTTGGGAGAGAAGGACTTCCAACTGAACACATTCGGCTGCGCTAGTACAGGTGTGCGAAAATGCAGAGTTGTCGAGCTTGTTCTACGGGGGCAGTACGATCAAAAAGAAACAAAGGTAGACGCTGTCGAAGTGCCATTTATATGCAGCGATGTTCTGCAAGTCCCTGTGGAGCACAGTTTCGTGCAAGAAATGGAAAAGAGTGGAGCATTAATCGCAGACAAATTTCTGTGGACCGGCATGCCAGCAGTACCTGGCATCGGAATTCTGATTGGCTCAGACCACCTGTGGAAGTTCGTGACAGGAGACGTTTGCCGTCACAAAGAAGACTACGGGTTAACCAGAGTCAATACCACATTAGGGTGGACATTCCAAGGTCCTTACAATGTCACCAGCGCACTCGCTTTGGCAACCAACGTGTATGTGCTGAGAATTGGGATCGAAGCCGCGGACAAAACGACTCTTAGAAAATTCTGGGAATTGGATGCCGTTGAAACTAACGACAAGCCAGATAAACAAACGTGTCAACCTTCCGTCCTAAACATTGAGCGGAAAAGTGACCGCTACGAGGTTGCGCTGCCATGGAAAGACGAAAGCGCCGAGCTGGCGAATAACACAAGCATGGCAGTGCACCGACTAAGCAGCTTGACAAAATGGCTTAGTCGCAACAAGGAAATTATGGAAGAGTACGACTCAGCAATTAGAGGCTACATGGAAGGAGGACATGCGGAAAGAGTTCCTAAGGGAGCGAAGACCACCCACGTCTACGTTACTCGTCGCTTCAAATACCGGCAATCTATCAACTTCTTTGGGAAGCGATGGCGAAGAGAGTACTTGCTGCATCTACAGTCAGCTCACACATCGGCAGCAAGTCCGGCCAACACTCTGCAAGTGGACGACATCGTCATTGTCCATGACGATAATGCACCGAAACATATGTGGCGCACAGCTCGCGTCGTGGAACTATTCAAAGGGCGAGATGGCCACGTGCGTTCTTGCGAAATAAAGATGCCATCCGGATTGAAGTTACGGCGACCAGTGCAACTTCTCTACCCTCTAGAGACTAAAGTAAAATGAGTATACTCATTTGGGGGGAGGATGTAGTGGAACCGAACGAGAAAACCAGGCGCAGATTGCGCAGATTGAGGAGATTGCCATTGCTCTGGCTCTCACGAATCCCAAGTCAAAACACATCATCACCGACTCGCGAGGGGCCTGTCGGAACTACGAGTTGGGCTGGGCTCCCCCGCTTGCCTGGCGCATACTGGAATATAGCTGTCGATGCGAAGATCCAACTCCACGCAACCTGATTTGGGCCCCCGGTCACCAGGGACTCCAGGGAAACGAACACGCCGATCAGGCCGCCCGCGCACTCTCTACCCGGGCTATCTCCCTGTCCTTGGAAGGGTACTCCCAATCAGACAATCTGGCCCTTACATTCAAACAAATCACCGACTACTACAAGGAGGAGCACCGGCGCTACCCGGCCCCTTGTAAGGGTCTGGATCGCGCTGACGAGCGCCTCCTCATCGAAATTCTTACTAGCACTGTACTGTGCCCGGCGGTGCTTAAACATTTCAATACATCCTTTGATGGCGCGTGCCAGTTCTGCGGGGAGGTGGCTGACACCTTCCACATGGTTTGAGCGTGTCAATCAAACCCATCTATCCCCCCCAACCCCAACCCCACCAGAGAGGACTGGGAGGCGGCCCTGCTCGGCTGTCAAGACCTAAAGAGCCAAAAGGCTTTGGTTCAACGGACGCGGGCGGCGTTGCTTGCCAATGGGGCACCGGAATAAGGGCTCCACCCAGTATTGTAAGGGGAAAGGGCCAATAGGGTCCTACCCCAATCACCTTTCTGTAAAAAAAATTAATTTCCCATAAATGTTTTTCGCCACCACCACCACCATTAGGTTCAAAACTTCAGTACAGCAGTCATCTTGCTGCTGTTGTAGTCCTGCAGTTTCAAGGTATCCAGTGACTTTGTGCGAGATGGTTTGTTGGTGTTATGGGAACGCGACTAGGACATGAGGGACACCGTTATGGAATGCTTTGGACAATTTCGACCATGTGGGGTTCTTTAATGTGCGTGACATCGTATAACTCAAGGGCCTTTAGCATTTTGCTGCCATTGAAACGGTACCCCCACCGGCAGTCTTTCGAGCCAGCAGCCGAGCACCATTACTACTGAGCAACACTTGTTGTTGGGCTAGTTGGTAGGACATGCTTCTGAACGAACCAGCGCAAAAAACCCCCTGTCCGTCGTGTTCCGCCTTTTTCTTGTCCGTTGTGTTTTATGCACTGGTTCGTTTAGAAGCATAACTACTGAGCCACCGCAGCAGCTGTTGTGCCAGATCAGTTTAACTAGGGACTACTCTGCGCACTGCCACCTTCATCGTCTATGCTTTCTTCTCCTGTGTGGGGACCGCCACTCTCAGCGGTGGCGGCTTAGAGAACTAAAAAATACAGCACAAGCAAAAGCAAAACTTCGGCGCTGGGGCGGCGGCGCACGCGCAGGTCGCCCATTATACAGTAGGTCGTGCACCGAGGAATGAACGTGCGCGGGAGTCGAGAAGGGAGACTGCCAATCTACTCCAACTGTGCTGCTATCGCCCGCCAACTAAAAACAGTGAAAACGCGGTTAAAGAGCAGAAAAGGCGAGTGCCGTCGCCACTGGTCGTAGCAATCGCGTCCGTCGAAAGAACGACGGCGGCATGACCTCCCGCCGCCGCCGCCGCCGCCCCCCAGCCCCGGAGCTCTTTCCCGCAACATTGCCACTCTCATTTCACTGGCCCGCGGCTTTACCTTGCCGCAACCATCTCTCATGCCAAATAATGGCTCCGCGCCGCCGTCGCCGGTCGCTTGCAGGCACAGCCGAAGCGCGTGAAACGCTGCTGAGGGGGTGAGTTTTAGCGGCACCTACCGGCTGGCTTGGTCCCTACTCAGAGGTCACGTGGTATTTCTTCGGCCGCGCGCTCCCGTAGAGGGTGGCGCGATGCGCAGGTCGCCCATTATACCCCAAGCAACCACCGACATCCTTCGGACGGCCGACAGACGTCTGTTTCGGATATTCTGTACGTCCGCTGAACATCCGCAAACAGCCGATAGACGTCCGTCGGCCGTCCGAAAGGTG
This sequence comes from Amblyomma mixtum, assembly GCF_055824585.1. Taxonomy (NCBI): domain Eukaryota; kingdom Metazoa; phylum Arthropoda; class Arachnida; order Ixodida; family Ixodidae; genus Amblyomma; species Amblyomma mixtum. The sequence continues at coordinate 37,664,256 of NC_143021.1, read as the reverse complement.
GCCAAAGGTATACGGTTCGCCCGCCGACGGACGTCCAGTTGAGTACGTCCATTGGCGGATCTTTCTCGAATATTCGCATATATGGTGCATGCGTGCTTTTTTCACTCCGCGCGATGCAATAAAACCAAAAACAATTTGATGCATAGCACGCATATTTTATTGTGGTTGATGATACATCAACATAATACATAAAGCAGAGCAATGGGTTATATTCGGAAAATTTCTTAAATGTGACTCTTCAAATGTGGCAAGCTTGGGACACACAACCATAATCTTCCCACCCACAGGATTTCTGAAATAAAAAGAACGCGGCAAACATCAGTCATGTGAAACAAATGGCACAATGCAGCACCCAAGTAAAAACATTGGAACCATTTAATAGAAGTGTTTAATGCTGCAAGTATAACAGACAATGCACTTTACCACCTCCATAAGTATAAGGCAATAACAGCTCTCACTTTTCCACACCATATTTGACAATGTATCTGTTCATTTATTCTAATGGGCCTTAGGGCACTAACCTGTGCAGCACTGTACGCGACTGTGCACAGAAAGGCGCAAAGCTTCCGTTGCGAACCACTGCGAACTAGACGTGCTTCCTACGGTTTGCCTTTCGCGCGTTGTCACTCTCTATATAGGCACAGTGAACCTATCGATGCCTTAAAAATTAACAAGATGCGAAAATACTCCGTCCCGCAACTTTGAAGAGGAGTGGGAATTAGTCGCGCGAGTTGAGGGCTCCCGCAGCTGTATGATGTAGGCTCCCGAAAGTGTGAGAACAGCACACACTTGTGGAAGCCATCTCCTCGCGCTTACTGCTCCCACTGTCCTGTGAACGAATGTTATATGAGCATGCTGCATTGTCCTAGAAGCAAGTTCCAAGAAGTGTACTGGATACATACCTTCGTAGGCAATCACATGTGCACTAAGCCTTCTTTAAACCAAGGTCGACGCAGTACGTGATTCCGGTGTTCCAGAAGAGCTTCAGGCGCTTCCCGTATCTTTCGAATTGCTTAAGTTACATACTACTTTCGTCCACAGACCGAACAAAGCCACACATTATAATAACAGAGCTATAAAGCTCTGCGCGACAACACTACGCGACAAATCAACAACAGCGCTACGGACAAGCGTTTGCGGGACGGCAGGCTGGAAACGCTGATTGGTCAAAAAAATATGACGTCATACGCGTGACGTCATAGGTCACGTGATATTTAATGACGTCATGTCCGGTTGGGGACAGGCATGTTTTCCCTAGATTTTCCCCCGCCACCGCTCGTCAGCGGACGGGGCTGCTCGCGAGGAGCCGAGAGGCGAGGAGGCAGCGTGCACTGCAGCGTTGCCTCCTCGGCGTGTCCCCGTCATGTCTTTCGACCCGCCGCGGTGGCTCAGTGGCTATGGCGCTCGGCCGCTGATCCGAAAGACGCGGGTTCGATCCCGGTCGGGGTGGTCGAATTTCGATGGAGGCTAAATTCTAGAGGCCCGTGTACTGTGCGATGTCAGTGCACGTTAAAGAACCCCAGGTGGTCGAAATTTCCGAACCCCTTTCACTACGGCGTCCCTCATAGCCTGACTCGTTTTGCGACGTTAAAACCCCAATAAACCATAAACCCATGTTCTTCAGTGCGCGCGCGAGATTAAAAAGCGCACCTGTCGCGCTGCGCTGTCACACTGCATGCCTGCTTCCGTGCATTTCTTGCGGACTCCTTTCAGTCATACTTAGCTATACTTTGACCAAAAGGCTTCTTAAACAGTTATTTCAAGTTTTATTGCTATGTATAAAGAATATGTTTGTAGCAGGTGCGTGAGCCCGAACAAAAGAAAACTGTTTTTATTCCCCTTCAGTATTCCTGCTTATCGAGACTTGAGTATTTATATGTTGCAGTACATCTTTTTTCAGGCATCACAACTGATGTTTCGATGTGTTTGGTAATTGACTTCATTGTAGCTTCATACTTGCACCATTTAAACTCTGCACATAGCTCTTTTTTCACAAAAGGAAATGTGATTAGGTTTCTGAATAGAGCTGTGCACGGGCCGCAATTTCGAACCCGCGCCCGGCCCGGGACTTAACCTACCGACAGGAAGCCCGGCCCGACACTGAAGGACCCTGAGCACGCTCGTGCTCGGCCCGACCTGCAAAGCGGCGACGACACAAAAAGAGAATTTCAGGAAAATGAGTTTATTTCAATGACATTCAAATTTTGACCTCGCATTCCAGATCACAGTTTGGGATTATACACAAGACACAACGCATAAAGGTATAGATTTATCACTCTAAATATGCAAGTTGTTCATTGATGATGGCTTGATCGAAACAAGAGCGGCGCTCTTTCATTACGAATCCTGCGGCGCTGAAATTTTTCTCGCTGCTTGAATTGGTGGCCGCAACGGCTAATACTTCCATAGCAAGAGAAACGCTTGAAGTATGAAGGGGAATGACAGACGTGGTGTCGTAAGCCATGGATGGCGTGCCACAACAGGAAGACTTTTTGACTTGTTAGAGGATAAGCGAGCAAATAAGCGACAGGGCGGCGCTATACTGCGAATGCCGATGTGGCCGCGACGTCCCTGCTTGTACTATTCACGGGAAGGCACGGTGCTGTGTTCACTTTGCTGACAAGCGATTACGGCGAAACGCAGCACTGCGCCAGAATAGTACAAGCTGAGCCGTAGTGGAGGCGCCAGTGACATTCTTCTAATGCTTTTCATGTGGTGCCCCCCCCCCTCCTTCGCTCTCGCCCGCGACTATTGTCCGTCTCCCCTGCCGGAACCTGCCGGGTAGGCGGACAAGAGAGAAGGCTGCCGGCTCTGCGGTGCGCTGCGAGTGGCGAGTGGAAGAATTTAACCTTTTCCCGATGTGCTGCTGCAGCGCTACTCCGTGACCCCGCGACCTCGCGTGCGCCGTACGCAGCCCTGCCTCCGCTTCCCAGAACCATCCTTTCTTCTTACAAGGCGCCCAAAACTGGTTGCTTTGCCCCAACGTTGGTACTTGCTAGAACGAAAAATGCGTTTCTAGCCCCAGCTAGCTTTTTTTTTTTTTTAGCGTTTGTACTATCTTCCCGTCCTTGTACATGCCCTCCTGGATGGTCTAGACACAAATCACTTCCTGCTGTGCATGCAAGACGCCCAGCGCACCACAGCCATATTCGCACTTCCACATATATGATACATGCTTTGCCCAACTTAGAGCCTTGGGCGTTTGGTTGTGAGTAACACCGTATGGCGCGTAATGCATTCCCATCAGGCAGAATTAAAATATGAGAAAATTCATCGCAAGATATATTTCCTTGTATTCTCCAAGTAAATTACTTCTATACTAACTCCTCCCTTCTGAAGTGACCAAAAGATAAAACAACTCAGCGTGTAAAAAAGGTGAATGCAAAAATACACTACTTTTGTGCAAAATTCACAGGAAGTGCCCTTAAATTGCCACAAGTGCATGGCCAATTAAGGAAAAAAAAAAAAAACAAGGGCAAAGGACGGAGACGCACAACAGGAACACAGGACGACGCTGTGTTCTGTGTTCCTGTATTCTGTGTTCCGAGTTCTGTGTCCCCGTCTTTCGCGCTGGTTTTCTTTCTACAATCGTGAACCAATTAACTCGCCCAGCTCTCCACTCTACTGGACCAATAAGGCATCAAGCTTCACAGTGCATTAGTGTTATATCTTACGCTACATATTTTCGAACTGTTTTTGCTCGGCATACACGTCTTTCATTTGCTTAGGAAGAAAGCAGCGCAGTCAAGAAAGTTACTCCCTCCTGCCAGCGAAAATTAAAAAAATGCGGTTTTTTCAGCGCCAGTATAAAATCTTTGCATGCTGACGGCATGTTGAAATTTTCGTTAATGCACCGTAATAATTATCTCATGAAGCCCCAGCTCTTGTGGCCCAGGACGAAGAGTACGATGATTTATGGCAATATTTGAGGTGCATTTATGAGCCAAGTTCTTAATGCTCTAACGTTCTCCTAAGCAAATAAAACTGAAAATTGTGATAATTTTGATAATGCTTTATGGAGCTAACACTACCAGGACGTGGTAAATAAACAAAAAATAAATTCTTTGATAAAGGCCTGTACGCTGCACTTGTGCTGCTCATTTATTTCATGCTGTCCATTTTCTCAGTGCAGTGTCTTCTTTGATATGCATATTTCTGGCTCATTACATACTTTGCTTCGGTTCACAATTCTTCTTTTAGCTATATTTCATCCACTTTACTGCCATAATCTCTATTCAAACGTAATTTGTGTAATTTTGCTTTGTCCGGGCTCCTGCAATGTTCTTTTTATTTTTATTTTATTTAGAACATACTGCAGGCCTACAGTAGGCCCAAGCAGGAGGGGCGAATACATAATATATGCAAAAAAGAACAGGTTTAGCAAAATTGAAAAATGTTAAATACAAGTTGTAACACAAAATACAGCAATAAATACAAGGCTCAGATGCAAAAGTATATATGAATGATGTGAAGACCTGTTTCAATCTGTTGCACTATAATTCAGTCTAACCTCCTCGATCACGATCACCTAAGCCTTTCCTTATCTGTTGCCATACTTTTTTATGGAAACACTTAAAAACAAAGCACCATGATCTATTTCAGTATTGTTTTATTTGCCGATCTAATTTTTTCGAAGATAACATGGGATACCAACTCCCCTTTAATGTCCCCGTTCTCGTCTCGAAGTCGCGAATTTTTAGATGTGCGCTCAGTATTCTCGTTAGTGCATTTGTGCTCACAAGGGACTATAACAGCCAACGCGGCTAATACGCTAGATTTAATCCTGACAAATCGATCTGACATAGTCTCACCTATTACATACCTGCCAGGCATCAGCGACCACTTGCTAATGCACTATGACATTAATCTAGCCACTCCGAACACTAACAAAAAGAAAAAAATAATAATACGAGACTACAATGGAGCAAATTTTCAGGCGATAAATAATGAACTATTTTTTTTTTTATCGATGCTTTCCCATAGCTTTGGTGTCCGCAGCATTCAAACCAACTGGAGCATGTTCACAGCTATACTCACCCAACTCACAGAACAATACACTCCTGAACGCACTGCTACCACCCACTCAATAGCTCCCTAGTGTAATAATCACATTAAACGTTTATCTAACAAAAAGAAAGCCTCTACCGCATCGCAAAGTTCTCGCCAACTAGTGAGCGATCGGACTTCGTATTCAGCGGCTTCCAACATGTATGTTCAGGCGCTCAAAAGCGCTAAAAGCACTTCCACTCACATGTAATCACCAATGTCAAAAATTCTGGCGGGTCATTAATCCTTCCACCGACGATAGTTTTGCGTTATCTGACCCGTTAGGCGACCTCATCCCTTCCGACGTTCGCGTCACGATTCTTAACCGCGTAATCACTGACAACTTTACACCCATATCTGATGTATACATATGCCTACAACTCACCACTTCAACTATGTTTTCATGCCACCTATAACTGTTGCTCCTACTGGTGTGAATAAGCTTATTGATGGACTCAGTGTTCATTCCGCTCCGGGTTATGACTGCGTTACTTAAAAAGCACTGTTATACTAACCAAACTTTTCCAGCATTGACCAGTCAACGCTGCTACTGAGTGGAAGATCGGAAAGGTGGTTACAGTCTACAAATCCGGCAGCAAAGCATCCCCTATTAATTATCGTCCCATATCCCTTACCAATACTTGACCCAAAATGTTCAAACATATAATATTCACCAACCTTGTTAACTTCCTTTCATTGAACAACTTTTTATGTCAGCGCAACATTGTTTTCGAAAACTTTACTCTTGCGAAACACAGTTAATATAGTTTACACATGCATTGCACTGTATTCTAGACCTATCATCACTAACTGGCTGTATATTTCTGAATTTTTCAAAGGCTTTCGACGATGTATGTCACAACCTTTTGGCTCACAAACTAAAACATCTTAATATTGACTGTAACTTATTGAAATGGATTGAATGTCTACTTAATCGCTCACAATTAGTTATTGCTTACGGTTATAACACCTGTTTTACAGAGGTGTCTTCCGGAGTTCCACAAGGTTCAGTTCTTGGACCCTAGCTACTGTTCCTGATCTAACATTAATGATCCCCGCTCTCTTATGGATTCTCATATTCACCTATTCGCTGATGTTTGCGTCATTTTTAGAGAAATAACCAACACTAACAACCTTACATTACTTCAGTCAGTGGCGGTCACAGAGAGTGGTTTTAGGGGGAGCGGACAGACTGCTGTATATAAAAAAAGAAAAAATAGAAACAACGATTTTTCATTTTATTTGCACAAAAATTTTTTTGCGCTTTGTTATTGAAAAATAAATGGCGAAAGGTATAGACGTTATACCATTACTCAATCTTTGAATGTTAACGCTTACGCGAGCAATATTCATTTCGATACCAGGCGAAACGAGTCGACGTCTGAGATAATTGCCACGACATGTCCACTAAGGTCAAAGCACCTGCCCGGACATTTCACCAGTGGGGTTAGCGGCCTTCATTTATCAGTTCTGGGAAGTGGCTTAATTTGTTCTGCCCTCAGTCCCCAAGGCGGCTGGTCGGCGCTCCTTGTCAAGCCAGAAAGGGATGGTCCCCTCGCTTGCGTCGCTGTGTCCCTGGTGGGATAAAGACATGAATGAGTGGCTCCCCCCCCCCCCCCCCCTCCCGCCGACGAGGTTGTTGGCCACCGCAACCGCAGGTAAATGGCACCGCCGTCGCCGCCGCGCCGGCGGCATGGCAAGACAACGGTGGCGGGAACTTGATTACTTTTGTATTTTGTAAATAGTGTACAAAGATCTCCCCTGTCCTTTCTTGCTGTCGCCCCCCTCTATACTTCTCCTTACTATCCTCTCCCTTTCCCTGTCGTTTCCGCCGGCTGCAGCTCGGGTGCTTAAGATATTAGATAGCAATTGCCGCAGCCGGCAACACTCTTTTGCTTCCTTTTTTAAAAAAAAATAAACCACTACCACCAAGGCAGGAACACGATACCTATCAACGTGTAGAACGTGGAATTGTGTGAAATAAGACAGCCGCTAACAAGGTGAACGTACAAAGCAGGGGACTACTTGACGAGACCGCCACTGACTTCAGTGCGAAGAATGGTGAATGCAGCTATATATGAACAAATGCAAAGTCATGCGTGTATCTAGAAAAACTTCCGTCCCACCTCACTACTACATCGATAACATTTCGTTGGAATCAGCCTCATCATATAAGTGCATCGGCGTCCACATTACTTATTATCTTAACTGGTCTCTTCATACCGAGAACATAATTGAAAATGCTAATCGCATGCTTTGCTACTTACGTCGCAACTTCTTTAACGTTCCTTCCAATTTGAAACTACTGCTTTATCAAACACTAATACGATAAAAACTCGAGCATGCAACACGTGTATGGCACCCTGTTCATGACTTCATTAATGATCTTGAGCTGGTGCAAAATAACTCTGTGCGTTTAATCCTTGTTAACTACAACCGCACAGCTATGAAGTCTAATATCTGCCTCCCATAACTGACATCGCGTAGAAAAGTGTTTCGTAGCACCCTGTTCCACAAGCTGTACCATCATCCCGCTCTTCGTGATCACCTCATCCCCCGTACAATTTCTGTATCCCGCCGCATTGATCATGATCACAAAGTTGGAAGTATGTCATGCAACAGAAAATGCTGCTCGCAGTCATTCCTGCCGCGAACCTCATGCGACTGGAACCACCTTACCGCAGAAGTTGCCGGCACTGAAAATTACGAGCAGTTCCGCGTAGCACTAGCTAACATTGTATATTCAGGCGCTGCTTAATGTTCATGTAATCAACTGTATTTTTCTCTCAGTTTTAGTATATTTACCATTCCCCCTGTGTAATGCCACTAGCCCGTTGTGCTCTAAGCGGTGCGGGCCGGGCTCTATTATTTTACTTTCCTTTTAGACAAGCCCACCCTAACATCTGTGTAATGCCACTGGCCTTGAGGGGTAAATAAATAAATAAACAGAGTAATATGCAAGCCTCTCACACAACATTCACTAATATTTCTTTCTTTCTGTAATAACAATTTGTAGACAGCCTAAAGGCTCATATTTCACTGACGTGAAGGTTCATTTTTCAGTCACAGTTCCATACTGTAGAGCGCAGGATAGCGCTTGTGCTGCATAGTTATTCTTCTGTGTGTGTCATTGTAGGCGCTATTGTTTGTTTTCTCAAGTACTATGCACCGCGTATCCCAAACTGAAGTTCTTCTAAATCTTCTTTGATATTAGCAGTTGCAAATTCAAGCCTTCTGCAGGATTTGAAGGAGGCCCAAGGAGACGAGGACTAATTTTATGCATATGCAAATGTAAACAGCTAATCTATCTGTACTATTGTAACTTGCATTCTTTTTTGCTTTATGTGCTGTTCTTATATTTCGTGCCATAATGCTGAATGTCGTGATTTTTGTATGTATTATAGTGTAAATTGATACTGTATGTCTGCTGTCAAAGTGTTTTCTTTTTCTTTACTGTAATGCGCGATTGTAATGTTTCTCTTATATTGTTTGGTGTACTTTCCATGTTCTTTTAAAGTACCAACTTGTTTTTCCTACGTTCAAAACTGTCATCTAATGGTCCCCTGGGCCTTGTCAAGCTGTGTGCACAGCTTTTAGCCCAGGGTGACCAGCGAGATTTTTCTGGTAAATAAAGTGCATTGACTAATTTATTAATTCATTGATATGCAACTTACAAATGATTGGAAATGAGGGGAACATGTGCACAGGGCGGAAAGCGCGTGGTCTGCCAGGAAACACTGAGGTGGCCCCGAGAAGGGCCTTTAGTAAGGACGACATCCGTTTTGTGCCTCTTCACTAAGCAGCGACGACACGGCGTGCGCAGTCCTCGTTTTGCACGAGCTGTCGAAGCAATCCTTGGTAAAAAAAAACACGAGGGAACAAAGTCGTGCTGTGTATGCAGATGCGATCGCCTCGTGGTTCCATTCACGGCGAACAACCATCCGGCAAGCCTGGCTCTTTCGACGGATTCAGGAAACGACTGAAAAGAACAAAAGTAAGGAGCGAAGAAAGGTGCACTGCTTACAGGTTAGAACACAAAAACAAAGCTAGGCGCTGCACTCGGTTAACCCATTCAACGAGGCGTGGCGTGAGCTTTAAATCCGATTTCGACAAGGCGTGAGAAGTCGCTAAAGAAGCAAAGGCACACTGCACTGAATGAATGATATAGATAGACTAAGCGCAAGTCATAACTTCTCTAAAGCCACACTGCACTCGTTTAACCCTGCAACGAGGCCTAGCGCGGGTTCTGATGTCTGGCGCCGATTTCGACAAAGAGAGGGAACACGGCCGCGAGATTGATGCCCGCAATCTTCCAGGAAGCAATGAAGCGGCCCTGAAAAGGGCCGTTTGGAGCAGCTCTTCAACGTCAACCTACAGCGGCGTGGCGGCGAGCAGTAGGCCCAGCGTCCGCGGCGAACAATGACATCGGCTTCCGAGAAGCATATCCAGGGAACGACGCTGCAAAAAAAAAAAAAAAAAGTTTCGTTACAAGCACCGCAATTTGGTGAGTCCTCAATGCACGAGAAAACTTGCGACAATGTAGTTCAGTCCTTACCTCAGGGTTGAGAATGCGCACCCCCGACAAGCGCGTCAGCGTAGCTGTCAAACGGCGGTCCTCAAAGCGCGCCTGATGCGGATCCTTGTAGTGCCGCGGCAAAAACTTTAAATACGAGCACGACACTAGCCACGTGCTCCTGGGGAAACGGCGAAAGTCGCAAGCAAAAACTGCACAGAAATTTCAGCTGGCTGTCGCCGCCGAGCGCACCACGCACGAACGCCATAGCTGCACACGCCTCGAAACGAGCGCGCCGAGGATCACGAAACGAATGCGGCATGCCCGCTCACCACGCACGCGCGGCGCGGCGGGTGCACCTAGCGATTCCCCAGGCGCTCTAGGGAGAGGTCGAGAAAGGCGCGCTGACGCCACGTCCGGTTGAGAACGAGGGCGAAGTCAAAAAACGTCACGGAGAAGCGCATCCCATCGACCAATCAGCGTTTCCAGCCTGCCGTCCCGCAAACGCTTCTGCTACGGAGCCGTACTGATGGATTGGATTGGACTGACCGCGAAGTGACATCTATGATGATGGTGATAGCAGAACGCACGGGAGTTTTGATACTTACGAATGGTTTCAATGGCAAGTTTAGCTAGCAAAACGGTGGACATGTCGCAGAACTCCACTAATTTGGAGAAGTTATATAATTATAAAACTAGGCATTGAGTTCTTGCAAAATTCTGCAACACCTGCTTCTCCTCTTAGATAAATTTAGCTCGTTGGCGGCTGTTGCACTGCAGGTAGGAGTGGAATTGCACCAATTTACAAACTTCTTCGCGTTAAACCCTCCAACTGATGGAAATAAAAGAGTATACATACACGAAAGACGCGAATATTCTGTGAAATAAAAAACGTCCATACTCATGGCCTGGGAAAATACTCGGCCTTACGTCCTTCGGACGTACACCTCGTCTCTCATGCGGATATACAAAAGTGGACACTGTCCGTACGTCCGGCGGATGTACGAGTACGGATATCCGAAATCGGATTGTGTTCGTACGTCCGATGGACGTCCGATCTCGGCAAAGGATGTTCGGATCTAGCTCGTACGTCCGACGGATATCTGTGGTTGCTTGGGACAATAGGTCGTGGTGGGGACGCACTCGTCCCGTTGTTCGCTTTCCCCCTCAACTCGTTCCTTGTGGTTAGCTCCTCCGCAACGCCCCGTCAGCTCGCCTTTAGCCGCGCCCTTCTGTTCAATTGGCTTAAGGCCGCTACCCCTCCTTTGTGCGCTACCCTCTCCCGCAGCCTCTTCGAAGGTCTGCAGAAGGCGAGCTAGCTCGTCAGCCTTAAACCATTTTTCGCTTCTCGAAGCTTTACGTACTTATTGGCTTCTTCATTTAAGCCCGCCTTCAGTTGATCAGCAACGAGAAGCTCCAAAAGGTCTTCAAACGTACGACTTCACGCCGCGTGCGTCTACGTAAAAGTTCGCGTAGCTGCGCAGACGCGTCGCGAACACTTTCCAAGTCTCGCTTGCACGTTTGGTAGCTTACTGGAACCGTCTTTGATATTCGGCTGCAGACAGCTTTAGCTCTTCCAGCACAATTTTCTTCAGCACCTCGTAATCACGGTGCTGAGCCAGCGTGAGTCGCGTTGATAGGTAATACATGACAGCATGATGTCTCACCAGCCGCCCCGTGGACCCACTCCACGGCTACTCGAGAGCACAGTCTGCGTGCCTGGCTCCGGTCGAGACCAAAATCTCTGTGTCGCGATGGCGGCAGAGCATCGCGCGCCCCCGCGCTCTCTCCCCACGGGAAAAAAAAAAGCAAGAAGTTGAATTATTCTTAAGCCGCGAGCAGGAGGAGCCTCGTCACTACATGTGTTTTTGCTCTCTCCCTAAAAGCCCCGGCCTCGGCGCCATACACAGCCTGCAAACGCGGCGACGAACGCTCTCCCGCAACAGGGACCCCTCGGGGCAGGTAAGATGCCGCTAAACGTTCCCAGATGAGGCTAGCAAGTGGGCGCGCAGCCTCCGGACATTGTCCGTACCGCGCCACGCCGTGTGGCACCGGCCCTGTCAGAGAAGGGATGCCTTCGCTAACCGCAAGCGCGCCCTCCGCGAGCCTTTGAAGTAAGCCGCGAGGCGCGAATGCTGCCCTTCCCTCTCCCCACAACAGACATGTGGGCGATCCGCACTCGGCCAAGGAGGATGCTTTCTTCCCGCAAGCCGCGACCGGGCGGTGGTGGTGGTGAAAACTTTTAATTTCTGAAATAGAGTTTGGGAGCCACAGAGTGGCCCCGCTACATGGTCGGCGTCCCTAGTCCGGGACACCGCATGACAATGCCCCGTCTCTCGCACGTTTCACCAGAGCCCTTTGGGACTCAAGCGAGGAGCAGTTGAGGAGGGCAGTCTCCCAGGCCTCTCCGGAAGGGGTAGGGGAAGAGGGGAGGTGGGGATTTTGAGTACATGCCCACACCATGTGGAAGATATCACAGGTCTCCCCACAGTGCGGGCATCGCCCATCCGTGTTAGGATCGTAATGCTTTAAGATTGCAGGACAGAGTAGAAGAGTACCTTCTGCAGGCGCCTTAAAGTTCGCTCAAGCGCGACCTTCAACTGGTAGGGAGGCCTCTCGTTCACTTTGGTAAAAAAAAAAACACAGAAACGAGCTCTTAGCGAAACAGCGAACGCCGTCCAGGCTAACAACCGCGATGCTGTCGCCGCGCCGCTCGTAGAGCGGCTTTTTCAGTCGTTATTACGGCGCCGGTTAAAATGGAAAGAGGCGATTGAATGGCGCCTTACACCTCCCTCCCAAGATTCAATAATCACTAAATAGATTCATTGAATTACACAGATAACAAGGAGGGACGCCAACGCCGCTTTCCGTAACACATTCCTACACGAGGTAATACAAAATTCCTATTACAAGGTAATACAAAAGAAATGACAAACATGTGCACATCAACAAGGCGACATGCAAGGAGTGTCCAAACCCGTCCTAGGGTTATAGTTCCCACACCGCATTTCGCACACCATTCGCACGCGCCCATGCAGCTGGCAGGTTGATTGATTGTAAAACATTTTATTCGCCGGAAAGAGCTTGGCAAGAGATCGCGTTAAGTGGTCGAGAGTACATAGCCCTCGACGACTTTGTCAGCCCATTCCACCGCCAAAACTTGCGTTCTGGGGTCAGAGCTAGCCAGCACGGTCTCCCACCGCTCGAGAGAAGGAGCTGTAACTAGATCACCCGGAGGTGGCTCTATTTTGCAGTCCCACAGGATGTGATCTTAGGTAGCACGTTGGCCACAGTGCTTGCAGTTTGGGTTGTAAAGATCTGGATAAATGTGCGCGAGGAGTGATGGGGTGCGTATCGATCTCGTCTGTAGACGACGCCACGTAACCTCTTGTTCTTTAGTAAGTCTTCTGTCTGGAGGGGGGAAAATTCTCCTCTCTAGTTTAAAATGATTGGTGAGATCATGATATATGATCATGGAGTCCTTCGTGAAATTCAGGGAGCCAGACTTATCCACTGCCCGGTCGACGAAACCTCGGGCTTTATTGTGGGCTGCCTCGTTCCCCGGATTCCCCGAATGGGCTGGGACCCATGTCAATTCGGAATAATTTGATGAGAATTTGGTTGCGTTAAGGATTCTAAGGGAGAGGTTTGTAATTCGCCCTTTAGCGAAATTATTGATACCCATTTTGGAATCGCTGAGGATGATGCTCTCTTGGGTATGCGCTAGGGCGATGGCTATAGCCGCCTCTTCTGCCGTTTCAGAGGGTTTCGTTTTGATTGATGCCGAGACGATGTGGTCACCATTCTCGTTCACAACCACAATTGCAAAGGCATTGGTATGTTTGTATTCTGCCGCATCTACATAAAGTGTTCCAGCGCACTGTCTGTATTTGTTATGTAAGGTTTTGGCTCGTGCTTGTCTTCTACCCTCATGGTGTAAGGGGTGCATGTTTTTGGGGAGTGGTTTGATTAGTAAGGGTAACCTATAGTCGCAGGGTAAGTCTACTTTAGCATCGTTATTCGTAGGTTGAAAGTTAATTCCGAGCCTGGTAAGAATACTCCTGGCAGTTCTGGAATTGGCTAATAGCGCTGTTTGAGCCATTAAATGGGCTTCTTTCAGTTCATTGTAGGTGTTATGTATTCCTAACCTCATAAGCCTTTCGGTTGAGGCATTTAATGGGTGTCCTAACGCAGCCTTATAAGCCTGCCGTATCATGCTATCCAATTTGTCCTTTTCTGCTTTCGAAAATTTGAGATAAGGGGTGGCATAGAGTATCCTGCTTAGCGCAAAGACCTGCATTAGTCGGCATAAATCTCTTTCCCTCACCCCTTGTCTGCGGTTAGCTATGCGGCGGATTAATCGCGCCGTCGCTTCTACCGTGCGTTTTAGCTTAGTGAGTGTGTCAGTATTCTTTCCATTTGTTTGTAAATAGTATTCTCATGGTTTGTACCTCTTTGACAGATCGTCCATTAACATAGACGTTATTTGCGGGGGGGGGGGGGGGGTTGGAGGGGGGGATATGTCAGCCTACCTCTTTGTTTACGACGGATCACGAAGAGTTCAGATTTTTGCTCAGAACAAGTGAGGCCGGATTCCCATGCGCATGCCTCAATGATGTCCACTGCTGCTTGGAGTGTGTCTTCTATGTAGCCGTCGCATCCATTGGTTACCCAAAGTGTGATGTCATCTGCATAGAACGTGTGATGTAGGTCTGGTATTTGTGCCAGTTTGGGGGGAATTTTGATGAGGGAGAGGTTAAAAAGGAAAGGGGACAGGACGGAGCCCTGTGGCGTTCCTTTACCTCCTAGTGTGATTGGGGAAGACTCTATTGTTCCGACCGTTATCACTGCTGTTCTGTTAGTGAGGAAGGATCGGATGTAGTTGTACGTCCTTTCTCCGGGGTTGATTTCTGACAAGTTTGTCAAAATGGCTTTGTTGATGTGTTGTGTTGTGTTGGGTTTATTGGCACATAAGCAGCTAAGGCTATCATGCGCCAAGAACAAGGTATGGAAAAAATATGCTTGAGCAGAGTTTGAAAACAAAGTGGATAAAAACGTTGGCGTAAAGGGCCTAAAAGTTATTTTTACTAACTAGCTGATAAAAGACAAGAATTTTAAAAATGTCTGATAGAGAAACTTTTAAAGGTTGGGTTACCTCCGCAGACATCCTTGGCTTGGCAAGGATTTCGAGGCTCCCAACAACTCAGATAAAGACCTCAGCCTGCTTCTCATGATTGAGAAAGTGGCTGAGGTGTATAACTGTATGCAGTGAAGCACAGGGTGAGTAAATTAGAGTTGATGAATACTGGCTTCCCTTAAAAAGCTAAAAACACAGGGTATCCTGACAAGTGCATCTTCGCCTAAAATCAATGCTGGATGAAAAGGAATGTGTTCTTTGTAAAAGGTAGTAAAATGTATTTTCCTTAGTGATTCAAGTTCTGTACATGAGAATAATATGTGGTTTACTGTTAGTTCATCTCCGCACTTTTCACAAACAGGTTTGTCTTCTTTTGTAAGTAGGAAGTTGTGTGTGAGATGTGTGTGTCCAATACGGAGACGGCATAAAATAACTTCGATGAATCGTTTTTGGTGTGAGCATGATTTCCATTCGCCTAGGATGGGTTTTACTAAATGTAGCTTATTTTTTCTTTCAATATTCCATTGCAACTGCCATTTATTTCTTAGCTTGCACTGTACCAACTTCATACAATCATTGTAGGGGATGTTCACTTTCTTTATTTCTTTGTTCCGAGCTTTTCCAGCACATTCATCTGCTTTCTCATTGCCAGCGATTCCAATGTGGCTGGGAACCCAGCAAAATTTTATGTCTTGTCCCTGTATTGTGGCGCTTGTTATGTTGTGTATGATATCACTAATTAGTGGTGTCACTGCATTGCTATGGTGAAGTGAGGTTAGTACGCTCAGAGAATCAGTGTAACTGATGCTGTTCTGAATGTTCTCATTTATTATTTTTTCTACAGCCACCGAGACAGCGTAACACTCGGCAGTGAAAATGGATGCACACTCAGGTAGCCGTACTATTTTTTCCCAATTATTCTGAACTACAGCACTTCCGACGTAGTGTGCCGATTTTGATCCATCAGTATAAAATGCTTCATATTTTCCGTATTTTTCATTTAGTGCTAAGTATTCTTGTAATATCTGCTCATGCGGTGTGTGTTTTTTCCGAAATTGTGTTAATGTAAAGTCGCACGCTGCCTTGGTAGGCAGTACCAAGGCGGGAGTGGATCAGGTTTGCGGGCAATATTAGGTAATATGTTCATTATGTCTAGTTCTTGGCATTTCTCTTCAAAGCGGAGAAGAAGTGGTCTGATTGCTAGAGGTTTGTTGGTAAATAGTGTTCGGGACGGGCACTTTGTAACGAGTGGGTAACAGATGTGTTTAGGCTGGGAACGGATCTTTAAAATGTATGAGCATGTGAGCATTGTTCGTCTGTCTGCAAGTGGTGGTTCATTGGTTTCTACGTAAAGGCTTTTTATTGGTGACGTCCTGTAAGCACCAGTTGAAAGACGCAATCCCAGATTGTGCACAGGATCCAGTCGCTTCAAGTACGTTGGCCTTGCTGATCCATACACTATGCAGCCATAATCTAAAACGGAACGTACTACAGAGCGATAAATCCGTAGAAGGCATACCCGATCAGAACCCGTGTTTGCGTGAAAGGACTTTAAGTATGTTCAGTGATAGCGACGCTTTCTTCTTTAGTGCGTTTATGTGAGGCAGGAAAGTAAGCTTTTTATCGAAGGTGATGCCTAGAAATTTGTGTTCCTTTTTTAAAGGCTGTTCGATTTGGTTTAGGTGTAATGTGGGATCTGTGTGCAAGCCTCGTTTGAGTGAAAAAAGTAAGGCTACTGTTTTCTGTGGTGAGAAGTGGAAACCATTCTTGTCTGCCCATGTTGCCAGTTTGTTGATTGTAAGTTGTACTTGTCTTTCACATGTAGATATATTGGAAGATGTGCACGCTATCTGAAGATCGTCAACATAGACTGAATATGTTATGGACCTTGGTTAAGAGAATTCATTTTTACAATAAAAAGGGTTGTGCTTAAAATACACCCTTGAGGTACTCCATTTTCCTGAATAAAATCCCTCGAAAGGGTTGAGCCTAGACGGACATTAAATGAACGGTTAGTCAAAAAGTCTTTAATTGAGTTTAGTATTCTGCCACGGATGCCAAGCTCAGCTAAGTCCTGGAGAATCCCGAACCTCCAGGTAGTATCATATGCTTTTTCTAAATCAAAAAAGACGCTAAGACAGTGTTGCTTGTGTATAAAAGCTTCTCTGACAGTATTCTCAAGGCGGACTAGGTGGTCTGTAGTGCAGCATCCCTTTTTAAATCCACACTGATGGATATCAAGAAGTTCACAAGATTGAAGAACAAAGGTTAGTCTTATATTTAGGACACTTTCGAAGGATTTGGCAAGGCAACTGGTCAGGGCTATGGGTCTATAACTGCTAGGAGAAGTTGGGGGTTTACTAGGCTTAAGAAGCGGTACAATAATAGCTTTCTTCCAGGCTTCTGGTATTTTCCCAGATATGAAAATTGTGTTAAAGAATCTTAAAAGTGCGTCCACGGCTGGCTCGGAAAGATGTGCAAGCATTTCATAATGTATTTCGTCGGGTCCTGGAGCAGTTTTTTTGCCGGCAGATAGTATTTTATTGATTTCTTGGAGGTTAATTAGACTATTGTATTCTTCATTTGTGCCTCCACTTGTTGGGAGCCTCTGTTTTTCAGCTGTGTTTTTGTATTTTAAAAAAGACTGTGTATAGTGTATAGATGAACTTGAGACTGCAGCAAAATGTTCCCCTAATATGTCTGCCTGTTCCGCTATGCTTGTTTGTGTGCCGGGTGTTGTTAAAAAAGGAATTGTGAATGGTGAAAAGGTGCCATTTAATTTTCGAACCTGCTCCCACATTTTTTTAGATGGGATCTGACTGTTGATAGATGAAACATAATTTTGCCATGAAGCTTTCTCGGCACTGTGACGGACGTACCGAGCTTTAGCTTTTGCCTTTTTAAAATTCAAGAGATTTTCATGTGTCGGATACCTGCGGAATTTACCCCACGCTCTATTTTGCTGTTTTTTTTGCTTCTTTACATTCCTTTGTCCACCATACTTTATGGTTTTGTCGCGCTACTCCTGACGACTGAGGAACAGCTGTGAGTGCGGCAGTTATGATACAATTAGTGAACTTTTCGTTAATCTGGTCAACGGTGAGATTATCTAAAATTATATTTTCTAAATTTGCATTTGCTCTGAAAAGTGACCAGTCGGCGAGGTGAAGCTTCCAGCGCCGTGGCCTTGTGGGGATTATTTCCGGTGTGGATGTTAAAGTGATTAGTACAGGGAGGTGATCACTGCCATAAGGGTTGTCAATAACGTCCCAGCTAAAATCGTTAAAAACAGAAGGTGAACTAAAAGACAAATCTAAACAGGTCATTTTCCCTGAGGCAGGGGAGCAGTATGTGGCTTTTTCTGTATTTAAAAGGCATACACTATTTGTGAGGATAAAATCTTCGATTATTTGACCCCTAGAGTCACAGCGCTCACTTCCCCAAAAAGGGGAGTGAGCGTTAAAATCCCCGACTACTAGATATGGTTCTGGCAGTTCATTGATGAGTTCCTGTAGGTCACGGACTGTTAATGTTATATGTGGAGGAAGATATGCAGAACAGATAGTTATAGTTTTGTAGCTGACAATGCTGACCGCAACTGCCTCCAGTTTTGTTGTGAGTCTGATCTCTTGAGCAGGGACGCCGCTTTGTACGACAATCGCGACGCCTCCCGAGAGTCTATTTGCCTGTTCACGATCTCGTCTAAAAGTTTTATAATGCTTCAGGATGTTCATATGTTGTGGACCTAGATTGGTTTCCTGGAGACATAAGGCTACGGGTGACATTGACCCTAAAATGTTTTTTATGTCATCGTAATTTCTCAACAATCCTCTACAGTTCCATTGAACTAGAAAAGCCATGTTTATGTTTGGGGTAGGGACAATAAAGAGTTTACTTATTTTCTGGGCCTGTTATGAGGGCCCTGTCCTTCTTCCGCTCAAGAGAGCTGTTCCGCCGCTGTAAAGCAGGCGGGCTGGGGGTTAGATCCATCACCTCGTCAGAGGTGCTGGAAGACCGCGGTGAAGCCGCGGGCGTGTGGGTTTCAGGCCTCCCCCGACGGGGGGAAGTCCTGCG
The DNA here is from genome assembly GCF_055824585.1 of Amblyomma mixtum. Taxonomy (NCBI): domain Eukaryota; kingdom Metazoa; phylum Arthropoda; class Arachnida; order Ixodida; family Ixodidae; genus Amblyomma; species Amblyomma mixtum. Next base: position 37,645,486 of record NC_143021.1, on the reverse strand, counting down.
GGATGCTGGCCCATGGGCCGGCATGCCCTGCTTTGGGGTTGGCAGAGCAGCCTTCGCTGTCTCTGCCTGGGGCGTGGATGGCCCTGCCACATCAGGGAAGTTTGGTTTCGCTGTGAAAGAGAAAGTGTTCGTGACTGCGAATCGCTTTCTTGCTTCTCGAAATGATATATTTTCCTTTGTTTTTATGGTGATTATTTCCTTCTCCTTCTTCCAGGACGGACATGCCCTGGAGTACGTGTTGCATTCCCAGTAAGCAGGCGTAGGCTTGACGAAACGGCTTTATTCACAGTGCTGCATACTGGCAGCTCGAAAGAAAACTCCCCCCGAGTACAGCACATGACACGCATATATACATATACTCAGCAGCCCGGCACATGCGCAGAACAGACAGATATATCTTATCACACAGCGGTACACGCACGTGTCGCGCCCCAGATACCGACACAACACCTCCTCCCCTACTAGATCAAAAACGGTCATAGCCCCAACGCTCAGGAGGTCGCCTTTCCGATTGCTCCTTCTTAATGAAATGGGTTCATTTTCAGATGGCAACCGGCCCAGTGGACTGGGTGCCACCTGAGGCTGCGCTGAAGGCATCGGAGGAGAGGCGACCTCTGATGCGTGTGGCAGGCATATTTCATTTGCAGTTGTTTTTTCATCATCAAGAACGGAATGTCGCAAATGATCAGCATGCACAAAACGCACTTTGTTTCCAATGACAACCAAATACGTAGTGGGAGACTTTACACGCACAATTTTGCCAGGACGCCAGTTCACCGAATCACCACGCACAGAGCGCACTAGCACCCGGTCACCAGTCGCAAAGAATCGCGGCTTCGCTCTTCGCTTATCTGCAGCCTGTTTCACCCTTTCGCTTTTCTCTGTCATTGCACTGGACAGTTTTGGTCTCAACAAGGAAAATCTGGTTCGTAACTGTCTTCTTAAAAACAATTCAGCCGGTGTCCTTCCGGTGAAGGTGTGCGGCGTTGTTCGATAACAAAATAGGAAGTTGTCTATTCTGTGCTGCAAGGTTCTTGTAGTTCCCTTTTCTCTGTCCTCCAGCAACTGCTTGAACAGTGCTGTCTTGGTAGTCTGTACAGCCCTTTCCGCCGACCCATTCGACTGTGGGTGGTACGGAGGGGTGCAAGTGTGCTTTACTCCATTTGCTTTCAGGAAGTTTTCAAACTCAGCGGCACGGAATTGCGGCCCATTATCAGTTACAACTTCAGCAGGTAGACCATGAGCAGCAAACATGGGTCTTACCACTTCAACGGTTTTAGCTGCCGTCGTCGTTGTACACACCTTCACTTCCAACCACTTGCTATAGGCATCAACTGCTAAAAGGAACATTTTTCCTTCCTTCTCCGCCAAATCGAGATGAACCCTTTCCCAAGGGTGCTCGCACACTTTCCAGGGAGCCAAAGGCACTGATTGTGCTGCAGGTTGAACACTTTGACAAATGTGGCAAGTTCGCACCGTTCGTTCTAATGCTTCGTCGATACCTGGCCACCACACCATTGACCTTGCGACCATTTTCATCTTCGTGATTCCAAGGTGCTGCTCGTGCAGCAAGTTTAGTACAACACTGCGCAAACACTCCGGAATGATTACTCTGTTTGTCCAAATAATGCAGCCCGCTTCAATAGAAAGTTCGAAACGTCGAGCCCAGAAAGGCTGCAGTTCCTGAGAAACAGATTTTGGCCAACCATGCCATATCATGTCGCGAACCGCAGTTAGCAGCGTATTGCGCGTTGTTTCGCGTTCAATGTCTTTTGCCGTCAAAGGAAGCTCGTCAAGTGTAGAAAAATAAAAAATGTCTTCAGTGTGCTCTGACGTTTCTGGCAAAGGAAGTCTAGATAAGGCATCGGCTTGGGCAATTTCCGTACCGGGCTTGTGCGCTATCTTATAGCTGTAGTTTGCGAGGAACACAAACCAACGGTGCACCCTAGCAGTTGCCACAGCACTGCTTTTTCTTTTCGGGTCGAAGAGTACGGTTAGTGGTTGGTGGTCTGTCAACACCTTAAATGTTCTACCATAAAGGTAGTTATGAAACCGTTTCACACCAAAAACAATGCTCAAAGCTTCTTTTTCAATTTGGCCATATTTGCGCTCTGCAGGTGACAGTGACCGGGATGCAAATGCAATTGGTTTATCTTTCCCGTCCACGACGTGCGACAGTACAGCACCAAGACCATATTCGGATGCGTCACATGTTAGTTGTATTTCATTTTTGACATCGTACAACTCCAGAACATGCTCGTTAGTCAGCATCTCTTTAGAAGTCTTAAAGGCAGTATCACATTGACGCGACCAGTGCCATGCAGTTTCTTTGCGCAACAAGTTATGCAGGGGTTCGAGAACTGTAGCCAGATTAGGCAAAAATTTTGAATAAAAATTGATCAAGCCCAAAAAAGCCTTTAGCTGGGTCACGTTTCCAGGTTTTGGTGCGTTCTTTATGGCTGCTACTTTATCAGCTGTGGGATGTAATCCATCTCTGTCGATTTCATGGCCCAGATATCGTATTCGTTGCTGGAACAGCTTACATTTCGCAGTGTTGACCCTTATGCCATGTTCTCTTAGGCGTATGAGCACCTGCTCCAATCAGTCATGACTCTGCTTTTGATCTTTTCCCGCGATGACAATGTCATCTAAGTAGCAGGCTGTGCCAGTCAGCCCGTGTAGGACTGTGTCCATAACGGCTTGAAACACTCCTGGCGCGCAGGCTACGCCGTATGGCAAGCGTCGGAACCGGTAAAGGCCAAGGTGTGTATTGACGGTGAGCAGTTCTTGCGCTCGCTCGTCTAATTCCAGCTGCAAGTACGCCTTCGACAAATCTAAAACTGAAAAAACGGACCCGCCTTGTAACATTGTAAAAATGTCCTCTGGTAGAGGGAGCGGGTACTGGTCAACCTCAATTGCAGGATTTACCGTGACTCGGTAATCACCGCACAGCCGAAGCTCCTCACCATTTTTCTTTGGAACAATCACCAGTGGTGTCGCCCAAGCACTGTGGCGCACCTTATATATGACTCCAGCTTTTTCCAAATTAGCCAATTCCTGCTCAACCCGTTCTCGCAGCGCATACGGCACTGATCGCGCCTTACCAAATACAGGGGACGCATTTTCCTTAACTACAATGCTCGTCTTGAACCCTTTTATCGAACCGTAGCCAGGCTCGAACACTTCGCGGTATTTCTCGGTCAAGGTCATCAAGGGCATTTCTTTCGTCAGTGGCTGCACATGCATCACTTCATTCCACCGAATTTTGATTTTACTCAGCCAAATTCCGCGACACATTCTTGAGGTCCTTGCTTCCTTCGATTAAAATCATATCTTTCGCTCACCACAGACCGCTTCGGAGTGTAGTGCTTCTGCAGAGCCGACACGACTTCCTTGTAAGTTGAGTTGCTGGGCGTCTTTGGAAGAAGCAGGCTTCGGAGCGTCACATACGCTTTTTCTCCTATGGCGCTGAGGAACAGATGCAGTTTCTTCTCCTCGGCCACTCCATTCCCTGTGAAGTACAACTCGAAGCGCTCGATGAAGACGTCCAAGTTGCCGCTGTCAGGATCAAACTCCGGTAGCTTGCCGACTGCGAATGCCATTCTCAGTTCGGGTTGGATCCCATCCTCGTCGCCAATTTGTTGCATTCCCAGTAAGCAGGCGTAGGCTTGACGAAACGGCTTTATTCACAGTGCTGCATACTGGCAGCTCGAAAGAAAACTCCCCCCGAGTACAGCACATCACACGCATATATACATATACTCAGCAGCCCGGCACATGCGCAGAACAGACAGATATATCTTATCACACAGCGGTACACGCACGTGTCGCGCCCCAGATACCGACACAACAGTACGCAGCATGGTCGCCTTCACAGCTAGCGCAGCGTAGAGCTGCGTCACATTCCTCAGAATGGTGGCCCTTTGACGCGCATTTCGCGCAAGTTTTGCGGCCGCGGCAACTCTGTGAGCCGTGGCCAAACCTCTGACAGTTAAAGCATCTTCGGGGGTTAGGGATATAGTGTCTAACATTTACTTTGAGGTATCCAACGTCGATGGTTTCTGGCAATATGCATGTGTTGAAAGTCAGGACCAGGTGTTTGGTATCTATATCTTTGTTGTCCTTGCGGATTTTGATTCGGTACACATCAATGACGTTTTGATCGGAAAGGCCTTCCAGCATTTCTTTCTCTGTGAGATGTAGAAAATCATTTTCGGAGATGACGCCACGGACAGTGTTGAGGGATCGGTGTGCTGTGATGGAGACAGGTGTCTCCCCCATACACACTATGTTTGCGAGTTTGGAAGTTTGAACATTATCTCGGAGTTCCAGCAATAGATCGCCGCTGGCCATTTTTGATACTTTGTAGCCGGGGCCCAAAGCCTCTGTTAAGCATTTCGATACGATGAAGGGGGATAGAATTCTGGCCTGTTTATCTTGCACTTCACTGTGGACGACATGGAATTTGGCGAATGTTGGTTTCTTTTTGGAAAAAAAGTACTCTGCTTCGTTCCGCACTCTTTTAAGAGAGCGATCAGGTTTGGAAAGGGGGGGAGCCATAAAAAATCGATGTTTTTCGGTCATGGTGCCAGCCACCCACCATGGAGTCCAACAAGGGGACGCGACAGGAACTTGAAAGAAAGTCCTGCCCACGCCAGCTGTACACCTTAACTATAACCTAATATGACTCAACTCAGGGTAGTTGGTCACACACGGTTAACCCTCGCCGCCAGGAAAAAGAGGAAAAAGCGAAGAAGAGAGGAGGATACAGGAAAGTTGTAAGAAAGGAAATAGGAAAGTGAAAGATAGAGGGGAGGACAGGAAAAGGCGACTGCCGATTTCCTCCGGTCGGGTCAGGCCGGAGGTGCCGTCTACAGGAAGCTGGGGCCAAAGTGGTGTGTTGCCTCCGCCGAGGGGCCTTAAGGGTCCAAACGCTCGGCATCGGCTCAACCACCAGGATCCCCTTTTCCCCGGACACGGCGATGCCACGCACGGCTAAGCGCGGATGCTCGGGTCCGTGGTGACGCATTGTTCACCATCATCCCCCTGCGGGGATGTCCCTGCGGATGCTCGGGTTAACCCCGTGGTGTCGCTACTCACCAACGTCTGCATGCTGCAGACGCCTCCCTGAGGGGACTTTGTTGATGTCCCGGGACGCACACTGGTCTCAGTTCACCCGGCACAGGGACGATGACACGTGCTTCAGCGTAAACACGGCGGCACCCTGTTTATGCCCCTAGTGAACGCTCCGGGCCTCGAGTCAGTCATTACTCCCAACAATCATTTGGGAGACGCGAGAGTGCGTCTGCATTCGCGTGAATTTTACCACTGCGATGCTGGATCGTCACATTATAGCGCTGCAGCGCCAAAGTCCAGCGGGTATGTTTCGCACCCCGGGGTACGCTCCTCGTGAGGTACGACAGCGGATTGTGGTCGGACACAACAGTTACTTGGGCACCGAATACCCACGTCTCGAACTTCTTTAATGCCCAAATGACCCCGAATGCTTCTCTTTCGATCGTGGCCCACCGAATCTGCGTCGGTGTAAAACGGTGGCTTGCGAAGGCGATCGGCTGTTCCGAACCGTCATTGGCAGTTTGCGATAAGCAAGCCCCTGCAGCCACAGCTGAGGCGTCCGTGTAGAGTACGTATGGCCTCTGTGGGTCGGGTGTACTCAGCGAAACGGCTGCACAGAGATCTCGCTTGAGTGCCTCGAAGGCGCTACCGGCTTCTGGTGACCACAGCAATTGGGTCGGTACACTTTTTCCCGTCAGCTGCGTTAGCGGGTGAGCTATCTCAGCGAACTTCGGAATGCAGCTACGGTAGTAGCCGCAGAGACCGAGCGCGCTCCTCAACTCTTTCTTTGTCTTAGGGACCTGGAGCCTCTCAATCGCTTCCAACTTCTGAGGGTCTGGGCCGTGCTTGTCCGAACCTACAATATGTCCCAAATACCGGATTGAAGCCTGAGCTAACTGACACTTCTCTACGTTAGCGAGCAACCCTGCGCTCTCCAAAGTAGTGAACAACACCCCATGCAGATGCTCCACGTGTTGCTCTAGCGATTGACTGAAGACGGCTATACCATCTAAATACGCGCACGCGTACTCTTCATGCGGAGCCAACACGTTATCCCTCTGAAAAGTGGCAGCTGCATTTTTCAGGCCGAAGGGCATGACCCTCCATGCGACACGAAGGCTGTTACAAGTTGTGAGCCCTCATCTAGGGGCACCTGCCAATGGCCCCGTTTTAGGTCGATGAGAGTAATGAACTTCGCGGCTCCTACACGCAAAATGAGCTCCTGTGGGCATCCCATTGGGTAGGCATCCGTCTCGGTTTCTGCATTGAGTGCCCGGTAATCGATGCACAGACGGATCGACCCATCTTTCTTAGGCGCGCATACGATTGGATGTGCGTATCGACTCTCACACGGGTATATAAGATTCAAGTCTAGCAGCTCCTTAATCTGCCTGGCGACTTCACCTTTCAGATTCTCAGCGATTCGGTACGGGTGACTGCGTTTCGGCTTGGCGCCCTCCACCAGCTTTATGTGATGCGCGCCCACACGCGCTACGCCTGGTTTCGCTGCGAAGAGTGCTTTGTGCTGGTCGAATACGGCGCGTATTCTAGTAGCCGTCTCTATATCGAGATGTGCTGTTGGCCGCCGCGGTGGCTAAGTGGCTATGGTGCTCGGCTGCTGACCCAAAAGACGCGGGTTCGATCCCGGCCGCGGCGGCTAGAATTTCTTTGGAGGAGAAATTCTTGAGGCCCGTGTACTGTGCGATGTCAGTGCACGTTAAAGAACCCCAGGTGGTCGAAATTTCCGGAGCCCTTCACTACGGCGTCTCTCATAGCCTTAGTCGCTTTGGGACGTTAAACCCCACAAAACCAAACCAAACCAGATGTGCTTGGAAAAAAAGGCAATGATGTAAATATTGGAAACCAACACTGGAAACCTTGGTGGATTATGGTAATGGAAAATGCGTTGGAATGACTGGGCATGTTGGAATGACTGGGCAGGTTGGAATGACTGGGCAGGTTGGAATGACTGGGCAGGTTGGAATGACTGGGCATGTTGGAATGACTGGGCATGTTGGAATGACTGGGCATGTTGGAATGACTGGGGCATGTTGGAATGACTGGGCAGGTTGGAATGACTGGGCAGGTTGGAATGACTGGGCATGTTGGAATGACTGGGCATGTTGGAATGACTGGGAGATGTTGGGGCAGGGGCCATGGGGCAATGTTATGTCTGTCGCAATGAGACAGCAAATTTCAAAATAGATGAAGCTCCTACAGCCAGTTTTATTTTGTGTTCATACTCCTCTTGCTCTTCTTTAGCCACTTGTCAATGCAGCTGGGCCCCATGAAACAGCCTTGTTGATGTACCACTGGTGCATGAGGGCTTGGGAAAACTGGGCGATGCACTCTGCAGAAAAGATTGAAATGAAAGAATTAGGATCCACAAGTTTTTATTCTTGCCAGTATTAGAGTGCTAAAAAAGTAAACTCCGTATTGTGGCCACCGGAATAAAGTGAGCCTAAATCAAGAACCACTGAAGCTATTCGCACTCAAAAATAAAAATAATTTGAGATTCTTATTCAATATATCATATGCTCGTCATTAAGTACCATCATCAGCAGCATAACTAGCACCACTGCAAGACAAAGGCCTCTCCTATATCCCTAAACATAAGCCTGACGTGTGCCATAATGAGCAAAATAAAAAAGCCATCGTTTTTTGTCCTCTGAAGGCTTTTAGTGGGGTATTAATAAGAGGGACAATATAAAGGTAACATCAGAAGGGTGACTGCAGTAGCACAGCTGAGATGTCGCAGACGATACACTACGAAAAGAGGCATACAATCCATTGATACATCAGTTGCAAAAAATAAAAACAGCAGCAAAGAAAAGGTAAAACAAACCAGTGTCAATGCTCCAAGCGATATCACTTATTTCCATAATTTTGAGGGACCACATGCAATGAAAATGTGGTGAGGTAGAGTCACAAGCGAAGGCCATTCTGTTCTCGATTTAATTATTACTAACTCTATGCAGCTGAATGCTTTTTCTGGTGTTTTATCTTGTTGTGTTAGTGACCATCTTCCTGTGTTTGCTTGCATTGAGAACGCTAGTACAATAGGAAGTAAGTCCACATCAATCACATACCAAGCTATTACAGAATCATCATTGAAATCCTTTAGGGATGCGCTCATGAAAGTATATTGGAGTAAGATAGCTGAACTTCATGATGCAAATGTTGCCTATAATACGTTTGTCGATTGCTTTAAACAGATATATATTACGACTGCTTTCCTCTTGTAACACGTGCGAAAAGTCGCAGAATCCGCAAGCCATGGGTAACGCCAGAGCTTCGCGGAGAAATACAAATGAAAGACAAGCTGTACAGAAAATTTTTGAGCAGCCGGAAGGTTGAGGACCTTGCGGTATTTAAGAAATATAGGAACAAATTGACTAAAAAACTGCGGTCTGCACGAACAGCCTATCACGTGTCACTTCTAGATGTTAAGAATGCTCGAAATGGTGTACTATGGTCGAGATTAAATACACTTCTGCAGCGGGACAGTTCACGCACTGCATTAACAAAATTAAATATTGATGGAAAGGAAGTTTCTGGCGTCGAACTGGCTAATGTATTCAATACTTTTTTAACGAGCTTGGCTACCCGTGCTATAACACGTGCTGCCGGATCTGACGCTTGCAAATATGTTCGAATTCAGAATGATGAAACAATTTTTCTGCACCCAGTCACGGTAGACGAAGTAGTGTCGGTGATAACAAATCTTAACAATAGCAGTAGCTGTGACATTGATGATATCCAAATACGGCCAGTCAAGCATGTAGTTGACATAATTGCTCCCATACTTGCTCACATCTTTAACATCTGTTTAGAAACTGCAGTTTTTACAGAAAAAATGCAATTAGCAAAAGTTGTTGTTCTTTACAAAAAAGGAGATCGCAACGCCCTCGCCAACTACAGACCAATCTCTATTTTGCCAGTGTTTTCGAAAGCATTTGAGAAAATGCTGCATCTAAGAATGTCAAATTTCATCCATAAATTTAACTTGCTAACACCATTTCAGTTTGGCTTCTGCAAAAGCAAATCCACTGAACTTGCATTACTCCAACAAAAAATATATAATAAAGCAACTTGAAAACAAACCTATTGTCATTGGTGTATTTGTGGACTTCTCAAAGGCTTTTGACCTGGTAAATCATAAAATCTTACTAAATAAATTACACTACTATGGTATCCGAGGAAAAGCGCTCTCATTGTTAAGTTCTTATTTGTCGTTTAGACAGCAAGTGGTGTACATAAATGGTATACAGTCTGAACCGAAGCCGCTCTTCTACGGTGTCCCCCAAGGCAGTACGCTAGGGCCTCTACTCTTCAATATTTACCTAAACGATATTGTCAACATTAGCGATAATACAAAGTTTTTCATCTATGCAGACGATACGAGCGTATTTTTTTCGGGTGAAAATGTTCATGAACTTATCAAACAATGTAATGCCACAATGAAAGCTCTTGAGGTCTGGTCTGCAGTTAACCTGATGCAAATAAATGAGAGTAAGACCAAAGCTGTCATATTTAGGCCGAAAAATAAAGTTATCCCACTGCACGATAATATTATATTAAACTCGCGGGCTGTAGAAATTGTTGAGCAGTTTAAATGCCTTGGGGTCATATTTTCTGCCAGTATGTCATGGGATTATCATGTCAATTATATCTTGAAAAAAAAAATAGCTCAAATCACTGGTGTTATAGGCCGTCTAAAATACATACTTCCCACAAAAACTAAGATGCTGGTATACAATTCAATATTCAACTCGCATTTAAACTATTGCCAGTTGGTGTGGGGCACTACAACATTCACTAACCTTGAACGTATTCATTTAATGCAAAAAAGATATCTCCGAAATGCATATAATTTACCGTTCCGACATCCCAGTGCAGCTTTCTTTTGTCATTCCAGAGTTATTAAAGCACATAATCTTTATAAATATCGCCTCAGTGTTACTTTTAAAACAGAAATCAAGAAGAATGTAACAAATCTTAAAAATTTTGCAGAACTAAGGAAAAAAGAATCAGTCTATCCAACAAGACGTGGCGAAGAATGGACAGTGCCAACACCTCGACTAAATCTTGGTAGGGAATGCCTTCAGTACACACTTCCATCTCTTCTAAATAGGTATATCCACATTGACCTCGATTTGTTTTCTTTTTCACGTCATGAACTACATAATTTGTTTTTGCATAACATTGTTTAAGTTTCATTATGTATACATATTGCTGTTTCGTGTATTCTCCGGTGCTTCCTTGATGTGCTTGTTTTTTAAAATTGTATAAACTCTTGTGTTGCCTCCCTGTCAATAATTAGGATTGTAGACTCGTCAAGCTGCCCAAGGGCAGCTTTTTTCTACGATTCCTCCATCTGTAGTGCTAGATGGGAAATAAACTTTGATTTGATTTATTCTTCAATGGGAACAGGAAAAATTTCTTAATTTAGTTGTGATGGCATCCTGGTCTGAAGCGGGGCAGCAACATTTAACATTAAGTTGTGGAAAAGTATTGTAGAGTATATGGAACACACCTAAACGAGCGATTTCCCCTTTTATGCAGTGATGTCTGGTGGTCAAATGAGATGACTGATTACACATATGCTGTACCAAGTGTCGCTGTTGGATTAAAGGGAGTTGGTGGCGTAGCATCAAACAGTTTGGTGTAAAATTGAAAGAGCTAGGGAATACTTCAGTTTGGAATCAATAAAATTTTTATGCATAAACTGCGCAGCATGGCAAGAGCACACAGATCATGACATCTCCTGATAAACCCGAGTGCCCTTGTGGTGCCAGCAGCATGTATCGTGACATGCTCCAAGTATGTGGGGCTGCATCTGGTTAAGGTTTCTCCATACCATTAACCCTAGAGGTGGGAAAGGAGGTCAATACGTTGTGACAAAACAATGCAGACAAGACAAGGACAACGAAGGAATAAATATGATGGCATGAGTGCTGACTATCGCCAATGTGTATTGGAAACCACGTCAAAATATATACACTGTGGCCTAAAGAAACAACGAACAAAGGGCACCTTGTGTCAACCACATTGCATGAGTGTAAAACAAAACAAAAACTGACAAAGAAGCATTTAAGAGCATGAACTCTTCCTTAGGAAGCGATAAAGAAGGTGTGCTAACACAGTGATTGCGTTTTTTTTTTAAATTTCAGTGGCCTCGATTATCTCACGCACAAACTTTTCTGTGTCTGTCAGGCAAAATGCAGAACATGAATTCCGGTTCACAGCGTTTAGGATCTGGCAAACAATTGCAATTGCGACAGTGAATCATCAAAGTTCTCCCGCAAGCTTTGTTCACATCGTCGTGGTGGTCTTTTAAACCTCTCAGCGACACACTTGCCTGTTTTCCCAATGTAAACATAGCCGCATTTCAAGGCGTTCGAACACACTATGTCTTCTGTGCAGTGCACGAAGAGACTCTGATGGATAATCTCGGTTGACTACAGGTACTGAAACTTCATAGGGTTAGAAAAACAATATCGACGCCAACTCGACTGCCTATTTAACCGGTGCGGCCAATTGTGGATGTAGGGAAAGGTACGTACAAACTTCCTTTTGGGAGTTACAGTCTCGACGGGGGCACAAAAGGAATGTTTCAACTTCTGCTTAAAGCAATCGGCTAAAGACACTGACAAAGGTTCTGAATATCCAGTAAAGGACAAACGGCATATGAGCTGGGCAAAACTGGATGTCATGGCAATCAAACAGGATTTCATTAAGGAATTTTTGAAGCAAAGGTTAGTGACACCTCTTGACCAGCTTAGACTGAACCGAAGAAAATGGTAAAAGTAGCTTGTTTTCCCTTGGCTCGTAAGCCCAACAAGTGTAACCACCCAAGATTGAGATCCAATAAATGTGATGACATATTATCCTCTATAATTTCAGTGGTGATTCAAAGTGGACTGAGGCTTTGACTGAACTCCTCTCTCACCTTAGACAATGCTTCGCCAGGATTGGAGATCCTGCAATAAGCCACGTAACAGCGGCGCTAATAGTTTTTTTGCAAAAACAAGCTATTCTGAAATGTAATAAAGGTGGACTGAAGGTATGAGCTTAAAAGTGCGACAAAATTATTCACCAAAACGCCTGAGACGTTTGGAATGCCACTGCTCCATTTAGGTTAATGAATTCTTCAACACATTATTGATCCTGATTGAGGGATGGCGTAATATAAATCCTTGATGTCAACATAGCACCCCATGAAACTGGTGCGAGAGTTATTGTGTAGAAACTGCGTTACTTTCTCTGCAGATCTTACACGAGAGGAGTCATCAATGCTCAGCAACTTAATTTTATGTCGCAAAGAGAAGGCGATTTGTTTCTGACAGGTTCCATTCTCTTAAACTACAACCCTCAAGGAGCAGTCACCTTTATGGGTCTTTGCGGTAAAGAAGATAGCTGGACAATTTTTCTTACTGAAGTTGATGGCATTAGCCTGATGGTTAAACTCTAGATTGTTAATGTTTCTTGGCACTGGACTTTGCTTTTAACAAATCAGATAGTAAGTGGCACTCAAATTCAGAATACACTGCATCTGTGGCCTTGGACTGAAAGGCGCCTTTCGATACGACCACAAAACCACCGTTTATCAGCAGCTGAAAGCAAGAGGGCCCACCCTCTTAAATACGACACAGTTCGGCCTGTGGGCAAGTTCCTAAAGAGGGTTCAAACCGTGACACTGCATCAAAACATCCCGAAACACACCTGTCACACTCAGGTCTGTGCGTGGAAAAGGCAACTCGTCAAACCATGGCAAGCATCTCCACAATAGTTCTCTTCGGAGGAACGGAAAATTTTAGTCCATAAGCACTTCAAGGACCAGACGAGGCAGCGACTCCAAGCTGAAGGTGTGCACCTTGTTGTCAAACTCTTGTGCCTGAAAACAAGCCAGGGAGTGGCTGGTTGACGGTGTCACGCACCGTTGACCAGGTGAAAGCCATCTGGAATGCCACTTTGCAGCCACTTTGCGCTCACTAGCCCGGAACAGAGAAGCCAAGGCACGAGTGTCTGAAAACAAGGTGCACAATGTTGACACTGAGTTGCTGCCTCGTCTGCTTCTTGAAGCATATACGGGCGAAAATTTGCCATTGTTCCTTCGAAGAGGACTATTCTGGAGCTGTTTGCCATACTTTGACGTCTTGCCTTCCTGTGCCTGGACCTGAGCGTGACAGGTGTGTTTCAGGGGGCGTTGGTTGATGGGGTGTCGTGGTTTGAACCATGCCAGGAACTTGCCCGCAGGCTGAACTGTAACGGGTTTAAGACGGTGGGCCCTATCGCATTCAACTGCTGATAAAGAAGGTGGTTTTGTGGTCATGTCTAAAGGCGTCTTTCTGTCCAAGGCAACGGAGGCAGTTAATTCTGAGTTCAAGTGTCACACAACAGCTGATTTGTTAATAGCAATGTCCAGAGCCAAGAAACTATGTAATAATCTAAAGTTGAACCATCTGGCTAATGTATCAACTTCAGCAAGAAACTAGCAGAGGTGCCAATGAGAGGTCAAAAGACCACCGTTACGATCTGAACAAAGCTAGCAGGGGGAATCTGATGTTTCATTGTCGCGACTGCGGTCGTTTGCCGCATCCTTTATGCTGTGAGGCGTAATTTCTTGTGCTGCATTATGCTAGACAGACACAGAAAAGTTTGTGCATGAGATGATCGAGGCCACTGAAATTGTAGAAAAAACGCAATCAATGTGTTAACACACCTTCTTTATCGCTCCCTAAGAAAGAGTTCATGCTCTTAAATGCTTCATATTCAACTTTCGTTTTGTTTTTGACAGATTCAAAGTGAATGTTACAAGGCGCCCTTTCTTCATTCTTTTTTTAGGCCACAGTGTATATATTTTGATGTGCTTTCCAATAAACCTTCTTGAAAGTGTGGGAATCTGGCTTTCCGCCATCGCCTTTGCGCGGCTGTGCCGGCCTACTGCGTCGTTTCCGCAGGGAACCGGAATCTGGCTTTCCGCCGTCGCCTTTGCGAGGCTGTGCCGGCCTACCGCGCCGTTTCTCCTCTTTCCCTTGCTCCCGCCTCAGGCGGTGGAGAGGCGGCTGGGTGACTAATCACTGTCATTTAGCCACAGCTCCGCCCCGGCTCCCCAAGGGCCTTTGCCATTGGCGCCTTTTGGCGGGAATCCGGGACCCGTTTTGGCGGCCGCGCCCCAGAGAGAGAGATCCCTCCGAGACAGCGTAAGGTGCGTACGTTACTGTTTGTCCGTGCCGGCCTTTGCCGTTCGGACCAGTGCTTACTCGAGCTCGCCCGCACGTGTCCTCTGACCTGCAGCAGCTCAAGCCTGTCCAGCGGGGTCCAGCGACCTCCGACAGGCGTACCTTGCGTTGATTGCCCACTCTCTCGCAACCGGCCCAACGGTCGACACGAGAGAGAGATCACAGCACTGCCGCGAGGACATTCTCCTGCAGCGGCGTGCTAGCGGTGCGCATTACTCGAGTCGCTTCGTGCGCGCAGCGGAGCCTTGCTCCTCGCGCGCCCCCGGGACGGGGTGACGATTGAGTGTGTGTGTACTGCTGAAGGACGACGTGAATAAACGTCTCCTTTGTGAGATTGGAGGCCTATTTCTTTGCGGCGAATCGCTCTCCTCCCAGCGGAGGTTGAGTGCACCGCATCGGTGTCCCAGTGTGTGTGTGGTGACGGCTGATCGGGGCCCTTGGCTCGCGCGAAGCTCGAACCCGCGGTGGGTGGTGGCCTGTGTCCACTTAGAAACCCACAACTGGCGCCCAACGTGGAGCCCGAGCAAGAGCGATCCTTTCGCCTCCTGTCCAGTGCCATTGCCGAGACAGCGCAGCTCAGGCTACCCGACCTGACCAGACAGTTCGTAGTCCAGACTGACGCGAGCGATCTGGGTTTAGGAGCAGTTCTCCTACAGGAATTCGATGGCGTGCTGCAACCGCTGGCCTTTGCCAGCCGCTCCTTGCTGCCCTCGGAGAGGAATTATTCCGTGACCGAGAAGGAGTGCCTCGCCATCGTGTTTGCACTGCGTAAATTTGACGTCTACCTTGATGGAACGCAATTCGTGGTGCAGACAGACCACAGTGCGCTCAGTTGGCTGATGCGGCTCCGCGAGCCTGCGGGTCGGCTGGCGCGCTGGGCTCTCCTGATACAGCATTACGACTTTTCGGTGCAGTATCGAAAGGGGAGCACAAACGTGGTAGCTGACGCGCTATCTCGTGCCCCACTCGCCAGCGGCGCCTTGACGCCTGTAGGCGGAGGGGGCGAAACAGCGGACGAGCCGCCGGGCGGCAAGGAGGGGGAACCCGCAAACGGGTTAACCCATTCCGCTAACCAGGCGAGCAGCGCTTCGCAAAGCGGACGAGAGGCAAAGCTCTTCGTGAGCGCCTCGGAGGTGCCGACGCGAACGGAAATTTTGGCTGCAAACCTGAGTGGGGACGAGACCATGCTCCCCTCTGGGATGACTGGAATCGTTTTCAGCCGTAAGAGCTACTGAAAGCCCAGCAAAATGACCCGTTTTGTCGCGAGGTGAGCGACGGTCTCAGGGAGACGGAGCGCCGTGACGCTACTTGTATTGTAGCGGGCGCAGGGGGGCAGAAGCCAGCGTGTGTCGCGGCGAACCCCGGGGATTCATATTTGCTGGACAATGACGGGCTCGTGCTGAAGTACATAGCGACCGATGACGAGTCCATCGACCCGTTCTAGGTGGTTATCCCCAAAAGTCTAAGAGGCGCACTTTTGCGATTCTCTAATGACGAGCCACTGGCCGGTCATCTGAGTGGCTCCAAAGTTTTTGCAAAACTGAGCCATTCGGTGACGTGGCCCGGCATGAAGCGTGACATTTTCCGCTATTGCCGTTGCTGCCATGTCTGTCAAGCGGTGAAGTCACGGGGCGGCAAGCCGCCTGGAATGATGAAACCGATTGACAGTGTGCGTCCGTGGCAGATGGCCACCTGCGATTTGATGGGGCCTTTCCCCAGGAGCAAGCAGGGGTTCATAGACCTGAAGGCCTACGCGTCACGGTCTGACGAGCTTGCGCCGGTACCCATTGGTATCAAAGGCAAGCGCAAAGGCACAACTGGTGCTGCGGAACGCAAGCGTACGGAGCACCGGTACAATCTGAGGCGACGGTCACCGGTGTGATTGATGCCGGACGGCGGACTTTTCCGCAACCGAAGGCACGCAGCCTCAGCTAGCTGGCGAGCTTTCTCGTCAGGCCCTACCCAGGCGAAGCACGGTGTGTTATTTTTTTGTTTGTTTTTCCAGTATGCTCAGTTCCAGCCTTGTGTGTTTATCAGTTTATTTATTTGTTTGCTTGAGTCAGTTTCTAGCCACTTTCGTTTCCCCGCTTGCTCGTCTGTTTTTGTTCTAACGTACCGAGATGTACATAGGCAAACTTCAGCCCGCTCGTGCTTGCTCTTATCTTCTAGAAGGAATAGATTGGATTAGGTGTCGTTTGTACAGCGCGCCTTTTCTCATTTCCGGCCCGACTGTGGGTGGTTGGCTCGTTAAGGAGCCGTGTGTCGCGGTGCGCGAGTTTTGTGCGGCCCGTATGGAGGGGAAGTTGGCGGGGCGTTTGGGGCGATGGGGAGCGGAAAGTGCACCCTTTGACCCTCGCCGCGGCGCCTCTGGACGCTTCTGATGAGGGGATCGTTGTCGCCGACCAGCGTCCGCGCACTTTCCGGTGTATGCGTGGTTGTGGCTGTGACTGTGTGCGCTCGTAACCATGAGCCAAGGTGACGCCTGTGAGTTGTGCCGTTGTGCTTCTGCGTGACTGCGAGGATGAGAAGGACCCCTCGCTGTGGCCAAGGTTACACATCAGGACGCCGCCGAACGTCCTCACCCGTTTCAGCCGGCGTGAACGGGGGTGTACTAACTTTCTTGTGCCCGAACGTGATGTCGTGTCCAAGGGCGCGAAGTCAGTGCTCTGCCGCGGCCCCGTCGTCATCAACGCACCATACATCAACGGAAAGAAGACCGCCATCAGTCGTCGGCCCTCCCAACCCGTTCAACTTGAAGTCTGCGAGCGGCGAGTCGCCGACCGGCCCAATTTGCCGCGCCATCGAACTTTGAGGCTGGCATCCACCTGTAACACAGCTGTACAGTGGTATTCACATCTCCTTGTGTACCGTGTATATAATCTGCAGGCTGCTTTGATTTACTGAAGCGTATGCCCGTGTTTGTTTGTTTGCCTCGTTTTCCTTTGTTTGTGTTGTTTTTTTCTTACGTTGTTGTGGCTGGAACTGAAGTGTATCTAGTTTTTTTGTGTATTCATTTCTTTATTTTGGAACTGAAGTGTAGCTTATTTTTTTTTGTGTATTGATTTCTTTATTTTGGCCGCGTGCTTTGCCGATGGGTAGGAGGGCATTTAAGGAGAGGGGGATGTGGGAATCCGGCATTCCGCCATCGCCTTTGCGCGGCTGTGCCGGCCTACCGCGTCGTTTCCGCAGGGAACCGGAATCTGGCTTTCCGCCGTCGCCTTTGCGCGGCTGTGCCGGCCTACCGCGTCGTTTCTCCTCTTTCCCTTGCTCCCGCCTCAGGCGGTGGAGAGGCGGCTGGGTGACTAATCACTGTCATTTAGCCACAGCTCCGCCCTGGCTCCCCAAGGGCCTTTGCCATTGGCGCCTTTTGGCGGGAATCCGGGACCCGTTTTGACGGCCGCGCATCCCGCGACCGTCCGAGCGGGGCCCAGAGAGAGAGATCCCTCCGAGACAGCGTACGGTGCGTACGTTACTGTTTGTCCGTGCCGGCCTTTGCCGTTCGGACCAGTGCTTACTCGAGCTCGCCCGCACGTGTCCTCTGACCTGCAGCGGCTCGAGCCTGTCCAGCGGGGTCCAGCGACCTCCGACAGGCGTACCTTGCGTTGATTGCCCACTCTCTCTCGCAACCGGCCCAACGGTCGACACGAGAGAGATCACAGCACTGCCGCGAGGACATTCTCCTGCAGCGGCGTGCTAGCGGTGCGCATTACTCGAGTCGCTTCGTGCGCGCAGCGGAGCCTTGCTCCTCGCGCGCCCCCGGGACGGGGTGACGATTGAGTGTGTGTGTACTGCTGAAGGACGACGTGAATAAATGTCTCCTTTGTGAGATTGGAGGCCTATTTCTTTGCGGCGAATCGCTCTCCTCCCAGCGGAGGTTGAGTGCACCGCATCGGTGTCCCAGTGTGTGTGTGGTGACGGCTGATCGGGGCCCTTGGCTCGCGCGAAGCTCGAACCCGCGGTGGGTGGTGGCCTGTGTCCACTTAGAAACCCACAAAAGTCAGCACTCGCACCGTCGCATTCCTTCCTCATCTTTCTCTTCTTTGCGCTGTTTTGACACGATGAATTACAAACAAGACCATTCATCCGTCTTGCAAAAGTCAATACAGCCAGAGTAGCTGAGATAGTTGGGGCATCCTTCTGAATAATGCAGTCATAAAGACAAGGTTGGGACATAAAGACAAAGACTGTTATTGAATGGCTAATATTAATGTACTTTAGTAATGTGCTTGGTTTGGTTTATGGGGGTTTAACATCCCAAAGTGACTCAGGATGAGGGACGCCTTATGATTTTGCATATTGATATGCTGGGCTTCATAAGAGAAGAAGTACAATAGTTTTTTAAGGCCAGCCGTAGAACAGGAAGCAATGAATCTACACTAATATCAAAGAATGAAGGCTCAAGCATGAGAGTGTAGCTAAAAGGTTATAATGACAAACATGAAAAGCTTTGGAGAAGTCGATGACACTTGCCTAAAATAAAGAATCTAAATTTGGGTGAAAATCTGTTGTGAATTCAAAAAGTTGGATTGCACATTAGTAAAGAGAATGGGAGCCGTGATGACTGGTATAGAAATATTAGTTTGAATTATGGTGGCAAGTAATATGCGGACTCATTTCGTGCTCTAACAGTTCATGCAAAATGCACATCAATAAAATAGGAGAACAGTTTGGGGATCAGAACGGTTTCCAGCCTTAATTATTGACAGGTCAGCTTCAGGTTGTCAGGTATAGAACCAAGAGGTTTGGATTGGCTAACAATTATTGGTAAAATCTGTCTTCAGATATCCTCAGTAGTTTAAAGTATGTCAGAAGGCTTCTCACACAGCCCTCAGGTACTCGAAAGCTTGTGCTTATCAATGACTTTCGAGACATGATGAGAAGCAATAGTTAATGCAGTGAAATGGGTAACAAATAACTGATTTTTCTCAAGGAAGTGCCCATGGAATATGCTGTCAAACAAATTCCCAAGGATCCTTCAATTAAGCCCAAAATGACAGTTTATGGGTAGCCACTTTGTTATAACCATCACATACAAAAAAAGACACCAGAAGCCCTCCTTATTCACTGAAAACAAGGGAGAATTACGAGACATCATTCCGGCACACAAAATCACACGGATGAAGAGAGTAGACTCCATGGACACCATATTTCAACTGAGGTTTATTCCACAACACAGGCTTTTTATGTGCAAAGGGGTACTACTAGTGATCCCTGGGGCTGAAAAGTATTTCCGCCACCAGATAACAATTATTCAGGACGGCAAAAACCAAAACACAAAAAAACATAGGGGTAAAGGTATCTTGCCACTCACATTAAACACATCGGCACGCCTATGCATCACCTACCTGGCTGACCCAACAAACATATTTGCCTCCAGATAACCTATTTCTTTTTCTGGAGCGCTGCAGAAGGGCTGCTGACGTAATTCTCTTTTTCAGCAGAGATACAAAAGGCTTAAAAAATTTCCCAGCCCTTTCAAGTGCTAAACTTGCACAAGGCATGTGTTTCTTTCAAAAACGCCTTGCATGCTCGCTTGTGCGAGCAAAGGCGAATGTGCTCAGCTAAATGACCTCTGCCACTTAATCAATCAGCTGTCCTGCAATGTTCAAGCAAGCATTCATTGATGCAAGCCTCGTCTGTCTAATGTAATGTTTGCCACAGGCAAGGAGGATGCTGTACACCATGTCAACCTCATGTTTAACGAGGGGTTTGGTGTGCTTAGTTTTGTAGGCAGGCTTTTTCGTAACGTCATTTATCAGGCGGCACATGCATCCCAGCTTTCCCAAGCTGAAAATACGACATGTACATCGTGTTTGTCACTAGCCTTCTTGAGGCGGTGTGACACCTGATGGCAATAGGGCACAATGACAGGTCACTGTTCCGAATGTGCGTTGTCTTCCGGCTTGCGCTGCCCAGCACACTTCATCTCTCGAACCTGGCTTTCTACCACTAAGGCTACAATTTCTCCTGTGAAAACTGCCTGCTCCAGTATCCTTACTTGCGCATTGATGCTGTCACAGAGTCGTGACAGCGTCAATGCCGAAGTAAGGCGACTGCAGCAGGCAGGCAGAAAAAGAAATAGATTATCTCAACGCAAATGTGTGTTGGGTCAGCCAGGTAGGCAATGTTTAGTCACGCCAATGCATTCAACTTGAGTGACAAGCTAACCTTACGCCTATGTTTTTGTTTTTGCAACCTTGAATAATTGTTACCTGGTCGAGGAAACACTTTTCAGCCACAGGGGTCACTAGTACCACTTTGCATGTAAAAAGCTCATGTTGTGGAATCAACCTCAGTTGAAGTATGGGGTCTATGGAGTCTACTCTCTTCGTTCATGTGTTTTTGTACACTGGAATGATGTCTCATAATTCTACCCAGAACCAATTAGCTCAGCTCTCCATGCTTAGCAAAAACAAGGCAGCAGTAATGAAACCAGTTCTCATGTGTGCACTTTTTCTTTTACATCTGTGACCTGCGATGAGTGGCATAAAAACACATATTTAAGTTAACACACATGCATCATAATGTTAATATTCGTAGTCAAATAGTATCACATAATGCAGCCAAAAACATGCAGACATTTCGCACTTCATGCATAGAATGCAACGGTTAAAAGACGAGCAATATTGAATGTAAAACTTCAAATGGCCTGCAACCGGCCCATTCTGACAGCCAACTAATATTACTCATATAAACATGTAAACATATCAGGCCAGAGCTATCCAAACTGCTCCAAGCAGTAGCATTAAGGAAAAGAGCAATGAAAGTAAGAGAACATTTCATGGCAACCACAAGAACAAAGCACAATGCAGTAACAACTTACAAAACAGCTTTTGACTTCATCTGGTGGCCACAAAATCCATGCCATTGACTCGGACTGGAAGACAGATGTGCCACCTGCGGATACCAATTTCCCATTATCACTATGACAGGAGTACAAAAACAAGCATGCGAACTCGGTCCAACAGTGAATATCACATGGATGTAAAAAGATCAGGAAAAATATACTTGCCCAAGTATACGCCTCAATACAAAGGAAAACTACCCAGTTTAAAATGCATCAGTTCCCCTAGCACTAGTAAAGGAATCTTGCTATGAGCAAAACAAATCTGCGTTCGTAAGCGTAGATAAACATCGTAATAACTGAGACAATTATTGCGTCACTTGTTTTCCTCAGAAACCAATTTTCAAACAGCAGAGTGATCGAAATGCGAGATCCTATACTCTGGGTAGCCAGAAACGCTATCGGTATCATAAAAAAAAATCTTCACATACTCATTTAAAAATTAGATCCTGACGGCCGGAAATTAACTTTCGCTGGTAACTGCAACCTGAGACAGTGCTTTCTTTATAGTGGGGTTTGAATTCAGATGCGGAAAATGGGCACTGATCGTATTGGAGGGTTTCGGATTAATTTAGACCACCTAGAATTTCTTAACGTGAGCTGACATCGCACAGCACAGGGGCATTCTTTTTTTCATTTCACCTAAATCGAAATGCGGCTACTGCCATCAGGATCGACCCCACGACCTAAGGTTCAACAGTCTAGGGCCAAGCAAAAACCGCGGCGAATAAAAAGTGTTTCAATCCCCCTCAAAGTGCTAACGCTATCTTGAAAGACAATCATACATTTTACGCACAGCCAAAGTGCCGGTCCTTGAAACGTGCGCGGTGGTGTGAACAAGCATGGGCAGAAACGCGTAGAACGAGGCATATACGAGGACAAATCTGTGCTCAACAAGAAACAAAACGCGCAAACATGCGCATACCAAAATCATGCAAAGCTAGCGCACGCACGGTCGCATCCCCTTTGCCAAAACAAGTACCGACAGCGACAATTCTTGGCAGAGCAACTCACCGCGGCGACAACAAAAGCGCCTTAAACGCTTTTTATAGCATTGAACACGACTACTGCAGCAGTACGACAGGTCACCGTTCCAGCATTATATGCTTCGGATAAAGCACGAGTACTGCTTACCTTTTCAGATGATTGCGTAGTCGTGCAGAACGCTGTTTGCCTTCGTGTCACGGGCACTACACCAACCAGTGAGAGTTCAGCACGAGTGCTACGTAGCCGGCACTCTCTACCACGTAGTCACACAGAAGAAAATATTCCGGGCCTTATTTGGAACATTTCCACCGCGACACTGCCCGCGCGTCTTTGTGCCTGGACACCCATCCTGGACTACACAAAGAAGCGCACAGACTGAAAAGTTAGAGAGACCAGAAAAATGACACTTTGCCTCGAATAGGCTACGTCGACAGCACTGCGCGACTGTGCACCCTTGAGCAAGAAGAAACACACGCAAACCACAACACAGTTCACGACGGCTCACAATCCAAGTAGCGAATTGTAGCAAGCGCCGAAGCGCGATGCACGCGACGCAGCACCCGAACCGCCATGAGGCTTATACAGAAAAACAGCTACCGGCAGCCACCTGGCGGTGACAACCAGTTTTTGTTTCGGTTTCGTTGTGAAAAAGCTTGTATCCTACTTTTTATTTTATTTTTGGTATTTTTTTTTGGGTATTCAGCCGTATCGGCATCCACAGAAATTGCAGCGATTGCGAGCAATTACCACTGGTAGAAACGCGCGAATTAACGACCTGTTGCTTGCACTGCGGTTCAAAAATGCCTTAGTTCTCACGGCAGTATGGCTTGCTGCTTTGCTCATTCACGAAATTACATGCCGATTTCTGTTTGTATGGGGAAGTTTTTTTTTATATTGATGGGAGATCAGCAAGGCTAACAAAATACCCAACGTAGCAGTCGTAGAGAGTAGGTTGTCGTAAAAACATGGTGACGCTGTTTGATCGGCAGCACGACGTGAGAGGCGGCAGCGTTGAAACGCGCGTCGAGAGAACAACCTCCATGGTATATGCTTTCTTGAGACTACAGTGAAGGTGTGCATTTTTTATAGTGGAGTTCTCTCATCCAACGTGAAAACCAAATCAATTCTTAGTATGAAATATGCTGTGTAATTTATATCCTCATATTGTGTTTATATATATCTGCATTTCTATTTTGAAAAACAGTGTTGTACTGGTAATTGTGTACCAAGGTGCATGTATAAGAGTGCAGCCTTGTCGAAATATTCTGTGTATATATTTGTATTCGTAACCCTTCTACAAAGAAGCTGTGTGGCCAGCTATGTGGTTAACAATTTGTTAATTGAATTAGTATGTCTTGAAATGCACGCTCAATAAAATTTTCTGAATGAAATTGAGTGTTCGGATTCAGGCATGCAGGGCTCTGCAAACCTGCAATTTATTATTTTGTGAACAATGAAGTTAAACTTTTTCTCAAATATTTTGCTAATAATAATCTAAGCCCAAGTATATAAGTCGTTACTTTTTAAAAAAATTTTCTGAAACTGTCAAGTCAACAAATGCACGTGTAAAAAAGAGAAATTTGTCTTGCAGTTTTTATTCTAACAGCATAAAGTGCCAAGTGTACAGTCTTTGTCAAAAGTAACCAGGCTGCATGGTTTGCTTCTAGCTTGTATAGTGGAGCCCTTGTGTTATTCCTAAGGATCAAAACGTGTTGGAAGGTAATAAGACCCTCAGTCCTTACCTTTAGCTACCATCCCAGACAACACCAAACATCCTGAGGACGTCCTCAAATGGTCCAAATGTCCTCAAGGCTTCTAAAACATCCTCAATATGTCCTCAGAATGTCCTAGGTTGGATTGTCCTGGAAACGTCCTCAGAACGATGTCCTCAGGTCATACGGGTGTGTTTGTGGTCCTCAAAATGTCCTCTCGAGGACATATCTGCGAACACGCATGCATGAAAATCACCAGCAAAATAATGCCTGTAATTTGCATTCTCATATATAGCTCTATGCTGCCCTAGTTTTCCAGATGCATTACTGCGCGGCACTAGTCTTGAGTCTGAACAGTTTCTCTCCCTTTGACAACCTCATGTAGAAAAGGTTTGTTTGGTTAATGACAGCAAGCCTAGTCCACAAATTTCTGCGCGCGGAAACGAGAGTAACCGCATTCAGAATGCTGCGCATTCATGCAGGCTTTTTAATGTAAAACGACACAGACAAAAAAAGTTTGGGCCACTCCGCTTCGGGCACGGGTAATGCAACGTCGTACTGAACATTATGCTACAACCCGCGTCGCTGCTGGTTGATTCCCTATAAAAATCTATGAGTTCTAGTGTCTCGCAGTTACGAATGCCGTTCTTTTATGCGATGATGTTATCGTGCTTATCACTTCTGCTAATCGTTTCCAGCCCTCCATGATGTAAACAGTGCCGCTAGCCATGCCGCTAGCTTTTCCTTTGGCGAAAGAGCCCGAGCCACAGACTTGAATTCTGGTGTGCCTGGGGCCCATTTGTGTGTTGCTTGTAGACAAATTTCGATAAATAATTTGCATCTTTGCAAATAAATTGTTTTTCATAGAATCAAGCGTTCCGTACCTCATAAAATCGCATACCGACCGCAAAGTCATCATCATCATTATTGTGTGCGGCCAGTTTGAATTCAAGCCAAGCCTAAGTCTGCATCCACAACATCGACTCACGCAAGACGCAAGTGACTCGCACGTGCGCGTTGTGGTGCGCAAATCATGGATACACGCAAAGAAAAAGTGAGTGATGCCTTTGTATATTTTCACGATGTGTGCCGATAGTCATGCGCGGCAATTTTGCCGCACAAGGAAACGAAGCCTTGACGCTAGCCTGTACTCGCTGCGTGTGCCGAAGCTGATCCTGATCAATTGCCAAAACAGTGCAACCAGTTTGAGTGTGAATTCTGTGTGTAAGCAAGCATTCTTTGCCAGACAGGACGTGTCGAGGCCTCGTTTCAGAAGCGAAGGCACTGAACATGGGGCAGTATTGATTTTGTAGATGCAAGCGCTGATTGCAGTCAGGACCATTTTTCTCAGGTTGATGGCTAGGTTGGTTCTGAAGCGGATCACGAACGCGATGACGAGGGCATAGCGACTTTTCGACGTAAGCTTCAAACGTGGCAGTAGAGTCTGGGTTGTCGCATGCCGCTGCGGCGTCGCTTTTGAAAGTGCTCCGCAGCCACAGGTGTTTTTCTGCGCTTCCTTCATCGGCGAGAGCTTAGCGGCTTAGCTAAGCTCTCCGACTCTAAACTCCGAACTCTCTCCGAGCTCTCTAAACTCCGAAAAAGTCGAGTGACCTTTCCGAAATGTCGGGAGAACAGTACCGTCGTTTAGATGTAGAAGCAGGGATACATGTTGCAGTGATTAACTTTTATGGCAGTTGCTCATGCTGAAGGGCAGCGCTGCACTGTAAGTTGTAACTTGTATGTTCAAAAAAGTCATATTTGCAGCACATTATTGTACTAGTAGCATTAAGAACTTTTTGCTTCTGTGCTTGAATGCTTGAACTGAATTACACATAATCAAATGCTGACTTTCCATTTATATTTCTTTAGGCAGCACAGAAGACAGCAGCTCAGAAGAGACGCAAAAAGACCGGCACAGCACACAGGGATGGCGGCAAACAGCAGTGAAGCAACTGAAGAGCTCAGCAAATAAATGATTTTCATGAATTTATCGCATTTTTTTTCATGCAGCTTGACCAGCTATAACCTCCTCAGAATGTACTCAAAACATCATATAATACCCTTCTGAGGCTGTTCTGAGGATATCCTGAGGGCGGACACGAGGACCTTTTCAGTACATTTTGAGGATCATTTCAGGACGTCCTGAGGATAAAGAATGTCCTCAGAAAAATATCCTCAGTATGTCCTCAGGATATTTCAGTGTTGTCTGGGATTCCAGCTTTAGGGAAGCTGTGAGGGATCCACTGTACGAGCTAGAAGCAAACCATGCAGCCTGGTTACTTTTGACAAAGACTGTACGTTTGATGGATTTGACTCACTGGGATTGTTAGTGCATTGATGAGTTTCATTTTGTCAACCATATAGGCACATGCATGCAGTATCTGCTGCCCAGCATCGGCCATTCAAATACAGCCATGGTTTGTGCCATGCCAAACAAGTAGGTACAGTCGTGGGTAAAAAAAGATTATAGCACACATGACGGAACACCAGAGCGCCGGAATGACAACGCCTGGCACTGCGGGTGGCGGAGAGGCTGATAACGGGAGTGCCGGGCCGTTCCCATTCTACAGTATTAAGGGGGTCTGCCACGGACAGTAAAATTACTGCGGACTGCCACGGACAGCAAATTAGCGGACTGCCACGGACAGCAAAACTGCTGACTAAAAGCAGCGCTATCATCTATTGTTCCCGCGAGTTCCTTTTGACAAACCATCGCGGACATAAAGAAACAGTAATAAAAAGAAGCTATCTGTGCTCATCATAACCGAGCCAAAATAAATTCCGCAAGCACAGTCACGTAGGGTCGGCACTTCAACGCTCGGGCGGTGCACGCTTGATAAAGCTTACTTCCTGCCGTCCCCCCCCCCCCCCCCCCCCCAACCAAACATGGAAACGGCCCGTTAGGCAGTTCTGCCTACCGCAGCGCTGCGTGGTGAGATATACGAATTCTGATCGCCAGTGATCTGTGCTAATATTTTTTGCTCGCGACTTTACACATCCATAGGCTCCCACCGTGGTTTCCACATAGTCCAGTGTTGCCTGCCAGGCCCACCGAGATAATCACGATGGATACCACCAAGCCCATCCCGTCCCATCGTGCTCACTGAAGTGTCCAGCGTGGTTTCCATTCAGCCCAATATTGTTTACTGAAAGTGCCAGTGCAGCCACCACAATTTCCACTCAATCCAGGGTGGCCCAAAGTCGCCATTAGTGCATCCAGCATCTCTCCCATTCGCTCCACCAGCACCCAGCGTGGAAACCAACACTTCCAATCAGCCCACCGTTTTCTCCAACATGGAAACCAACACTTCCATTCGGCCCACCGTTTTCTCCAACGTGCCTTTTGCTGGAATTTTCAACAGGGTGTCTTTTCCACCCCGAGGGCTACGCATGACACTTCGTCCTCGTTCGCACGCGGGGTATATTCCACCTCCCCGAAATCACTGTCATCATGAAACATATGATGCTCACCGATGCTACCCTGCTCACGTAAGGGCGCATCTTGTTAGCGTGAACCAGTCTCTTGTCCGAGCGGACCTGACAGCTGTGACAGCTGCTGCAGTGGTCTCGAATGTCTTTCTCCATGCCTGGCCAGTGGAAAGAATACTTAATGCGCGCTTTAGTTTTGCGGGCACCAAGGTGGCCTCCCCAGTATGATTCGTGGGCCAGACTAAGCACAGCTTTGCGGCGCGATTCGGGTAGTACCAATTGGTGCACCCGCTCTCCTAGCACGTAGTCTTTGTGATAGAGAAGCCCATCAACCGCAAACGCCTTGCCCCTTTTTGCACTTTGCCAGGCCTGACGCAAGGAATCGTCGTTCCGCTGTTCATCACGGAACTTCTGCGCGTCGCTGCTTTGTACCGGCTCAGCTTCGCGCGCCTCGCTCCGCACTTCTACCGCTTCTGGCGGAGTTGCTACGTTACCAGCGGTGTTTTCCGGCTCCGCTGTCTACCGATTTCGCACCCCTTCAGTTTGTTTTGTTCCGTCACTGCTAGCACCCGGGCCTCGGTGTTGGCCTGGCATGCGTCAAGCAGTTGCTCCCATATGTCACCCGATATTAAACAATCGGTGCTTGTCTGTAAGAGCGCACATTATTTGTGTCTCTTCCACTACTTCCTGTATGGGTTATTTTTCGCCAATTAAAGCTAGACGCAGCAGTGCTAGCTTAGCACTCACTTTCTCGCCAAACGCTGACACCAGCTCTATGCTGCCGTGTGGTGTTACTAGCTCCTCCGGCACACTGCTTTCACGAATCACAGTGATATCGGCGCCGGTGTCGACAATAGCGTCAATTACCTTGCCGCTGCGGTCTAGTTTTACCTCCTTCAAGTTAGTACGCAGAAAGCAGAAGTCATCCAGGACTCTCGCTGCTAGCCTGTCTTCATTCGCGGGCCCTACTGATCTGATTTTAGTCTCCTCGCGAAGAAGTGGGCAGTGTGCAGCGTAATGGCTGGAGTCACCGCACCGAAAGCATTCGCCCCGTCGAGCTGACTTTTGAGCTGCCTTGGATAATTTGCCCTTTCGTGGCTCTTCTGCTCGAGGCTTAACGCTCCCTTGTGCATTGAGCGGTTTGTTCAGCTCGCCTTTAGCCGCGCCCTTCTGTTCAATTGGCTTAAGGCCGCTACCCCTCCTTTGTGCGCTACCCTCTCCCGCAGCCTCTTCGAAGGTCTGCAGAAGGCGAGCTAGCTCGTCAGCCTTTAACCATTTTTCGCCTTCTCGAAGCTTTACGTACTTATTGGTTTCTTCATTTAAGCCCGCCTTCAGTTGATCAGCAACGAGAAGCTCCAAAAGGTCTTCAAACGACTTCACGCCGCGTGCGTCTCCGTAAAAGTTTGCGTAGCTGCGCAGACGCGTCGCGAACACTTTCCAAGTCTCGCTTGCACGTTTGATAGCTGACTGAAACCGTCTTTGATATTCGGCTACAGACAGCTTTAGCTCTTCCAGTACAATTTTCTTCAGCACCTCGTAATCACGGTGCTGAGCCGGCGTGAGTCGCGTTGATAGGTACTGCACCCTCTCCGCAATAAATGGGAAAACAATCTGTCCCCAAAATTCTCTGGGCACTCCGTGCGCCTCCAGCGAGCTCTCTATGGATTCGAACCAAATAGGTACTTCCGCACCAATGGGGAATTTCGGAATGGCACCTGCTAACAATTTAGTGCAATTCCTCAATATGCCATCCGGCTGCCTTGCGGTTCTCATTCGCTCGCATCGTCACGTGTGCGCCTTGCGGTGGGACCATGAAGTCGAGCGAGCCCAACTGAGTTCCAAGGCTTTGCGCCTCCCCTCCGCCATTTTCAGGTTATATTCCATTTCCCTCTCAGAGAGACGTGTGTGGGACCCATCACTGTTGCCGTCGCCACCCTCGCTATCGACCTCCGCGGTGTCAAGTCGGTCGAGGTCTAGCTCAGGAAACTCATCCGCACTGTCCTCCCCACCTGCGCTGTTTCTGCCTTCAGCGTTTCTAGACATTTTGTGACGGTTCAAGTGGGCAAATCTTGTCTCCATATAAAACCGCTGACTCGAGTAACCCTGCGTTCACCCGAACATAAACAAGAGGACTCACTTGGATCCACCGGTGTGAACGTCAGTCGGTCGGAAGTCGCTCGCCGCCAAGTTCGCCGCTTTTCCGTCGCGATGGTGCTGGCTGCCTTCCGGTTGACTTCTCCCCTGTTGCCCGTGTGGTCTTCTTCTGACCGTGGCTGTGGGTTGACGTTCCTCGCCGATTCCGGTGACGACCTTCTCGCAGTTACCCTCAGCAGGTACACCGCCTATACGCTTGGAGGTGCTTGCTATCATCTTCCACTTGTTGTCTTCCGAGTCTCCTTCTATGCAGTTCTTCGTGCTGTCGACTGCGCCAGTAAAGGGTGGTTCTTTTCTTCTTTTCTTGATGTACGGAGAGGTTGTTCCTTCGTTCTTTTTTTTAACGAAGTACTGAGCCAGCAGGAAGACAGGGGACTCTTGTCGAGCACTGATATAGGTCTTATGTACAGAGACGACTATTTACAAGGAGTATATACATGACAGCATGATGTCCCACCAGCCGCCCCGTGGACCCACTCCACGGCTACTCGAGAGCATGGTCTGCGTGCCTGGCTTCGGTCGAGACCAAAATATCTGTGTCGCGATGGCGGCAGAGCATCGCGCGCCCCCGCGCTCTCTCCCCACGCGAAAAAAAAAGCAAGAATTGAATTATTCTTAAGCCGCGAGCAGGAGGATCCTCGTCACTACATGTGTTTTTGCTCTCTCCCTAAAAGCCCCGGCCTCGGCGCCATACACAGCCTGCAAACGCGGCGACGAACGACCTCCCGCAACAGGGACCTCTCGGGGCAGGTAAGATGCCGCTAAACGTTCCCAGATGAGGCTAGCAAGTGGGCGCGCAGCCTCCG
This sequence comes from Amblyomma mixtum, assembly GCF_055824585.1. NCBI lineage: Eukaryota > Metazoa > Arthropoda > Arachnida > Ixodida > Ixodidae > Amblyomma > Amblyomma mixtum. Next base: position 37,615,233 of record NC_143021.1, on the reverse strand, counting down.
GGCATTGTCCATACCGCGCCACGCCGTGTGGCACCGGCCCTGTCAGAGGAGGGATGCCTTCGCTAACTGCAAGCGCGCCCTCCGCGTGCCTAATCCTTTGACGTAAGCCGCGAGGCGCGAATGCTGCCCTTCCCTCTCCCCACAACAGACATGTGGGCGATCCGCACTCGGCCACGGAGGATGCTTTCTTCCCGCAAGCCGCGACCGGGCGGAAGCGCGACCTTCAACTGATAGGGAGGCCTCTCGTTCACTTTAGTAAAAAAAAACACGGAAACGAGCTCTTAGCGAAACAGCGAACGCCGTCCAGGCTAACAACCGCGATGGTGTCACCGCGCCGCTCGTAGAGCGGCTTTTTCAGTCGTTATTACGTCGCCGGTTAAAATGGAAAGAGGCGATTGAATGGCGCCAACCTTACACGTTACGCCAACGTTAAAGGCATGCGGAGTGTGTTTCGGAAATCTTGCACATCCAGTGGAGCCACTCCGGGTTGCTGTCCTGTCCACATCGTCTCGCTGCCGCCCGCTGCGACGGAGCGGCCTGTATCCTGTTCGCCACGACCATCGCTGGAACCACTTTGCAGCGGGGCAGTGCACGGAGCAAAGCGTGATTTTATTTCACCTTGCATTTCACAGGCGAAACGCTCGACCACTGACCAGGTAGGTGCCTGCGGTACAGCTGCATCAAGATACAGCAGCGGCGTCTAGAAGCGGCGGTGAATTGAGTGCTTTTGTGGAACCACATACTCACTTTGCCTGGCTTAAAAGGACGCCACGAGGATCGCTGGAACCACTTGGCAGCGGGGCAGCACACGGAGCAAAGCGTGATTTTATTTCACCTTGCATTTCACAGGCGAAACGCTCGACCACTGACCAGGTAGGTGCCTGCGGTACAGCTGCATCAAGATACAGCAGCGGCGTCTTGATGCGGCGGTGAATTGAGTGCTTTTGTGGAACCACATACTCACTTTGCCTGGCTTAAAAGGACGCCACGAGGATCGCTGGAACCACTTGGCAGCGGGGCAGCACACGGAGCAAAGCGTGATTTTATTTCACCTTGCATTTCACAGGCGAAACGCTCGACCACTGACCAGGTAGGTGCCTGCGGTACAGCTGCATCAAGATACAGCAGCGGCGTCTAGAAGCGGCGGTGAATTGAGTGCTTTTGTGGAACCACATACTCACTTTGCCTGGCTTAAAAGGACGCCACGAGGATCGCTGGAACCACTTGGCAGCGGGGCAGCACACGGAGCAAAGCGTGATTTTTTTTCACTTTGCATTTGTGGGTTTCTAAGTGGACACAGGCCACCACCCACCGCGGGTTCGAGCTTCTCGCGAGCCAAGGGCCCCGATCAGCCGTCACCACACACACTGGGACACCGTTGCAGCGCACTCAACCTCCGCTGGGAGGAGAGCGATTCGCCGCAAAGAAATAGGCCTCCAAGTTCACAAAGGAGACGTTTATTCACATCGTCCTCCAGCTGATACACACACACTCAATAGTCACCCCGTCCCGGGGGCGCGCGAGGAGCAAGGCTCCGCTGCGCGCACGAAGCGACTCGAGTAATGCGCACCGCTAGCACGCCGCTGCAGGAGAATGTCCCCGCGGCAGTGCTGTGATCTCTCTCTCGTGTCGACCGTTGGGCCGGTTGCGAGAGAGAGTGGGCATTCAACGCAAGGTACGCCTGTCAGAGGTCGCTGGACCCCGCTGGACAGGCTCGAGCCGCTGCAGGTCAGAGGACACGTGCGGGCGAGCTCGAGTAGGCACTGGTCCGAACGGCAAAGGCCGGCACGGACAAACAGTAACGTACACACCTTACGCTGTCTCGGAGGGATCTCTCTCTCTCGGCCCCGCTCGGACGGTCGCGGGATGCGCGGCCGCCAAAACGGGTCCCGGATTCCCGCCAAAAGGCGCCAATGGCAAAGGCCCTTGGGGAGCCGGGGCGGAGCTGTGGCTAAATGACAGTGATTAGTCACCCAGCCGCCTCTCCACCGCCTGAGGCGGGAGCAAGGGAAAGAGGAGAAACAACACAGGAAGCCGGCACAGCCGCGCAAAGGCGACGCCGGAAAGCCAGGATTCCCACATCCCCCTCTCCTTAAATGCCCTCCCACCCATCGGCAAAGCACGCGGCCAAAAATAAAGAAATCAATACACAAAAAAAAATAAGCTACACTTCAGTTCCAAAATAAAGAAATGAATACACAAAAAAAAACTAGCTCCTCTTCAGTTCCAGCCAAAAAAACTAAACACACAAACAACGGAAAACAAGGCAAAACAACACTTGCGTACGCTTCAATAACACTAAACAGCACGCAGATTATATACACGGTACAATGCGCGGTGCATGCCACAGCACGTTAGGCAGTCCGTGCCAAAGTTCGATGGCGCGGCCCAGTAGACCGGTCGGCGACTCACCGCTCGCAGACTTCAAGTTGAACGTGTTGGGAGGGCCGACGACTGATGGCGGTCTTCTTTCCGTTGATGTAGGGTGCGTTGATGACGACGGGGCCGCGGCAGAGCACTGACCTCGCGCCCTTGGACACGACATCACGTTCGGGCACAAGAAAGTTAGTGCACCCCCTTCACGCCGGCTGAAACGGGCGAGGACGTTCAGCGGCGTCCAGATGTGTAACCTTGTCCACAGCGAGGGGTCCCTCTCATCCTCGCGCTCACGCAGAAGGACACAACGGCACAACTCACAGGCGTCGCCTTGGCTCATGGTTACGCGCGCACACAGTCACAGCCACAACCACGCATACACCCGCAAGTGCGCGGACGCTGGTCGGCGACAGCGACCCCCCCCCCATCAGAAGCGTCCAGAGGCGCCGCGGCGAGGGTCAAAGGGTGCACTTTCCGCCCCCATCGCCCCAAACGCCCCGCCAACTTCCCCTCCATACGGGCCGCACAAAACTCGCACCGCGCGACACACGGCTCCTTAACGAGCCAACCACCCACAGTCGGGCCGGAAATGAGAAAAGGCGCGCTGTACAAACGACACCCAATCCATTCCTTCTGGAAGATAAGAGCAAGCACGAGCGGGCTGAAGTAAAAAAAAAAACTGAAGGCTAACGCAAACGCATGTTGCCTATGTACATCTCGGTACGTTAGAACGAAAACAGACGTACAAGCGGGGAAACTAAAGTGGCTAGAAACTGACTCAAACAAAACAAATAAATAAATAGATAAACACACAAGGCTGGAACTGAGCATGCTGCAAAAACAAAAAAAAATAACACACCGTGCTTCGCCTGGGTAGGGCCTGACGAGAAAGCTCGCCAGCTAGCTGAGGCTGCGTGCCTTCGGTTGCGGAAAAGTCCGCCGTCCGGCATCAATCACACCGGTGACCGTCGCCTCAGATTGTACCGGTGCTCCGTACGCTTGCGTTCCGCAGCACCAGTTGTGCCTTTGCGCTTGCCTTTGATACCAATGGGTACCGGCGCAAGCTCATCAGACCGTGACGCGTAGGCCTTCAGGTCAATGAACCCCTGCTTGCTCCTGGGGAAAGGCCCCATCAAATCGCAGGTGGCCATCTGCCACGGACGCACACTGTCAATCGGTTTCATCATTAAAGGCGGCTTGCCACCCCGTGACTTCACCGCTTGACAGAAATGGCAGGAACGGCAATAGCGGATAATGTCACGCTTCATGCCGGGCCACGTCACCGATTGACTCAGTTTTGCAAAAACTTTGGAGCCACTCAGATGACCGGCCAGTGGTTCGTCATGAGAGAATCTCAACAGTGCGCCTCTCAGACTTTTGGGGATAACCACCTTGAACGGGTCGATGGACTCGTCATCGGTGGCTATGTATTTCAGCACGAGCCCGTCATTGTCCAGCAAATATGAATCCCCGGGGTTCGCCGCGACACACGCTGGCTTCTGCCCCCCTGCGCCCGCTACAATACAAGTAGCGTCACGGCGCTCCGTCTCCCTGAGACCGTCGCTCACCTCGCGACAAAAGGGGTCATTTTGCTGGGCTTTCAGTAGCTCTTACGGCTGAAAACGATTCCAGTCATCCCACAGGGGAGCATGGTCTCGTCCCCACTCAGGTTTGCAGCCAAAATTTCCGTTCGCGTCGGCGCCTCCGAGGCGCTCATGAAGAGCTTTGCCTCTCGTCCGCTTTGCGAAGCGCTGCTCGCCTGGTTAGCGGAATGGGTTAACCCGTTTGCGGGTTCCCACTCCTTGCCGCCCGGCGGCTCGTCCGCTGTTTCGCCCCCTCCGCCTACAGGCATCAAGGCGCCGCTGGCGAGTGGGGCACGGGATAGCGCGTCAGCTACCACGTTTGTGCTCCCCTTTCGACACTGCACGGAAAAGTCGTAATGCTGTATCAGGAGAGCCCAGCGCGCCAGCCGAACCGCAGGCTCGCGGAGCCGCATCAGCCAACTGAGCGCACTGCACCCCTGCCTAAGTGGAGGCTTGGGCGGGCTACACGAACGAGGGAGGCAAGGCTCCTAGTTCGATGAGCGGCGTGGTTTCCACAGGGAACCGGGCCAGCGCCTCGCCGTTCCCAGAGCAGAATTGACTGCTCGCGGGGCACGGCTGCTGCTGTTCGAAACGGCCGGTTGCGGCAGCGTGACACGAACTGCTTTCGCACTGCCCAAGCAACCACAGATATTCGTCGGACGTACGAGCTAGATCCGAACGTCCTTTGCCGAGATCGGACGTCCATCGGACGTACGAACACAATCCGATTTCGGATATCCGTATTCGTACATCCGCCGGACGTACGGACAGTGTCCACTTTTGTATATCCGCATGAGAGACGAGGTGTACGTCCGAAGGATGTAAGGCCGAGTATTTTCCCAAGCTGTGAGTATGGACGTTTTTTATTTCACAGAAAATTCGCGTCTTTCGTGTATGTATACTGTTTTATTTGCATCAGTTGGAGAGTTTGACGTGAAGATGTTTGTAAATTGGTGCGATTCCACTCCTTCCTGCAGTGCAAGAGCCGCCAACGAGTTATATTTATCTAAGAAGAGAAGCAGGTGTTGCAGAATTTTGCAAGAACTCAATGACTACTTTTATATTTGTAAAACTTCTCCAAATTAGTGGAGTTGTGAGACAGCTAAACTTGCCATTGAAACCATTCGTAAGAATCAAAATCCCGTGCATTCTGCTATCACCATCATCATAGATGTCAGTTCGCGGTCAGTCCAATCCAAGCCATCAGTACGACTCCGTAGCGATGTTGTTGATTTGTCGCGTAGTGTTGTCGCGCAGAGCTTTATAGCTCTGTTATTATAATGTGTGGCTTTGTTCGGTCTGTGGACGAAAGTAGTATGTAACTTAAGCAATTCGAAAGATACGAGGAGCGCCCGAAGGTCTTCTGGAACACCGGAATCCCGTACTGCGTCGACCTTGGTTTACAGAAGGCTTAGTGCGCATGTGATTGCCTACGAAGGTATGTATCCAGTACACTTCTTGGAACTTGCTTCTAGGACAGTGGAGCATGCTCATATAACATTCGTTCACAGGACAGTGGGAGCAGTAAGCGCGAGGAGATGGCTTCCACAAGTGTGTGCTGTTCTCACACTTTCGGGAGCCTACATTACACAGCTGCGGGAGCCTTCAACTCGCGCGGCTAATTCCCACTCCTCTTCAAAGTTGCGGGACGGAGTATTTTCGCATCTTGTTAATTTTTAAGACATCGCTAGTTTCACTGTGCTTGTATAAAGAGTGACAACGCGCGAAAGGCAGACCATAGGAAGCATGTGTAGTTCGCAGTGGTTCGCAACGGAAGCTTTGCGGCTTTCTGTGCGCAGTCGCGTACACTGCTGCGCAGGTTAGTGCCCTAAGGCCCATGAGAATAAATAAAGAACAGGTACATTGTCAAATGTGGTGTCGAAAAGTGAGCGCTGTTATTGTCTTATACTTATTGAGGTGTTTGTTAAAGTGCATTGTCTGTTATACTTGCAGCACTTCTATTAATTGGTTCCAATGTTTTTAACTTGGGCTGCTGCATTGTGCCATTTGTTTCACATGACTGATGTTTGCCGCGTGCTTTTTTATTTCAGAAATCCTGTGGGTGGGAAGATTACGGATGTGTGTCCCAAGCTTGCCACATTTGAAGAGTCACATTTAAGAAATTTTCCGAATATAACCCATTGCTCTGCTGATGTATCATCAACCACAATAAAATATGCGTGCTATTCATCAAATTGTTTTTGGTTTTATTGCATCGCGCGGAGTGAATAAAGCACGCATGCACCATATATGCGAATATTCGAGAAAGATCCGCCAATGGACGTACTCAACTGGACGTCCGTCGTCCGGCGAACCGTACACCTTTGGCCACCTTTCGGACGGCCGACGGACGTCTACCGGCTGTTTGCGGATGTTCAGCGGACGTACAGAACATCCGAAACAGACCTCTGTCGGCCGTCCGAAGGATATCGGTGGTTGCTTGGGTGGGCGGAAAGCTTACACAGCTGAGGCATGCGACCAGCGGATGCACCGCAGGGTGCTTCCCATACAGCTCCAATGGGAGCCGCGTGGTCGACATTTTGGGCTGTCTCGCCGTGAACCCCACTGGGGGCCGCGGCCAACCACGGTGTCTAGCTATTCGAAGGAACAGCAGCCAGCGGATCAAACGACGCTACAACTCCGTAGGGAGCCGAGATGTAGCTACCGAGTGCCCCGCTGGGGGTAGACATGGTGCGCAAGCGTGATCGGCAAGGCGACCTGCTCGGCTAATGTGTCATCAAAGGCGTAAGCGCCAATGACTTATCACGTTGGGCGCCAGTTGCGAGAGAGAGTGGGCATTCAACGCAAGGTACGCCTGTCAGATGTCGCTGGACCCCGCTGGACAGGCTCGAGCCGCTGCAGGTCAGAGGACACGTGCGGGCGAGCTCGAGTATATGCACTGGTCCGAGCGGCAAAGGCCGGCACGGACAAAACAGTAGCGTACGCACCTTACGCTGTCTCGGAGGGATCTCTCTCTCTCGGCCCCGCTCGGACGGTCGCGGGATGCGCGGCCGCCAAAACGGGTCCCGGATTCCCGCCAAAACGCGCCAATGGCAAAGGCCCTTGGGGAGCCGGGGCGGAGCTGTGGCTAAATGACAGTGATTAGTCACCCAGCCGCCTCTCCACCGCCTGAGGCGGGAGCAAGGGAAAGAGGAGAAACAACACAGGAAGCCGGCACAGCCGCGCAAAGGCGACGGCGGAAAGCCAGGATTCCCACACATTTCACCGGTGAAACGCTCGACCACTGACCAGGTAGGTGCCTGCGGTACAGCTGCATCAAGATACGGCGGCGCCGTTCTGATGCGCCGGTGAATTGAGTGGTTTTGTGTGTGGGGCAGTGCACGGAGCAAAGCGTGATTTTATTTAACTTTGCAATTCACAGGCGAAACGCTCGACCACTGACCAGGTAGGTGCCTGCGGTACAGCTGCATCAAGATACAGCGGCGGCGTCCTAATGCGCCGGTGAATTGATTGGTTTTGTGGAACCACATGCCCACTTTGCCTGGCTTCAAAGGACGCCACGACCATCGCTGGAACCACTTTGCAGCGGGGCAGTGCACGGAGCAAAGCGTGATTTTATTTCACCTTGCATTTCACAGGCGAAACGCTCGACCACTGACCAGGTAGGTGCCTGCGGTACAGCTGCATCAAGATACAGCAGCGGCGTCTTGATGCGGCGGTGAATTGAGTGCTTTTGTGGAACCACATACTCACATTGCCTGGCTTAAAAGGACGCCACGAGGATCGCTGGAACCACTTGGCAGCGGGGCAGCACACTGAGCAAAGCGTGATTTTTTTCACTTTGCATTTCACCGGTGAAACGCTCGACTACTGACCAGGTAGGTGCCTGCGGTACAGCTGCATAAAGATACGGCGGCGCCGTTCTGATGCGCCGGTGAATTGAGTGGTTTTGTGTGTGGGGCAGTGCACGGAGCAAAGCGTGAATTTATTTAACTTTGCATTTCACAGGCGAAACGCTCGACCACTAACCAGGTAGGTGCCTGCGGTACAGCTGCATCAAGACACAGCGGCGGCGTCCTCATGCGCCGGTGAATTGAGTGGTTTTGTGGAACCTCATGCTCACTTTGCCTGGTTTAAAAGGACGCCACGACCATCGCTGAAACCATTTGGCAGCGGGGCAGCACACGGAGCAGAGCTTGATTTTATTTCACCTTGCATTTCACAGGCGAAACGCTCGACTACTGACCAGGTAGGTGCCTGCGGTACAGCTGCATCAAGATACAGCGGCGGCGTCCTGATGCGCCGGGGAATTGAGTGGTTTTGTGGAACCTCGAGCTCACTTTGCCTGGTTTAAAAGGACGCCACGACCATCGCTGGAGCCACTTGGCAGCGGGTGATTTTATTTCACCTTGCATTTCAAAGGCGAAACGCTCGACCAATGACCAGGTAGGTGCCTGCGGTACAGCTGAATCAAGGTACAGCGGCGGCGTCCTGATGCGCCAGTGAATTGACCGGTTTTGTGGAACATGACACGCTCACTTTGCCTGGCTAAAAGGGAAGCCCCGACCATCGCTGGAACCACTTGGCAGCGGGGAAGTGCACGGAGCAGAGCGTGATTTTATTTCGCCTCGCATTTCACAGGCGAAACGCTCGACCACTGACCAGGTAGGTGCCTGCGGTACAGCTGCATCAAGACACAGCGGCGGCGTCCTGGTGCGCCGGGGAATTGAGTGGTTTTGTGGCACCACATGCTCACTTTGCCTGGTTTAAAAGGACGCCACGACCATCGCTGAAACCACTTGGCAGCGAGGCAGTCAGTGCACGGAGCAGAGCGTGATTTTATTTCATGGCTTGATGAGATTCACTGGTCACTGACCATGGTCAAACAAAAACAAAAATGGCGTTTCGGGAGCGCTACGGCTCCCTTGTTCACAATGAGCAACCGGCTCGTCGTCCCGGGCTTTTTGTAGCGTCATTTTGTAAACGTCATTTTTGTTTTTGTTTGACCATGGTCAGTGACCAGTGAATCTCGTCAAGCCATGATTCCTGACCAGACGGTATGCCGTCGAACCCTTGACTACATGATTTTATTTCACCTTGCATTTCACAGGCGAAACGCTCGACCACTGACCAGGTAGGTGCCTGCGGTACAGCTGCATCAAGATACAGCAGCGGCGTCTTGATGCGGCGGTGAATTGAGTGCTTTTGTGGAACCACATACTCACATTGCCTGGCTTAAAAGGACGCCACGAGGATCGCTGGAACCACTTGGCAGCGGGGCAGCACACGGAGCAAAGCGTGATTTTATTTCACCTTGCATTTCACAGGCGAAACGCTCGACCACTGACCAGGTAGGTGCCTGCGGTACAGCTGCATCAAGATACAGCAGCGGCGTCTTGATGCGGCGGTGAATTGAGTGCTTTTGTGGAACCACATACTCACTTTGCCTGGCTTAAAAGGACGCCACGAGGATCGCTGGAACCACTTGGCAGCGGGGCAGCACACGGAGCAAAGCGTGATTTTATTTCACCTTGCATTTCACAGGCGAAACGCTCGACCACTGACCAGGTAGGTGCCTGCGGTACAGCTGCATCAAGATACAGCAGCGGCGTCTAGAAGCGGCGGTGAATTGAGTGCTTTTGTGGAACCACATACTCACTTTGCCTGGCTTAAAAGGACGCCACGAGGATCGCTGGAACCACTTGGCAGCGGGGCAGCACACGGAGCAAAGCGTGATTTTTTTTCACTTTGCATTTGTGGGTTTCTAAGTGGACACAGGCCACCACCCACCGCGGGTTCGAGCTTCGCGCGAGCCAAGGGCCCCGATCAGCCGTCACCACACACACTGGGACACCGTTGCAGCGCACTCAACCTCCGCTGGGAGGAGAGCGATTCGCCGCAAAGAAATAGGCCTCCAAGTTCACAAAGGAGACGTTTATTCACATCGTCCTCCAGCTGATACACACACACTCAATAGTCACCCCGTCCCGGGGGCGCGCGAGGAGCAAGGCTCCGCTGCGCGCACGAAGCGACTCGAGTAATGCGCACCGCTAGCACGCCGCTGCAGGAGAATGTCCCCGCGGCAGTGCTGTGATCTCTCTCTCGTGTCGACCGTTGGGCCGGTTGCGAGAGAGAGTGGGCATTCAACGCAAGGTACGCCTGTCAGAGGTCGCTGGACCCCGCTGGACAGGCTCGAGCCGCTGCAGGTCAGAGGACACGTGCGGGCGAGCTCGAGTAGGCACTGGTCCGAACGGCAAAGGCCGGCACGGACAAACAGTAACGTACACACCTTACGCTGTCTCGGAGGGATCTCTCTCTCTCGGCCCCGCTCGGACGGTCGCGGGATGCGCGGCCGCCAAAACGGGTCCCGGATTCCCGCCAAAAGGCGCCAATGGCAAAGGCCCTTGGGGAGCCGGGGCGGAGCTGTGGCTAAATGACAGTGATTAGTCACCCAGCCGCCTCTCCACCGCCTGAGGCGGGAGCAAGGGAAAGAGGAGAAACAACACAGGAAGCCGGCACAGCCGCGCAAAGGCGACGCCGGAAAGCCAGGATTCCCACATCCCCCTCTCCTTAAATGCCCTCCCACCCATCGGCAAAGCACGCGGCCAAAAATAAAGAAATCAATACACAAAAAAAAATAAGCTACACTTCAGTTCCAAAATAAAGAAATGAATACACAAAAAAAAACTAGCTCCTCTTCAGTTCCAGCCAAAAAAACTAAACACACAAACAACGGAAAACAAGGCAAAACAACACTTGCGTACGCTTCAATAACACTAAACAGCACGCAGATTATATACACGGTACAATGCGCGGTGCATGCCACAGCACGTTAGGCAGTCCGTGCCAAAGTTCGATGGCGCGGCCCAGTAGACCGGTCGGCGACTCACCGCTCGCAGACTTCAAGTTGAACGTGTTGGGAGGGCCGACGACTGATGGCGGTCTTCTTTCCGTTGATGTAGGGTGCGTTGATGACGACGGGGCCGCGGCAGAGCACTGACCTCGCGCCCTTGGACACGACATCACGTTCGGGCACAAGAAAGTTAGTGCACCCCCTTCACGCCGGCTGAAACGGGCGAGGACGTTCAGCGGCGTCCAGATGTGTAACCTTGTCCACAGCGAGGGGTCCCTCTCATCCTCGCGCTCACGCAGAAGGACACAACGGCACAACTCACAGGCGTCGCCTTGGCTCATGGTTACGCGCGCACACAGTCACAGCCACAACCACGCATACACCCGCAAGTGCGCGGACGCTGGTCGGCGACAGCGACCCCCCCCCCCATCAGAAGCGTCCAGAGGCGCCGCGGCGAGGGTCAAAGGGTGCACTTTCCGCCCCCATCGCCCCAAACGCCCCGCCAACTTCCCCTCCATACGGGCCGCACAAAACTCGCACCGCGCGACACACGGCTCCTTAACGAGCCAACCACCCACAGTCGGGCCGGAAATGAGAAAAGGCGCGCTGTACAAACGACACCCAATCCATTCCTTCTGGAAGATAAGAGCAAGCACGAGCGGGCTGAAGTAAAAAAAAAAACTGAAGGCTAACGCAAACGCATGTTGCCTATGTACATCTCGGTACGTTAGAACGAAAACAGACGTACAAGCGGGGAAACTAAAGTGGCTAGAAACTGACTCAAACAAAACAAATAAATAAATAGATAAACACACAAGGCTGGAACTGAGCATGCTGCAAAAACAAAAAAAAATAACACACCGTGCTTCGCCTGGGTAGGGCCTGACGAGAAAGCTCGCCAGCTAGCTGAGGCTGCGTGCCTTCGGTTGCGGAAAAGTCCGCCGTCCGGCATCAATCACACCGGTGACCGTCGCCTCAGATTGTACCGGTGCTCCGTACGCTTGCGTTCCGCAGCACCAGTTGTGCCTTTGCGCTTGCCTTTGATACCAATGGGTACCGGCGCAAGCTCATCAGACCGTGACGCGTAGGCCTTCAGGTCAATGAACCCCTGCTTGCTCCTGGGGAAAGGCCCCATCAAATCGCAGGTGGCCATCTGCCACGGACGCACACTGTCAATCGGTTTCATCATTAAAGGCGGCTTGCCACCCCGTGACTTCACCGCTTGACAGAAATGGCAGGAACGGCAATAGCGGATAATGTCACGCTTCATGCCGGGCCACGTCACCGATTGACTCAGTTTTGCAAAAACTTTGGAGCCACTCAGATGACCGGCCAGTGGTTCGTCATGAGAGAATCTCAACAGTGCGCCTCTCAGACTTTTGGGGATAACCACCTTGAACGGGTCGATGGACTCGTCATCGGTGGCTATGTATTTCAGCACGAGCCCGTCATTGTCCAGCAAATATGAATCCCCGGGGTTCGCCGCGACACACGCTGGCTTCTGCCCCCCTGCGCCCGCTACAATACAAGTAGCGTCACGGCGCTCCGTCTCCCTGAGACCGTCGCTCACCTCGCGACAAAAGGGGTCATTTTGCTGGGCTTTCAGTAGCTCTTACGGCTGAAAACGATTCCAGTCATCCCACAGGGGAGCATGGTCTCGTCCCCACTCAGGTTTGCAGCCAAAATTTCCGTTCGCGTCGGCGCCTCCGAGGCGCTCATGAAGAGCTTTGCCTCTCGTCCGCTTTGCGAAGCGCTGCTCGCCTGGTTAGCGGAATGGGTTAACCCGTTTGCGGGTTCCCACTCCTTGCCGCCCGGCGGCTCGTCCGCTGTTTCGCCCCCTCCGCCTACAGGCATCAAGGCGCCGCTGGCGAGTGGGGCACGGGATAGCGCGTCAGCTACCACGTTTGTGCTCCCCTTTCGACACTGCACGGAAAAGTCGTAATGCTGTATCAGGAGAGCCCAGCGCGCCAGCCGAACCGCAGGCTCGCGGAGCCGCATCAGCCAACTGAGCGCACTGCACCCCTGCCTAAGTGGAGGCTTGGGCGGGCTACACGAACGAGGGAGGCAAGGCTCCTAGTTCGATGAGCGGCGTGGTTTCCACAGGGAACCGGGCCAGCGCCTCGCCGTTCCCAGAGCAGAATTGACTGCTCGCGGGGCACGGCTGCTGCTGTTCGAAACTGCCGGTTGCGGCAGCGTGACACGAACTGCTTTCGCACTGCCCAAGCAACCACAGATATTCGTCGGACGTACGAGCTAGATCCGAACGTCCTTTGCCGAGATCGGACGTCCATCGGACGTACGAACACAATCCGATTTCGGATATCCGTATTCGTACATCCGCCGGACGTACGGACAGTGTCCACTTTTGTATATCCGCATGAGAGACGAGGTGTACGTCCGAAGGATGTAAGGCCGAGTATTTTCCCAAGCTGTGAGTATGGACGTTTTTTATTTCACAGAAAATTCGCGTCTTTCGTGTATGTATACTGTTTTATTTGCATCAGTTGGAGAGTTTGACGTGAAGATGTTTGTAAATTGGTGCGATTCCACTCCTTCCTGCAGTGCAAGAGCCGCCAACGAGTTATATTTATCTAAGAAGAGAAGCAGGTGTTGCAGAATTTTGCAAGAACTCAATGACTACTTTTATATTTGTAAAACTTCTCCAAATTAGTGGAGTTGTGAGACAGCTAAACTTGCCATTGAAACCATTCGTAAGAATCAAAATCCCGTGCATTCTGCTATCACCATCATCATAGATGTCAGTTCGCGGTCAGTCCAATCCAAGCCATCAGTACGACTCCGTAGCGATGTTGTTGATTTGTCGCGTAGTGTTGTCGCGCAGAGCTTTATAGCTCTGTTATTATAATGTGTGGCTTTGTTCGGTCTGTGGACGAAAGTAGTATGTAACTTAAGCAATTCGAAAGATACGAGGAGCGCCCGAAGGTCTTCTGGAACACCGGAATCCCGTACTGCGTCGACCTTGGTTTACAGAAGGCTTAGTGCGCATGTGATTGCCTACGAAGGTATGTATCCAGTACACTTCTTGGAACTTGCTTCTAGGACAGTGGAGCATGCTCATATAACATTCGTTCACAGGACAGTGGGAGCAGTAAGCGCGAGGAGATGGCTTCCACAAGTGTGTGCTGTTCTCACACTTTCGGGAGCCTACATTACACAGCTGCGGGAGCCTTCAACTCGCGCGGCTAATTCCCACTCCTCTTCAAAGTTGCGGGACGGAGTATTTTCGCATCTTGTTAATTTTTAAGACATCGCTAGTTTCACTGTGCTTGTATAAAGAGTGACAACGCGCGAAAGGCAGACCATAGGAAGCATGTGTAGTTCGCAGTGGTTCGCAACGGAAGCTTTGCGGCTTTCTGTGCGCAGTCGCGTACACTGCTGCGCAGGTTAGTGCCCTAAGGCCCATGAGAATAAATAAAGAACAGGTACATTGTCAAATGTGGTGTCGAAAAGTGAGCGCTGTTATTGTCTTATACTTATTGAGGTGTTTGTTAAAGTGCATTGTCTGTTATACTTGCAGCACTTCTATTAATTGGTTCCAATGTTTTTAACTTGGGCTGCTGCATTGTGCCATTTGTTTCACATGACTGATGTTTGCCGCGTGCTTTTTTATTTCAGAAATCCTGTGGGTGGGAAGATTACGGATGTGTGTCCCAAGCTTGCCACATTTGAAGAGTCACATTTAAGAAATTTTCCGAATATAACCCATTGCTCTGCTGATGTATCATCAACCACAATAAAATATGCGTGCTATTCATCAAATTGTTTTTGGTTTTATTGCATCGCGCGGAGTGAATAAAGCACGCATGCACCATATATGCGAATATTCGAGAAAGATCCGCCAATGGACGTACTCAACTGGACGTCCGTCGTCCGGCGAACCGTATACCTTTGGCCACCTTTCGGACGGCCGACGGACGTCTACCGGCTGTTTGCGGATGTTCAGCGGACGTACAGAACATCCGAAACAGACCTCTGTCGGCCGTCCGAAGGATATCGGTGGTTGCTTGGGTGGGCGGAAAGCTTACACAGCTGAGGCATGCGACCAGCGGATGCACCGCAGGGTGCTTCCCATACAGCTCCAATGGGAGCCGCGTGGTCGACATTTTGGGCTGTCTCGCCGTGAACCCCACTGGGGGCCGCGGCCAACCACGGTGTCTAGCTATTCGAAGGAACAGCAGCCAGCGGATCAAACGACGCTACAACTCCGTAGGGAGCCGAGATGTAGCTACCGAGTGCCCCGCTGGGGGTAGACATGGTGCGCAAGCGTGATCGGCAAGGCGACCTGCTCGGCTAATGTGTCATCAAAGGCGTAAGCGCCAATGACTTATCACGTTGGGCGCCAGTTGCGAGAGAGAGTGGGCATTCAACGCAAGGTACGCCTGTCAGATGTCGCTGGACCCCGCTGGACAGGCTCGAGCCGCTGCAGGTCAGAGGACACGTGCGGGCGAGCTCGAGTATATGCACTGGTCCGAGCGGCAAAGGCCGGCACGGACAAAACAGTAGCGTACGCACCTTACGCTGTCTCGGAGGGATCTCTCTCTCTCGGCCCCGCTCGGACGGTCGCGGGATGCGCGGCCGCCAAAACGGGTCCCGGATTCCCGCCAAAACGCGCCAATGGCAAAGGCCCTTGGGGAGCCGGGGCGGAGCTGTGGCTAAATGACAGTGATTAGTCACCCAGCCGCCTCTCCACCGCCTGAGGCGGGAGCAAGGGAAAGAGGAGAAACAACACAGGAAGCCGGCACAGCCGCGCAAAGGCGACGGCGGAAAGCCAGGATTCCCACACATTTCACCGGTGAAACGCTCGACCACTGACCAGGTAGGTGCCTGCGGTACAGCTGCATCAAGATACGGCGGCGCCGTTCTGATGCGCCGGTGAATTGAGTGGTTTTGTGTGTGGGGCAGTGCACGGAGCAAAGCGTGATTTTATTTAACTTTGCAATTCACAGGCGAAACGCTCGACCACTGACCAGGTAGGTGCCTGCGGTACAGCTGCATCAAGATACAGCGGCGGCGTCCTAATGCGCCGGTGAATTGATTGGTTTTGTGGAACCACATGCCCACTTTGCCTGGCTTCAAAGGACGCCACGACCATCGCTGGAACCACTTTGCAGCGGGGCAGTGCACGGAGCAAAGCGTGATTTTATTTCACCTTGCATTTCACAGGCGAAACGCTCGACCACTGACCAGGTAGGTGCCTGCGGTACAGCTGCATCAAGATACAGCAGCGGCGTCTTGATGCGGCGGTGAATTGAGTGCTTTTGTGGAACCACATACTCACATTGCCTGGCTTAAAAGGACGCCACGAGGATCGCTGGAACCACTTGGCAGCGGGGCAGCACACTGAGCAAAGCGTGATTTTTTTCACTTTGCATTTCACCGGTGAAACGCTCGACTACTGACCAGGTAGGTGCCTGCGGTACAGCTGCATAAAGATACGGCGGCGCCGTTCTGATGCGCCGGTGAATTGAGTGGTTTTGTGTGTGGGGCAGTGCACGGAGCAAAGCGTGAATTTATTTAACTTTGCATTTCACAGGCGAAACGCTCGACCACTAACCAGGTAGGTGCCTGCGGTACAGCTGCATCAAGACACAGCGGCGGCGTCCTCATGCGCCGGTGAATTGAGTGGTTTTGTGGAACCTCATGCTCACTTTGCCTGGTTTAAAAGGACGCCACGACCATCGCTGAAACCATTTGGCAGCGGGGCAGCACACGGAGCAGAGCTTGATTTTATTTCACCTTGCATTTCACAGGCGAAACGCTCGACTACTGACCAGGTAGGTGCCTGCGGTACAGCTGCATCAAGATACAGCGGCGGCGTCCTGATGCGCCGGGGAATTGAGTGGTTTTGTGGAACCTCGAGCTCACTTTGCCTGGTTTAAAAGGACGCCACGACCATCGCTGGAGCCACTTGGCAGCGGGTGATTTTATTTCACCTTGCATTTCAAAGGCGAAACGCTCGACCAATGACCAGGTAGGTGCCTGCGGTACAGCTGAATCAAGGTACAGCGGCGGCGTCCTGATGCGCCAGTGAATTGACCGGTTTTGTGGAACATGACACGCTCACTTTGCCTGGCTAAAAGGGAAGCCCCGACCATCGCTGGAACCACTTGGCAGCGGGGAAGTGCACGGAGCAGAGCGTGATTTTATTTCGCCTCGCATTTCACAGGCGAAACGCTCGACCACTGACCAGGTAGGTGCCTGCGGTACAGCTGCATCAAGACACAGCGGCGGCGTCCTGGTGCGCCGGGGAATTGAGTGGTTTTGTGGCACCACATGCTCACTTTGCCTGGTTTAAAAGGACGCCACGACCATCGCTGAAACCACTTGGCAGCGAGGCAGTCAGTGCACGGAGCAGAGCGTGATTTTATTTCATGGCTTGATGAGATTCACTGGTCACTGACCATGGTCAAACAAAAACAAAAATGGCGTTTCGGGAGCGCTACGGCTCCCTTGTTCACAATGAGCAACCGGCTCGTCGTCCCGGGCTTTTTGTAGCGTCATTTTGTAAACGTCATTTTTGTTTTTGTTTGACCATGGTCAGTGACCAGTGAATCTCGTCAAGCCATGATTCCTGACCAGACGGTATGCCGTCGAACCCTTGACTACATGATTTTATTTCACCTTGCATTTCACAGGCGAAACGCTCGACCACTGACCAGGTAGGTGCCTGCGGTACAGCTGCATCAAGATACAGCAGCGGCGTCTTGATGCGGCGGTGAATTGAGTGCTTTTGTGGAACCACATACTCACATTGCCTGGCTTAAAAGGACGCCACGAGGATCGCTGGAACCACTTGGCAGCGGGGCAGCACACTGAGCAAAGCGTGATTTTTTTCACTTTGCATTTCACCGGTGAAACGCTCGACCACTGACCAGGTAGGTGCCTGCGGTACAGCTGCATCAAGATACGGCGGCGCCGTTCTGATGCGCCGGTGAATTGAGTGGTTTTGTGTGTGGGGCAGTGCACGGAGCAAAGCGTGATTTTATTTAACTTTGCATTTCACAGGCGAAACGCTCGACCACTAACCAGGTAGGTGCCTGCGGTACAGCTGCATCAAGACACAGCGGCGGCGTCCTCATGCGCCGGTGAATTGAGTGGTTTTGTGGAACCTCATGCTCACTTTGCCTGGTTTAAAAGGACGCCACGACCATCGCTGAAACCATTTGGCAGCGGGGCAGCACACGGAGCAGAGCTTGATTTTATTTCACCTTGCATTTCACAGGCGAAACGCTCGACTACTGACCAGGTAGGTGCCTGCGGTACAGCTGCATCAAGATACAGCGGCGGCGTCCTGATGCGCCGGGGAATTGAGTGGTTTTGTGGAACCTCGAGCTCACTTTGCCTGGTTTAAAAGGACGCCACGACCATCGCTGGAGCCACTTGGCAGCGGGTGATTTTATTTCACCTTGCATTTCAAAGGCGAAACGCTCGACCAATGACCAGGTAGGTGCCTGCGGTACAGCTGAATCAAGGTACAGCGGCGGCGTCCTGATGCGCCAGTGAATTGACCGGTTTTGTGGAACATGACACGCTCACTTTGCCTGGCTAAAAGGGAAGCCCCGACCATCGCTGGAACCACTTGGCAGCGGGGAAGTGCACGGAGAAGAGCGTGATTTTATTTCGCCTCGCATTTCACAGGCGAAACGCTCGACCACTGACCAGGTAGGTGCCTGCGGTACAGCTGAATCAAGGTACAGCGGCGGCGTCCTGATGCGCCGGTGAATTGACCGGTTTTGTGGAACATGACACGCTCACTTTGCCTGGCTAAAAGGGAAGCCCCGACCATCGCTGGAACCACTTGGCAGCGGGGCAGTGCACGGAGCAGAGTGTGATATTTTTTCACCTTGCATTTCACAGGCGAAACGCTCGACCACTGACCAGGTAGGTGCCTGCGGTACAGCTGCATCAAGATACAGCGGCGGCGTCCTGATGCGCTGGTGAATTGATTGGTTTTGTGGAACCACATGCTCACTTTGCCTGGCTTCAAAGGACGCCAAGACCATCGCTGGAACCACTTGGCAGCGGGGCAGTGCACAGAGCAGAGCGTGATTTTATTTCACCTTGCATTTCGCAGGCGAAGCGCTCGACCACTGACCAGGTAGGTGCCTGCGGTACAGCTGCATCAAAATACAGCGGCGGCGTCTTGATGAGCCGGTGAATTGAGTGGTTTTGTGGAACCACATGCTCACTTTGCCTGGCTTCTAAGGACGCCAAGACCATCGCTGGAACCACTTGGCAGCAGGGCAGTGCACAGAGCAGAGCGTGATTTTATTTCACCTTGCATTTCGCAGGCGAAACGCTCGACCACTGACCAGGTAGGTGCCTGCGGTACATTTGCATCAAGATACAGCGGCGGCGTCCTGATGCGCCGGTGAATTGATTGGTTTTGTGGAACCACATGCTCACTTTGCTTGGCTTCAAAGGGCGCCAAGACCATCGCTGGAACCACTTGGCAGCGGGGCAGTGCACAGAGCAGAGCGTGATTTTATTTCACCTTGCATTTCGCAGGCGAAACGCTCGACCACTGACCAGGTAGGTGCCTGCGGTACAGCTGCATCAAGATACAGCGGCGGCGTCCTGATGAGCCGGTGAATTGAGTGGTTTTGTGGAACCACATGCTCACTTTGCCTGGCTTAAAATGACGCCACGACCATCGCTGGAACCACTTGGCAGCGGGGCAGTGCACGGACCAGAGCTTGATTTTATTTCACCTTGTATTTCACAGGCGAAACGCTCAACCACTGACCAGGTAGGTGCCTGCGGTACAGCTGCATCAAGACACAGCGGCGGCGTCCTCATGCGCCGGTGAATTGAGTGGTTTTGTGGAACCTCATGCTCACTTTGCCTGGTTTAAAAGGACGCCACGACCATCGCTGGAGCCACTTGGCAGCGGGTGATTTTATTTCACCTTGCATTTCAAAGGCGAAACGCTCGACCAATGACCAGGTAGGTGCCTGCGGTACAGCTGAATCAAGGTACAGCGGCGGCGTCCTGATGCGCCAGTGAATTGACCGGTTTTGTGGAACATGACACGCTCACTTTGCCTGGCTAAAAGGGAAGCTCCGACCATCGCTGGAACCACTTGTCAGCAGGGAAGTGCACGGAGCAGAGCGTGATTTTATTTCGCCTTGCATTTCACAGGCGAAACGCTCGACCACTGACCAGGTAGGTGCCTGCGGTACAGCTGAATCAAGGTACAGCGGCGGCGTCCTGATGCGCCGGTGAATTGAGTGGTTTTGTGGAACCTCATGCTCACTTTGCCTGGTTTAAAAGGACGCCAAGACCATCGCTGGAACCACTTGGCAGCGGGGCAGTGCACAGAGCAGAGCGTGATTTTATTTCACCTTGCATTTCGCAGGCGAAACACTCGACCACTGACCAGGTAGGTGCCTGCGGTACAGCTGCATCAAAATACAGCGGCGGCGTCCTGATGAGCCGGTGAATTGAGTGGTTTTGTGGAACCACATGCTCACTTTGCCTGGCTTCAAAGGACGCCAAGACCATCGCTGGAACCACTTGGCAGCGGGGCAGTGCACGGAGCAGAGCGTGATTTTATTTCACCTTGCATTTCACAGGCGAAACGCTCGACCACTGACCAGGTATGTGCCTGCGGTACAGCTGCAATAAGGTACAGCGGCGGCGTTCAGATTCGCCGGTGAACTGACCGGTTTTGTGGAGCATGACACGCTCATTTTGCCTGGCTTAAAAGGACGCCACGACCATCGCTGGAACCACTTGGCAGCGGGGCAGTGCACGGAGCAGAGCGTGATTTTATTTCACCTTGCATTTCACAGGTCTGAACTCTTTACTTCTGCTAATTTTTGTACGTACTGCCTCTGCTGCTTTACTGTTACAAAGGGGAAGCTTTCAAAATGAAGAACTTGAAATAACAGTTAATAATGAAGTATTTAAAGGAAAAAATTTGGCGAACAAGTTTAATGAATATTTCATAAATTTGATTGAGAGTCCACGATGAAACTGCCACGAGCTTCCTAGAGACGCAGATTACAAACAGTACGTTTCTTGAGCTGGCATCTCCGGAGGAAATATTCTCCGCATTTTTAGCACTAAAAAATAGTAAAGCACGTGATATAGATGGATTTCAAATTGGACCTATTAAGTTTGTACTCGATCTCCTGGTACCAGTTTTTACCCATGTGTTTAATACTTGTCTACAGGTGTTTTTCCAGACAAAATAAAGCTGGCAGAGGTTTCGGTGTTGTACAATTAGTCTGGAGACAGAAATGATTTATCCAATTACCGACCAGTTGCAAGATTACCTGTTATTTCAAAAGGTCTGGAAAAAGTTATTTATCATAGAGTGACAACATTTTGCAATAAGTTTTCTATTATAACGTCTCAGCAGTACGGTTTTCGAGAGCAGATGTCAACCGAACTGGCTCTACTGATGCAGAAAGAGTACATACTTGTGTAGTGGATTTGAAGAAAGTTAACCTTCGGCATATTTGTAGATTTTTTGAAGGCATTCTTTATTATGCAAATTAGCACATTATGGATTTCGTGGAATACCTCTAGAATTACTAAAATTATATCTAGAACAAAGAAAACAGTGCTTCGCTATTACAGGGGAATATTCATTTTTGCTCCCTGTGAAGGCAGGGTTCTGCAGGGCAGTATACTGGGGCCGATCTTATTCAATCTTTATGTTAATGATTTAATAAGCATTAGTGATCAAGCATATTTTGTTGTCTATGCAGATGATACCAGCATTTTCTTTCAGTCCAAGGAGATCAAGGAACTTTCAATCTTAGCTAATACTACCGTTGATAGATTGTTTCTATGGAACACAGCAAATTCCTTAAATATAAAAGCAGCAAAAACCAAATGTATTTTATTTGCGCCGGTGCAAAAGCAAATCGTTGCTTGGATATCTATTTTGCCAATTCTATAATAGAGCTTGCGAAACAGGTTAAAACACTAGGAGTCGTTATTAGCGAAAATTTCCTTTCGGACACTCATGTCGACCTTGTATCTGAAAAGTTGGCGAGGGCATGTGGAATGATTTGTAGATTGCGACAGGTGCTTCCACCGAAACTCAAGCTTCTATACAATGCCTTATTCCTCCCGCCTGTTTGGGGGACATCATCTCACAAATGACTTTTAATACAGAAGAAAGCTATCCGCCCCCATACACGGGATTTGTTTCAATCACTTCGTGTCCTTACTGTCAGGCATGCATACAGCTTAAAGCGACTATGGAATAAATTAATTGCGATTACGTAAAGCAAACAAGAGATATGCATTCCATCACTCGTCACACCAGCGCAATTTTTGAGCTAGCATCAATAACAACGAAGTTATAGACGATTAAAAATCACGCTCCTCTCCCCCCTCAACTCGTGCGCGCGGAGCACCAATAAAAAATAAAGAAAACCGCTCTGGGACTGGGCCCCGCCCACGAATACGTCATTCGCTGACGTTTGGTTTGCGACTTCCGGTTGTCGCACCCAGCACCTCGCTGAGCAGCAGCGTCTCTCCGGTCTCTCTTCGCCTTCCTGGATCGCGTCGCACGTCGGATTTCTTTGCTTGTCACTGCGACAAAGGCACTGCGAGTGGTTCCCGAACTCCCAACAGCAAGAGGCGGCAGAGTTATATTGAAAGCATATGCGTGAAGGCAATGCCCTGGATCTCGCGCGGCGGCTCGAGCAGACGATTTTCATGGCTACCGGAAGCGTGCCCGTGACGCCGTGGCTCGAGCGACTGACGTGTGGTGGCCTGCCGACGTCACGGGACTAGTGACGTCCGTCTTCCCGATTTTAGCTTCAAAGTCGGTCCCTACGAAGACACCAATCAACCCGCGAATTTAAAAAAAAACGCGGTTTTTAAAAATTCGTAATAAATTGCTGGCTCAGTTCCGAAGACTCATACTTGGTGTGAATGCTTCTTAGCATCATTTCTAAGCATTGAAACATTTACAAGTGACTTTTAATTCACTGCACAGTCCCTTTAAAACACCCAATTGAGCCACCTCAAAAAATCCTTGCAGCTGCCATACAGCGCAAGGCAAAGAGAAATATGGGATTAGACATTTTCCCGAACCAATAATGGTTTTAACAGGTTGCAATATCGTGCACCATTCCTGCTGAATAGCTTTGAAAAGAGACATATAGACCCGAGCACCATGACTAGAAAACTATGGCAAGAATATTTAATGACGAACGCTGGTCTCCCCATTTAAAAAAAATTTTTTAACGTTTTCTCTTATTTTGCAGCATACTTGTTTTTGTATTAGGTTTGTACCATTCTTTTGTATGTCTGTACGTCCCGAGTGAAAGTGGTCTGAACTGGACCAGAAATGCGCTTTTCGTTTTTTGCTGCATGTTTTCAAACATGTTGGCCTGTACGTGGGATGCTATTGTATGTGAATACATTTGTCTTGCTTTTGTCTGTGAGATGCAACACATATATGCAAACAATATGCATTTAACGTGAGTAAACAACCTTCGCGCTGCCAATCAAACAGGGGCGAGGGCCTCGTCAAGCTACTTGTTGCAGCTTTTTTGCTCTTGTCCAAGCATTCCTTTGTCATATGCGGAAGACTGCTGAATAAAGATTTGATCTGATTTTATTTGGTCCTTCGTAGCGCTTTCATGTGGTTTTTGTTGTCTCTGTATGCGCAGCATGGCAGCCACGAAATGACAGAACCTCCCCTTTCCCATGAAACTAAATTATCCAGCGAGTTGAATGAGGTGCGACGAAATCTGAAGTTGCCACAGCATACACGACTCCGAGATGAACGCTGAGCACCGTTTTGAAGCCTCACTTTCAGGCTAAGGCAGAGAACAGACATGGTGTGTATGGAGCCAGACGTGCATGCACAGCTGCGTGTGAAGGCGTTGGGGCAGCTGAGGGTTCTTCGACGTCCGAATTCCGTGGTGCTATTTGTGATGGGGCAGCCGCACGTGGCTTTGAGACCATGGGGAGCTTGCGAAAGAAAACACTGCCAACGTCGTGGCTGATCAGGACACCACTGTGAAGAGGACTATAGAGAACCTGTACTTTATTCCGTGCACTCAGCATGGTCACTACTGACAGAAGGCTGCCATCTCAGCTGTTGAGAGTCCGTCGATAACATTGAAAAATGTGCTCTCTCCATGGCAGAAAAACAAATTCACGATTATTCTGCTCGGAAGCCTGTTCACACCAAGTGGCTATCATATAAATACAATTTTTTCAACACGTTAAATTTGCTGCTACTTTATATCAAATCACCCGTTACATCGAACTCGGCACTTTTTGCGAGTTCGATTTGTGCGGGTTCAACTCGGCTACTCACGAAATGCACAAGGAGCCATGACAGAACTTTGCAGAAACACACGGCCTATTTGTGAATGCACACGTCTCTGACAGGGCCTGAATATGCAGCAGAGGTGACTATGGCCCTAGCACAAGTCAAAGACAGCCACTGGTGCACTTTGGAAATCTGTTTTATTATCAAAACATAAAATCTATTGTCCTGAGATCATACAATGAGGTCATGTTGCACAAACATGATGAGTGGCCAATCACTGTTTAGCCAGATGTGGCTTCAGCAGCCTGCATCACACACGTGTGGCTAAACCTGTACAAAGAGAGACAAAAAGAGGGTGGGACAAAATGGCAGGAGATTCTCACACAACCAAGGGCAGCTTATCCCTTATTGCTCACAACTTTGGCTTGACTGGAGGAGCAGCAGCGAGAGTGGCTGGTGGACACAGTCCTCCCGAGCACCCTGACCAGCTGGATTCCACATGCGCGCACTTCCCAGAGGCCAATCTGGATGACATCATAAGCAGGAGGGATGCGTGCCCCAATGTGAGTATTTGCCGGAATGAGTAAAACAACAAGCAGTCTGGCTGATCGTGTCGGGTGCCAAGGATACATGATGTATGTACAGTGGTGGCTCATGGCTGGAACTCGGGCAGGCGGCGGATGCGGGTGCGCTCCTCCTCCGTGTCGTCGCGGGCAATGAACACCGAGTGGCCCAGTCCGCAGGCCACGGCATGCATGTGGATGCCTTCGAGCAGGCGCACCTCTTGCGGTGTCGTTGACGACTTCTGCCGCCCTTCTCCATAGCCCTGCAGCAGCCACACGTCACCCGCTGAACCCGAGCATCATCATTTCAGCCCCCACAAAGGCTCACCAGCTCCCCATAGGTGGGGTGTGGTCCCCAGGAGATGACGCTCTCATCGGCCAGCACCACGATACTCTTGTTGGAGCAGCCGATGCCCCGCACGTGCCACCCTGTCAGGTCCTGGATGGGCTTGGGGTACATAGTCGCCTCGCCACCATGGTTGTTCATGCCCCAGAAGTAGAGCACCCCTGCACAGACACCACAATGCTCTCTCAGCAGCTGAATGCAAGGCGAGGGGATGCTGTGCACTGCAGACTCACCAATTCCAATCTCTCATGCACAATTGGTCATGGGAGGACTCAAAAATTGAGAGAGACGTGGTCTGCAAGGCTTGTAAATGAAGTACTCGGCAATTACAGTCGACGACCGATTTTTCGGACTCTCTAGGGACCGCGAAAACGACCGAAAAATCAGGCAGTCTGGAAAATCAAATTTCACTGAAAAAATCACGAACTTATTACCAATATGCCGGAGGAAGCGGCCAGCTGTATTGCACTCATTCTAAAGCTCCTCATAACTATATTTCGCCGCACGACATGTGCATGGACGACGCGCGGTGACCGCTTTCATGAGCTCGGCCTGGCTGTGCTGCCCTCGGCATGTCGCCGACGAACCCACGGGCTGGGACAAAGTCTAAACCGGAAAGCGAACACGCCGCTGCGGGAACTGCACTACGCCCGCAGTACGATGGGCCCGGAACAAGAAGATGGCGAAACAGTAAGAACCGAGAAATGGAGAATTTCGTTTTGTTTAATCAAGTTTTCGATCTCTCCTGCAGTTTGAATTAATGAGGCACCACTGTACACATTACCGTATAAACGCGTGTAAGGGCCGCACCCCGTTTTTCCGAAGGAAATGTTAAAAAAAATAAATCCGTGTGAAGGCTGCACCCGAACTTTCCATGACACAGGCGGGAATAGTCTTCTAAATGCACGCGCCGTGGCCTCCGCGATCAGCTCCAGCTGCGAGCAATGGTGCGCTTAAAGGGACACTGAGGAGAGCACTATTAATATTTTTTTACAGTAAAATCCGATAGTTCGGCATGTCATGGCTTTGTTGCCACTTGGCCGGCAGCGAAAGATGCATTTATTTCTAAGAAATTTGGATTCGAAGTTGAAAAAGTTTTTCCCGCTGCTTTGATTCAAACTTGGGATTCTCCTATGACGACACAGGACTAAGTGACGTGAAACATGACGTGCGCATGACGTACCGCAGACTCCGTGATTTCTGGCGGCCCGCAGTGCGGCCTAGCAGCAGCCGAAAAGAAAGCTACTGCCGGCCGCACGTTGAAGGCATCTATCGGCTATTGCGGCCGTCGCTACAGTCGCTTCGATTACGTTTGCACTGGCGTTTTGCCAGCATTACGATGGATCTCGTTCTCGAAGTCGTCAACGAAGTTCTCGCAAATAGACACCTTTAGCATACCGTGTACCTTGTTACCACTAGCGGATACCGGGAGCCCGCCTACCGCCGGAAAACGGGCGCTGATTGGTCCTGATGCTTCAGGAGCGCACGTAGCTGCCGGGCACGTGGCGCCATCTGGCGACGTCAAGAAGATTTGCGCATGCATTGGCTGCGCCTCAGGGATTTGTGGCTTCTCGGGTCCTAGAGTTGCTAGAACCATTGGTTCTAGCAACACTGCTTTGTCCTATGACGTCATCACGCTTGTACTTGCGAGTTTGGCCTGTGGCGGCGATACCTGTATTTTGATTCTTGCTCTTTTCTACGTTACAAGAGCTTTGTTGTCAGTATGAGTGGCGTTTTTGTAATCAAGAGCTGGTATTCTGTCGATACAAGCCAACTTCAATTTCTCCTCAGTGTCCCTTTAATTGCGGAGGCCACGCACGCACACAAGAGCTTCCAAGTGCCATACATGGATGGCACCCGAGGTCGCAGCCATCATTAACTTTTTTCTCGGCCGCGATCTCCCGCTATCCACATCGGCATCAATATCGCCAGCTTCAGCCATTTTTTGCTTTTACTTTTGTTGCGTTTTAGCGTGTTCACCGTAGTTGCCGTAGTTGTGGTGGTTGTGGCTTTCGCATGCTGCAGCTGAGCATTGCAGTTTTATCACGATGGGCAAGCACCTTAATAGCCACACGGATGGGAGTTAGCTCTTGAACACGGCAAGCGTGTGGTGGGCAGGAAATTCGATGTGGCCGAGGAGTGCGTCCAATGACGGTGCCACCAAAAGGATGCATTGAGAAACACAAGATGCAAGAAGCGCGCTTTCCGAGGCAAGTCGTGTGATTTTCCCCAACTGGAAGAAGAGCTGCTCTCTTATGTGACGGAAGTGCGGAACAACGGCTACGCGTTGACAGAGGACGTGCTGCGCGGCTTCTTGTGGGATGAGCATGCGCCAGAGCACAGCACCAGCTCAGAGTCGAAATACTCCGTGAGAGATGATTGAACGCAGAATAAATGCCGCTCATTCCCTGATTGGTGTGTTTTTAATTACAAAAATAAAATTCGCACATCGCGTGTATGGGCCACACCTTGAAAATTGGCCCTCGAATCTGCAAAAAAAAAAAAGTGCGGACCTTCTGAGGTCCTTCCGTCGCGTCAAGAAGTCCGAAAAATTGGATGGCGGGGGGTTCGAGCTTCCGAAATTTCAGATGTCCTTATACATTGATTCTATGGGGCTCGTGGCGGTGCTGCGAAGATGTCTGAAATATTGGGCATGTTCGAAAATTCGGTCGTAGACTGTATTCACGTGAACACTGAAAATGTGATGGATTACTGCGTCCAAAAATATCAAAACAAAAATTAAGCAAGAAAAGTGCGCTAGTAGTATGTTTCTGCTTCAAAATAATTCGTAGTTCAGCATCAGAAAGTGAATATTGGTACCAAAGATATTCATTATGCAGAAAAATTGTGAAAAAACTAATTGCACGTGATGAAGCCGAGTACCACAAACTTCTTGAACAGAACTTTAAAAAGGAACCAAGCAGGTTTTGGGATTTTGTGCGCAAGCAAAGAAATGATAATGTTAGTGCTGCCGTGATAAAGACGAGCAATGGTATCTGTTTTAAACCTCAGGATGTGTGCCAAGCTTTTGCTGATCACTTCAGCTCTTGTTTTGTGCGCCATGATAACACAACTGCTATTATCATTTTTGAAGACAGCGCTGACTGTTTAGCTTATGATATTGTCACCGAGCATGAGGTCCTTTCGGAGATTCAGGAACTTAAGCCAAAACTTTCAACAGGAATTGGAAATTCCCAGCTTCGTAATCAAAGGATGCGCTGACATTTTTGGCCCTGTTTTGGCGCATTTGTTCAACTTATCGTTGCGAACTGGTGTTTTTCCTTGTCATTGGAAGTTGTCAATAGTTGTTCCTGTATTCAAGTCTGGCGATGCTTTTGATGTAAACAACTTTCGACCTGTGTAACTGATTTGTTCTTTTGCGAAAGTTTTTGAAATGGTTATGTACGAACGCATGGGCTCATACTTCAAACAGAAGATCTCAATTCTGCAGCACGGTTTTTAAAAAGTCGATCTGTGGAAACGAATTTATGCAGCTTTCTCGATTATACTGGGCCACATGTACTTAAGGGGGGACCCTGGTCTTAAGCAATATTTTTTTATTTACAGGTAGATTTTGACTAAAATTGCCCTGTTTGTGTATTTTTTTATGCTGATTTCAAATATGTAATTATATTTTCTGTGAGCCATCTAGTTCATAAGATATTAGGTAATTCATGTTCTTTGTTTGGAGGTGACCTAATTGCGAAACTATAAGTGTTATACTGAAAATTATCATATTGCAATAATCTAGAACAAACAGAGAGTGCAATAAGCCAATATAAATGTTCTGGACCAATTTTAACCTAAGTTAGAGCAATTCAAACTGTGGACAAAAAAATGCCTATCTGGACACACAAGAAAAAAATGTTTTAAAAAAATTTCCCTAAAAAGCACCACAAAAATATTCATATCTTTGCACTCTCCAAGAGTCCACCTTTATGAAAAAAAAAGAATTATGATGATAGCACATGCGGAACCAGAAATATCGCACCTCCAAACCTGCAACACGTTCAAAAATACAGTTTTGAGAAAACGAAGAAAAACGTTTTACAGATTATTTATTCACACAAAACTTAAAAGGAGCTAGAAAAATGCAGTCAGTATGCCCCAGGAGCATAATCTGGGTGCATAGAGTCCCGGTGCTTTCGCTTCACACCCTTCTTCAACACATTTGAAGTTTCATGTTTCTTGTCACATTTGCGACTTCGGCCAACATCTTTCTCCTTAGCCCTCTTGAGGCCTGCTCTTGGCATGTTAGTTTTCAGCTCGCCTAGAATTGTGGCAGCTGCATTCTGACACCCTGTATTGAAGCGAAGCACCGCCTCAGCGACAGCTGCTTCGACGGCAAACAGTGAGGAGTGACGCTCTTTTGGCACCAGACTCCAGAGGACCGAATGAAAACTCTCGTTAGAGTTCTGTGTTTTCCCCCGGAAACACCTTTCCAGGAGTT
Organism: Amblyomma mixtum; assembly: GCF_055824585.1. NCBI lineage: Eukaryota > Metazoa > Arthropoda > Arachnida > Ixodida > Ixodidae > Amblyomma > Amblyomma mixtum. The sequence goes on along the minus strand of NC_143021.1, from coordinate 37,585,828 downwards.
TTGTTTCCGAAAGCCGCTCATAAACTGGCAGCAGTGCACGAGCTACATCTTGTGGTAAGTTGTAGCTGTGTTTGGGTGCTGCATCTCCTTTTGCAACAGCGGCATTGTGCCGGCACCATGAATCCCTGCCAGTTGGGCACAAGGAGTGGTCAGGGTGATCATCCGTAGATGTCACATGGCGGTATGTGGCCATGACTGCCCTTTTCATGCTGTTTATGTCGCCTTCATGCGACTTGAGAGCACGACCATAATATGTACTCAGCTTAGAAATCAAATCACCCGTTAGTCGGCCTTTGCCTCCTAAGCTTCGACCGTCTTCAGTTTTGTGCTTGTGAACGAGGTTGCGAAGAGCTGTTCCCATTCTTTTCTTTACATGATTGACGCAATCTTCTTTTTGAACTGATATAAACCCATAAACTTGCGCCTGGTTTATGGCATCAAACGTGCGACTGTCCCCATCGCAGAGGACAGTCGTGTAGCGGAGGTTGTGGCGCTCAATAGATCTCTGAAATAAAATGAGGCCTGCCTCAACCTCCATCTGACCCGATTTGCAGTCAATGTGTGCTGTCCCGAGTCCAGTTTGAATTTCCCGCCCGGGCGCCAACTTCATCTGCGAACACTGGACTTCTCTCCTCCCCGCTCTTTCTCTTCCTTCTCCCCGTGCGCCTTCCCTCTCGCCCGCGTGCTTTCTCCCTCTTTACACCTCCCTCCGGAGGTGTCATGTTACGTAACTCGTGACTCTTTCCTTCCTTCTACCGCGCTGCACGACTGCGGCAGCACCGCGTTTTTAAAGGTTGTAAATGCCTGGATAAATGTTCGATTTTCCTTGTGTTTGCGACCTGTCATCTATCTGAGGAGTGGCCGCATCCCCAACGCGTGCCACGGAATCAGAATAGTAAAAACGCGTTGAACGTCGAGTCGGTGTCTCGCGCAATCTTCGAAAGCACCTAGGCTCCGCTGGCTGGCTCCGCTCTTCAGAAGTTCCGTTTTCGCATCGCAGCCACGGACGACATGGCGTCACAGGACCGCAAGTCGCCCGCTGCTCAAGTGAGTCCGGACCAGTCTCATTTTGCATGCTCTGAGAACGCAGCAAGCTATGTGCAGTCACGGCATTCGTCGCGCTCAGCTCGTTCGGAGCGTTCGGCCGTCTCGACAACGCCAAGCATGCTGGCCGCCAGAGCAAGAGCGGAGGCCGCCGCGGCGCGAGTACAGGCTTCTCTCAAGAGGAAAGAAGCCGTGGTGAAACTGGAAAAGGCCAGACTGGAAGAACAAGAGAAAAGTGCGGCTGCGGCAATCGAACGCAAGAAAGCCGAGCTAGACACAGAGTTACAAGTCATGCGGTTGGAAAGAGAAGCGGCCGCCGCGGAAGCGCAAGCGGACGTCCTGGAGGCTGCCGTAGATCAGCACGGCGGGGAGCATCACATCTGTCGGACTGTCTCCGAGGCATCCGAAGACCGCGCTCAACGTACCTTTGACTACGTGCTTGACCAGGCTCACGTGCGCATCGGCTCGCGCCAGCAATCGCAACAGCATGACCGCGGGGAGCATTACGTCTGTCAGAACGCTAATGAAGCACCTGAAGACCGCGCTCCATGCACACCAAGCGCTCGCAGCCAAGGCATCACGCAGAACATTGCTCGTCATCCGGGAGATGAAGCTAACGCCCCTGAACTGACCGCCATGGCAAAGTATCTGATTCGGCGCGACCTTGTGAGTACCTCCCTTACGAAGTTCGACGACTGCCCTGAAAACTACCGGTCGTGGAAATCTACGTTCAAGGGAATGACTCAGACTCTCGAAGTCACGGCAAGCGAGGAACTTGACCTTCTCGTGAAATGGCTTGGGACCGAATCGTCAACCTACGCGAAGAGGCTGCGTTCCGTGCACGTCGACAGCCCAGAGGCCGGGTTAAAGGTAGTTTGGGAAAGACTTGAGGAATGCTATGGTCGCCCAGAAATTATAGAAGAGGCCATCTTTCGAAGAATTTCGAACTTCCCCAGACTGACCGACAAAGACACCCAGAAATTGAGAGAGCTGGGAGACCTCCTTCTTGAAGTTGAGGCAGCAAAATGTGACCCTCACCTGACTGGGCTCTCCTATCTCGACACTGCAAGAGGGGTAAACCCCATTGTAGAAAAGCTGCCCCAGCGCTTGCAAGACATGTGGATCGCCAAAGGCTCCAAGTACAAACAGAATCATCAGGTCGCCTTTCCCCCTTTCTCGTTCTTTGCCAGCTTTATCAGGGACCAAGCGAAAACGAGAAACGATCCTAGCTTCAAACTCAGCTCCGCAAGCAGCTCCCCTTCAAGGCTCACGAGAGCAGACAGATGGGCATCGGATGGAAGCCCGAGAAGAGCACCCATCTCAGTGCAAATGACGGACGTGGAAGCAAGCACTGACCATCCGCCCTCAAACGCATTAAAGTGGCATGATGCAGCCAAGTATTGTCCTCTGCACAGGAAGCCTCACCCCCTCCGGAAGTGTCGCGCATTCAGGGAAAAGCCGCTGGATGAACGAAAATGTTTGCTGAAAAAGTTTGGGATATGCTACAGGTGCTGCGCTTCGACAGACCACTTTGCAAAAGACTGCAAGACAGTTCTCAAATGTGACGATTGTGGTAGCGATCGGCATGCCACGGCGCTTCATGCTGGAAATGCCAGCCACAGGCCTCCTGTAGCTCAGAACGATGCTGAAGATGCAATTCTAGACAAGGATTTTGCACTTCAGGTGTCATCCAAGTGCACAGAGGTCTGCGGTCAAAGCAACGGTGTCAAATCCTGCTCTAAGATCTGCTTGGTGAAAGTCAGTCATCCGACTCAGCCTCACAAGACTGCAAAAATGTATGCCATCTTAGACGACCAGAGTAACAGGTCCCTTGCAAGAACAGAGTTCTTCGACATTTTCGGACTCAATGGTCACAGTTCCCCCTACACACTAAAGACATGTGCTGGAACTAAGGAGGCAATAGGAAGAAGAGCGTCTGGCTTTCTCATAGAAGACATACATGGCTCCGTGAAGCTTCCGTTGCCAACGCTTATCGAATGCAACGAAATGCCTAACAACAGGACCGAGATCCCAACACCGGAAGTGGCATTGCATCACCCTCATCTCAAAGCTGTTGCTAAATTCATTCCTTGTTTGGACCCTGAGGCCAAGATTCTACTTCTCCTCGGGAGAGACATCCTCAGAATACACAAGGTTCGACAACAGCGCAACGGACCGGCTGATGCGCCATTTGCTCAGAAACTGGATTTGGGATGGGTCATCGTAGGAAATGTCTGCATAAGTCGAAGTCGCACACCGGACTGTGTCAGCAACCTCAAAACAAACGTCCTCGAAAATGGACGTCCCTCCCTTTTCGAGCCATGTGAGAACCATTTCTTGGTCAAGGAGAAGCTCACTGCCATGCAGCGGTCGACACAATGCTTCCAACCAGCTCAGCACGCTGCTAGGAAACACAGCTATGACGATGAGATCGCTGAAACGCTGTTCCAGACAACGGAGGATGACAACAGACCTTCCCTTTCTGTCGAGGACAGGAAGTTCTTGAAGCTGATGGACGACGAGTTCTCAAAGGACGAATCCAACAGTTGGATAGCGCCTCTCCCCTTTCGTTCTCCAAGGCCATGGCTTCCGAATAACAAGTGCTTGGCCGAGTCACGCCTCACTGCTGTCCAACGGACCTTGAAGAGAAAACCAGAACTGATGGAACAGTTCACGGCCTTCATGGACAAGATGTTCAAAAACGGCCATGCCGAGGAAGCTCCACCAATTCGAGAAGGAGAAGAGTGTTGGTACCTCCCCATCTTTGGTGTTTGCCACCCACGAAAACCCGGTGAAACACGAGTTGTATTCGACTCCAGTGCACAGTTCAAAGGCGTGTCTTTAAACAGTGTGCTGCTTACCGGTCCAGACTTGATCAACAGCCTGCTCGGAGTGCTCATCCGATTCCGGAAGGAACCCGTGGCCATAACTGTGGACATAAAGCACATGTTCTACTGCTTCCTGGTACGAGACGACCACCGAAATTATCTGAGATTTCTGTGGTTCCGCAAC